>NC_080055.1:11946601-12109101 GCF_026212465.1 Amaranthus tricolor
TTCTCCCTATGTGTGCGTGTATATATATATATATTAGAGGTGATCAAACACCGGGCCGGGTGGAAAAAAACAGCCCATTGATGCGGGCGGGGCCGGGCTGAAGTGCGGTCCTAAAAGTTCTTGCCCAAACCTGTAATATTCGGGCCTAAAAGTTCTTGCCCAAACCCGTAATATGCGGGCTTGCAGGCTTTTTTGCGGGCCTATGTTATATATTATTTATATATAATTAAAAACACAAATTACAAATAATTGAAATAAACAAATACAATTGTTACATATTATACATAATTTAAAACACAAATTACAAATAATTGAAATAAACAAATACAATTGTTACATATAATACATAATTTAAAACACAAATTACAAATAATTGAAATAAACAAATACAATTGTTACATATTATACATAATGTAAAACAAATTCAAAATGCAAATCATGAACAAGCTTTTTTTCGGGCCTGGTCGCGGGCCAAACACCAATCTCAAACCCGTCCCAAAAAAATTCGGACCACTTATTTTCTGCCCAAACCCGCCCATCGGGCCATATTTTGGTACCCAAACCCTCACTTTTTCGGGTCGGGTCAGGCGGGGCCGCCCATGATCAGGTCTAATATATATATATATATATGTATGTATGTATATGTATGTACATATACATATGTGTGTGTGTATATATATATATATATATATATATATATATATATATATATATATATATATATATATATATATATATATATATATATATATATATATATATATATATATATATATATATATATATATATATATATATATATATATATATATATATATATATATATATATATATATATATATATATATATATATATATATATATATATATATATTTTGTCAACCCCTAAAGCTCATAGGGTGATAAGTGCAATTATTTATACTTGCACCAATTAGTTTTGAATTAAATATTCTTTGTTAATCTTATTAATTTAGATTGAGACTTTGAGTAATTTTGATTCAAGACAAAATTAAGTTAAATTCTTAATCCAGTAATTTAATTAATATATTGAGAGTTTGAAATACAAAGTAATAGGGTATTAATCTGATTGGTTAATTGATATAATAAGATTTTGAAATTATCATAAAACATCTTTAATTATGTTTTCGATGCATAAATTATAGATATTGAGTAGTAATTGATATTCATAAGAGAATAGAGTGATTTTCAATACCTTAACATTTCCATCATAAAAATTACATTTATTAGATCACAGTTTTTAATAATTTAAATAAAAATCTACTACATTTTATTTCTTTCATCACTATTTGCAAATTAAAATTCGACAAAATCTTTAAATTACCTAACATAATCGACTCACAGCTATAAGGCGCGAATAAAATTTACACATGATAGGGACTTCATTTGTTACAAGACAAAGTTGGGGGATACTGTTACGAACATAGATGCTCTTAAATTGACCAAAAGGCTCAAGTCTAAACCACATTAGAAGCATATCAACAATATTTAAGGAAAAAATGTGCATAAATTTTAATCAGTAAATAAAAATGGCCCATGCAGGTCTCGAACCTGCGACCTTCGCGTTATTAGCACGACGCTCTAACCAACTGAGCTAATGGGCCATGTTGATAATAAACATTTTTTGGTTTTATTTATTGCATGTTTTATTTTTACATATGTTATTTGTCATCTGTATTTAGATCAATGTTAATCCAGCGTAAAACTTACGAAGTCGACAGCAAATCGAAAATCAAACGGAGGCGAAAGTGATTTAATTTAAACATGAAAGATGATTACGAGGTTTACTCTACTCCATTCTCGAATATTTCTTTCAATTTTTTGTCCACAGTTATCTTGCAATTCTCTCCGTAACTGAAAACCTAACCGTGCACTGATTTCTTAATTTTTCCTTCTGTGACGATTATTAATCAATTTCTTTGTTCAATTGGGATAAATTACAGACTGAGGAGAAAAAACAAGCTGCTGCAGATGTTTTGTTCAGTTATTCAAAATTTGTGGCTGCCTGTATTGGTAATCGTGTTCATCCTTGTGATTTAAGAATGCATCTTATGAAGGTATTTTCATCCTTTGTTTTACATCTTTTCCTTAATTGAACAAGCTGTACGTGAGATTTGTAGGTTACATCTCATATTCAATTAATTTCTATGAATTTATTCCTGATTTGATTTTGGTACTTTTATGATGAACAAAACTTTTTGGAATCGAAGTGAACTTGCTGAAAAAGTCCGGGAAAACGAGTCCTTAATTACTTTAAAGATATAGATAACCAAATGTAACAATTGGAAATTCATTACTCTATTGTTTAACTTCTAGTTTGAACTAACTGAATGATGAGATGATTAGGAGTCTTTTGCAATACCTTCTACTTTAGGTTTTTATTACAAAAAATGCGTGTATTTTTTTTTGTATTGATACTTGCAAAATCCAGGAGAACAAGTACTTATTTAGAGATCAGAAGTTTTGCTTTAAAGGTGAAGATTGTTAATGTGCAAATTGGAAATGCATTTTTGTTTAACTTTTAGTTTATACAATTCTTCTATTGAGATGGTTGAGAGTATGTTGCAATACAATTTAAGGGATTTTCCAACCAAAAACACATGTATCATTATTTATTTGTTATGATGATACTACAATGTCATGTTCATGTGTTAAAGATGTTGATCTTGTGTGGATTGTGTTACTTAAACATTGCTAATTGAGTGTGGTTCCTCAGCTATTCTATGAAAATCTTGAATCCTTGGATGTTCTTTGTCCTATTAAGAGGTCTAAGCCTAACTTTCTACCTGTGTGGTAGAAGTGAAAGGAAGAGTCAGATTGAAACTAGGCTCCTTTTATGGTGTGCTCTAAATTATATTATGCCGGTCACTTCTTTATTGCTTGAATGATAAATTTGTCATTTAATTTGTACTCGATAAGACTCATACAAGAAGAGAGTTAACTATATGCAAACACTATGAGGTTTCATCCTAAAACCAATGGGTAATAGGAGTAGCTCATCAAGCTTATGTATATTAGTCAGTCTCTCTCTAATTCTTTATTTGTGGATCACATGTGGGTTATTTTTCCAACACTCTCTCACATGTGAGCTCATTTTTTTTAATTGGGCAAGACTACCATTCTTTTCAAACTTGTTTGTTGAAGGCTGAGATTTTCTTGTTGAGTTAATGGGAAATCATCGGCTTTGATACTATTAAAAATTTGCCATTAGGCTTGTACACTACAAGACTCAGACGAAAAGAAAGTTGACTGCACACAAAACCAATGAAGTTCCATTCTAAAACCAGTTGGTAACAGGGCGTCATCAAACTTATATGTTAGTCAACCTCTTTTTAATTCTTCGACGTGTGATCATATGTGGGTTATTTTTCAAACAATTTAAAGATGTTTCTTTGGCTAAATTGTGCATGAATTGGATATGCCGTCAATGGTTACCGACTTGAATTAGCTATTTATGGTTACATAAGCAAGCAAGGATGCAGTGCAATTTGATTCAGTGCAAAAACTGAACTTGCACCCTAGTGTTTTGTTGTGGACATACTAATGAACTTGATAATTGTAAATAGTTTAGGAATGTGTTTTCAAGTAATTTATTAGCTACTTCATCTATCCAGGAAATATCAGGAATGCCAACAACCCTAAACCCTGAATCTTTTCCTGTTGCAAAATCTCCAGATGCAATGGGCGGCTCATCAAGCTCTGGTACAGCGAGGCTTGATAAAGCAGATAGCTTTCGTGCACTATAAACCAAGGACCGAAAGTTATGTATTGCCTGGATCCTGCTACTCTTTTTTTGTTTCTCTCCGCCCGTATATGTAAAAAGATGGCGAATGTTTAGTATTGGCATGGTGCCTGGGGTTGGACTCAAAATGATTGTGAATATGTTTACAATTTTAAAATTTTATGCCATTGGTTACTACTCTAGTTCAAAAGAATCAAAAACAAAATCAGGTTTTATTAACTATTGTTTTGTCAAAATCATTATAGAAGTATTAGGTCATAGTTTAAATTTACATCTTATTTGAATAAAAGGAAATAACTCCAAACAGGAAGGGAAATGAAGCGGTGATTTGACTTTCTTTTATAGCATTTTTTAATCGAAATATACTTTAAGGGGTGTTTGGTATGAGAAGTTAAGGGTGCTGAAAACGGATTGTATTCAATCCGTTAGATTTTGTTTTTATTTTTTCTTTACTATACTTTAAAGGGAAATGCAAGATATGAGTACGAGGTGGGCGGTAAGAAGAAAAAGAAATTGATGATGGGTTGAAGGAGTATGAACGACAAAGTTGATCCATTTTGATAATTGATTCTGTTTCTTACTCAAAACCAAATGAGTTTCGTTTAGCTATCTTTTCTGATTCCTTTCCTTTTTTATTCCACTAACACTAAACACCCCTAGTCATTATTTCATTTCAGTTTCATTAGTTGAATTTTGTGTGCATCATTACAAAATTTGTGT
Source organism: Amaranthus tricolor (assembly GCF_026212465.1). Taxonomy (NCBI): domain Eukaryota; kingdom Viridiplantae; phylum Streptophyta; class Magnoliopsida; order Caryophyllales; family Amaranthaceae; genus Amaranthus; species Amaranthus tricolor. The sequence continues at coordinate 11,951,082 of NC_080055.1, forward strand.
CATTAGTCAAAAGCTATATGCATCTATAATAAATTGTGTCATATTCAAGTCTATATAAGTATGTTTGAAACTTTTATCAACATACGATATGATAGAGGGCGTACAAAGGTATTAGATATCATCTATAACAATTGTGGTTTTATTACATTAGATTGTAATTTGATTTGAACTAATAAGTTTTTTAGTGTTGTTAATTCTGATGTAAATATCGTATGACTTCTCAAATAAATAATTAATTTTAACGTCAAAAAAATGTAATGTTCTTGTCTTGGACAGGACAAAATTATGTTAGCTCAAAGCTCGGTTTGTACCAAGGGTTAAGGAAGGTAAGGATGTGATTAGTATGTTGGTTATGGGGTTTATCATGTCTATCTAGCCTTCTTTTATGAGGGACTACCTTTAATGACCATAAAAGTGAACAAACGTCAATCGGCCCAAAACTTGCTTTTAAGGACCACCTCTGACGATCAAATCAGTAAATAAACTATAAACGTAACTAATTCACACAACACCCGGTGCACCTTCGCGTTGGTCTTAGATGAGTAATATGAATTTGTTTATGGCGTGAGGCCATTTGTGAGTAAATGCTTCAATAAATGCAATAAAAAGAGAATAATGAATGCTAAGTTCTACAATGATATAAGTAAAAATGAGCAATTATGTTGATAATAAAATGTAAGTTACCTCTTAAATGAAGGACGTATGTGTATTTATAGCAGCTTATTGACAAGGAGTACAAGAATGCTTATAATTGATAAGAAAGTCCTTCATGAGTCATGACCTTGGCGAAAACCAAAACTTAAAAATATTATTTTTTTGTGTTTTATCTATGTTTAAGTATCAAAGTTAATTTTGGTTGACGTGTTATTCTACAATAGGAGTAAAACGTGTATAGCAAATTCAAAAGTTGTTCTTTTGCACAAAATAAGAAAAGTTAATTACTTTATACGTCGGCGTCAATGTAACCCATCTGTCATTTTATTAGAGTGTTAAACTAACATGGGCACTAATGTTATTTTTTGTTGAATGTTTAAGTTTTGTGATAATACCTTATAATACGTCAAATAATCGTTAAAAATAAATTTATATTTTTTTGTTAAACTATAATCTCATCACTTTGTAAGAAGATCTCTTAAAAAAATCTGAAACAGTAACTTTGTTAAAAGATTATCTCTCATTAAGATGAACTTAAAAAAAGAGTTTATATTGTCAAAATGTATATTAGTTGGATTATTTAATATATATATGAGGCGCATCTTATAGTGATTTTCCTCGTACAATTTATAAACAAATATCAAACCGATAAATACTATTTAAAATGGTACTATGCCGATATTTTTTTAATTCTTTATTTTATTATATTTCATCTTTTTATACTATATGTCATAATCAGATGCAAGTATTTAAGAACTATTAAGTAGGTTGTAACGCTGTGTAAAACGGTAAGCAGCCGAACACTATTGTATCGTATTCCATGCGGTTGCCAATAATAACTATTACTAATCAGAAAAAATGATTAAAAAAAGTAAAAATAAAACAAATGAAATGAGACCGTTGGGCAACGGTAGAATTTCAAACCAATATCTACCACCCTATGTCTTTTCCTCTTCCCCGCTCCTCCTCTCCAATCTCCTTTCTCACTGCCTCCATTTTCACTAACTGAACTTATCTGCGTCTTACTATTTTTTTGTACTCCAACTATCAATTATAATCCCAATTTCTTCAAAAAAAGAAGTAAAAAAATGCAAGAAATGTGGAATGCTCCTCCTGGATTTAGGCCTTCAAAGGCTTCTTCTGCTCCTTGTTCACCTGCTAAACCCGCTCCCGTATCCCGTACTCGTTCAGAATCTTTTCACATTACTCACAAAGTTCCTGTTGGTGACACTCCTTATGTCAGAGCCAAACATGTTCAGGTTTCTATAAATTGTCCCAAACTTCAAAATTAATGATTTTTTTTTTTTTACAAATTTATGTTGGGTTTTTGATTTTAAGAATTTTGATTTTTGTGTGTTGGATTCATTGATCAGTTAGTGGATAAAGACCCAGAGAAGGCAATTCCTCTGTTTTGGGCAGCCATTAATGCTGGAGATAGAGTTGATAGTGCACTTAAAGACATGGCTATTGTTATGAAGCAGCAAAATAGAGCTGAAGAAGCCATTGAAGCAATCAAATCGTTGCGTAGTCGGTGTTCCGAACAGGCTCAAGAGTCTCTTGATAACATTCTCTTAGATCTCTATAAGGTAATTCATTATGAACCCTAATATACCTCTTTTTAATTGAATTTAAATTGGAGTTTTGGTAATTTACCAATTTTGATCCCTATTATTGCAGAGATGTGGGAGATTAGATGATCAGATTGCACTTTTGAAGCACAAATTGTACTTAATACAACAAGGTCTTGCATTCAATGGGAAGAGAACAAAAACAGCTAGATCTCAAGGAAAGAAATTTCAAGTCTCAGTGGAGCAAGAAGCAACTAGATTACTGGTTTGTAATTCTATTCATTACTTTATCCAATTCTTCTATTAATATGGGTGTGGAGCAAAAATATACATTAACTTTCTTTCCCTGCTTTGAAATACGTGTTACATATGGGTACTATTCATCGTTCAAGCTTATTTTTTATATTGCAGTTAATATGTAAATAAAAATATAGTTAAATAAGATCTAGTTTGAATTGTCTAATGCATAGTTTCATAATATTTACTTTTATAATATTTAGATGTGCATAATTTAATATATAAATGAATAAAATAACATATTAAATTGTATAAAAATCAAATGTGACAAGTATAATAGAATATAGAAAGTACTTAAGACTCTTCAATAGCTTGATGGATCAGACACTGTACACATGCCCAGTACGACCCCTGGATTGGTATTATATCATATGTATACTAAAGGGTGATGACAAATTTAGCTGGAATAATTTCAGGGCAATCTAGGATGGGCACTAATGCAGCAAAATAACTATCTAGAAGCAGAAGATGCATACAGAAGAGCACTATCAATTGCTCCTGATAACAACAAGATGTGCAATTTGGGCATTTGCCTAATGAAGCAAGGGAGGATCATCGAAGCGAAACAAACTCTTCGACGAGTGAAACCAGCAGTTGCAGATGGACCAAGAGGGATGGATTCTCACCTTAAAGCCTATGAAAGGGCACAACAAATGCTTGGAGATTTAGAATCAGAGATAATGAAAAAAGCAGGGGACTCTGTTTCAGAACAGAGTAGGCTTTTCAATATATTTTTGGGATCTTCTTCTCTTTGGCAACCTCAACCTTGTAAAGAAACATATTCCTGTCCACCCACAACTAAAATCCCAGATGAATTTCCAGATGAAAATACAAATTCCAACATTTTTTCAAACAATAATCAAAATTTTCCACCAAAACCAAATGGGTTTTTTCCAATTGGGAATTCATTGAATATTGATGCACCGCCATTTTTTTCCACTAAATTGTTGAAGGACCCACAAGGGGAAAATCAATTACATGATACCCTTAAGAGAACAAGGTCTGATAATGCAGGGGAAATTGTGCAGATTAATACTAATAATGGTAATCAAGAAAGGGAAAATAAGATATTGAGGAGATCATTTGAGGAAAAAGAGAATGATTTTCTTCCAGACGATAAGGATTTTGAAGATGCAATTATATCTGCAGTTCTGAACACAATTGATACAGAGAATTCTTCTGTGGAAGTGAAAAAGATTTCCCATAAGTTTGGAATGAAGGGTGCTTCAACTGATAAAAGATTGAAGGTTTTTCAGGATATTACTTTGTCTTTAAGTCCGAGGGCTTGACATTGATTAATTTATTTAAGTTATGCTAATTTTATTTATTGATTAAGCTTAATTTTATTGTGTTTTATAGGAGATGCACTTATTCTCCTTAATTTTATGTACTTTTAATTGGGAATTCTGAGAGGTAGTCTCATTCCTTTAGTTTAACTAATGATTTTTTCATATTCACAGCAAGTTAATAAAATTGTACTACTGTGTAATGTTTTATATCATTGACTTAAAAAGAAATGTCCTTCTTTAAACTACATAATTGTTGTGTTATTTTGACATTCCTTTGAATATTGATTGAGAGCACTATGGTCAAACAAGCCTCCTTGTAGTAACTTCGTGGGTAAAGAAGTTATTAGCTGGGCTTCTGATAGCATATCAAATAACATAACTCTACACAAAATTTAAATTGATGGTTAAAGCTACAAGATATATTATATACTCCGTAATAAGCATTAAGCTAGTTAATTCGTATTTGTTAGATTTGCCAAAATAATAGGTATTACGATTCATAATCATTAGGAGGGTTATTGAGTAATAGGAGTAGCAAGAAATTTAGACATGACTAAAGAAACTTCCTTTATTAATTGATTTACATTAGGATTTGAAAGTTTTTCTTATGCATTTTATGTCCAAATCATTTATGAAGCTCATATAAGTAACTTAATATAACTATAGTTAGAGTAATTGCAATTCCTAATGTAGGCTTGGTAAAATTCTTTAAACAAGAGGAGGGTGCTCTGAATCCCAACTCTGACAGCTTCTTGTGTGATTCTGCATAATCTTTGAAGAAAGCTTCTTCATTCTGACATGTTAATTGATCTCTATCAGTTTGATCTTATAACAACATCTACCATTACATGATTTAGAATTGGTAAAATAAATTGTTGAAGCTGTAGATTACCTTAGCATATAGCTTAACATAGCGACGAAATTTTGGATCCGCAACAAGTGCTTTATCTGTCGGAAGTTGTAATAACCCTCTTTGTCCACCTTTCAGCAATTCTCTGTTAACATAACAAGGATGCATAAGTCATGAAATTGACAAATATTGAATGGAAGATCAGTTTTTAGATATCACAAAGACGGAAGAGAGCTTACACAAAGTAAGAATTGTCGAACTTCAATGGGTCTTTAGTCCACGAGCCTTCAAAACCTGATCTGTCCCTATGTGCTTTACCCTTGATATACCAAAACGAAAATAAAAAAATATGAATCTATAAAGCTAAATTAAGATATAATAAGACTAGTGAATTAAAGATTATACTTCGTAATCCTACAGATCAACAATCGTATGCTTAATAAATAATCTTAATAGCTTAAACATGTAAGCCAATGAATAGGAGACGAAGTAGGATAGGAGTTTACCAGAGTGTGGCCACCCGAAAGTGCGACAATGTCCTTGTCAGAAAGGCCCATTCTGTAAAATATTTCTCTTAAATGTTCAGCTCCTGTAACCATTAGATGATCTATGTAAGAAAGATTAAATTTTTTGTATCTTTATGATGTAGTTACATATACATACCTTGAGTTGCGTCTGGAAGTCGTCCTTCATCTGGAGATTTAGTAGAATCCTAGTTGATATATATGGTCATGATGAGTAAATTATTAATAAGAAATATTGCATGATAGTTCTTTAATTTGAAAGATATTGAGGAATATGCATTGTACAAGCAGCCAATACATACATAGTACTTAACTTACCATACGACCTGGGACAAAGTCGATGGTTGGGCCCCCCGTGACTTCAACTGCAATAATACCAGCAAGCTGAAAGAAGCAAATAAATAGATGATTGAGAATATTCAACTGTGGAAAAATATTTGGATTCGTTTCATGTTTACATACAGTGATGCATAGATCTAAGAACTTCACCTGATAAAGGTCTGCATAAGTGATCTTTTGGTTTTTCGCCTTTATTTCTTCTAAAAATAGAAGCAAAAAAAAATGTGTTAAAAGGAAGGTAGCCTATTATGAGATTATGATGTGGTTACTATAGCTCACCACAAAGATCAACAGCGATTTTGAGACCGTTATTAGCAGTGTGCTTCAACTCATGTTCATTTCTTATTGAACCATTGGGACCCCCTGTCTTTGTCCTTACATCATAAGTTCCAGCATCATGCCATCTAACAAAATATAGCAAAAAGGGAAAGAATTTAGTCAAAATAATAGAAGGATCATAGATTGTAGGAAATTAGTGAAGTTGATCAAGACCTGTTATGTACATTAGTAGCAAAAAGGTTATTTAACGAATCAAATTTGACGAGTTTGAGGAATGAGAAAAGGCAAGGAAAATTACGCTAGACGAAGCATGATAGGAGCACATTGCTTTGAAGAGATAAGAGCACGGAGGTCTCTACGCGCTTCTTCAATTTCCTTCAAATACTCTGCATCCATCATTAGTCTTTTTACAGTTTCCATCCTTGTTAAATTGCTTTTGTCTTGCCTATAGCTTAAAAATGTATGATGTAGAAAGGAAAAGTTCCAAGCTTTATTAAAAAAGAGGGAAGGCATTAACAAATAAAGGTTCCAAAGTAAGACATTACTTTTTCCAAAGTAAGAGATTACTTTTACTTCTATAGTTGATATAAGGGAATCATTTTAATCCCAAGCAATTAGATTGGAACTTTTTCCTTGGAGCAATAAAAAACAACATTATTTAATTACCCATATGCATTACATGGTTGCCACACCTACAAAGGGTTTGGGTTGAGTCAGATATAGGCAACCTAGATTTGTATATAGACCTAGATTTGTATATACTACATACTTCTATAGTTTTGTTTGATGAATCATTACTTTGATTCATAAGCTTTGCTTGGTGAAACATTACCTTAATTTGTAAGCTTTGCTTGGTGAAACATTACTTTGATTCATAAACTTTGCTTGGTGAAATACTTTTGTTTCAAAAGGAAGTATTGTTTGATACATAACTCTAAATAGACGTTGCATGCCAAGGGACAATCCATTCTATTTCCATATCATTTCTTATTTCTCTCTTAAGAACACTCCCATTCTTGTTCTTCCTTTCATGACATAATATTGAGAGAGTAATTAACTCTCAATATCATCAAAGTTCTTAATTCACCACAACACTTGTATTTACTGTTACAATTTCCTTGTGCTAGGATTTTATTGTGTAGATTGTATTATCACAATAGATTATTACAATAATGATGTATTACAAATATGTGTTACAAGATAAATCTACACTATTTGTAATCCTTTGTATATGGCTTTGAACTCTTGTTATGGGAGAAAATGGGATGGAATGTCCCTCAGCATGCAACCTCTATTTATAGAGTTATCTATACCTCCTTTTGAAACAAAAGTGTTTGACCAAGCAAAGCTTATGAATCAAAGTAATGTTTCACCAAGAAAAGGTTACGAATCAAAGTAATGTTTCACCAAGCAAAACTTATGAATCAAAGTAATGATTCATCAAACAAAACTTATGAATCAAAGTAATGATTCATCAAATTCTTTGAGGCATTTAATTGGACTTATAATATATTTATTTTAGTCCCACTACTATACTAAGTATGTAGTATATTCAAATCTAGGTCTATATACTCTAAATGCTCAACAACCTTACCTTTATTAGTAATAACAAAGAGGTCGTTTACGATTGACTCTTGATAGCAAACATCATCTGCAACTTCATATAAATAAGAAGCGCACATGATTTGATGATTTATTTTAATATAACACTTTATAATCCAAATCTGAAGAATTCTGAATCCTTGGATAGCATATCCAAATACAAATTATTATAGGTCTCAAATCAAAATAGAAACAGGCATGCAAGAAGGTGATGATTACACCTATCCATTGCGGAACTCAAGCGTAAATTGCTTATTATTGGCACACTATACTTTGAACTATAAAGAGAGTATAATTACTACAATTATTCATGTTTTCAATCCAAATTAAACCATCTTGAATTTCTCATGCATGCATCATCTGATTGATCTTTAATGATGAATAGAACAGGGTGGTGGGTGAAACCCAAGCTCTGACATCTTCTTGTGTGATTCTGCATAATGAGCGAAGAATGCCTTTTCATCCTACAATGTTTTTTGCTCACTCAATTAGTAATCCTTACCTTAATCATTTCTATTGCTTGTTGAATTGCTCATGCTAATTACTGCTGTACGAAAATTAGTTTTAACAGGCTTACCTGAGCATAGATTTGAACATAACGACGAAACACAGGGTCCTGCAACAGAGCTTTGTCTGTGGGAAATTTCACCAGTCCTGGGGTGTCTCCTTTCCTTAGCTCTCTGCCAACAATTCAAATCAATATTCATTGAGTAAATTCACCATATAAAAGTATCATATATGAATTATAAACTCACTATCAATCTTACACAAAATAAGAGTTGTCGAATTTCAGAGGATCATGAGTGAAAGGACCATCAAAACCTGATTTATCCTTGTGTGCTCGCCCCTATCAGTTAAGAACATAAAGGTTTTATATAGCAGAAATAGCCAACTGTAATGACTAATGACTTCTCTATCATTCAAGGAGCCTACCAGAGTGTGAGCTCCAGATAGAACTACAATATCCCTATCATTCAAGCCCATTCGGTAAAATATATCTCTAAGATGCCTGGTACCTATAATCACATAGAATAAGCTAAGTATAATTATATAAAGGCGGTCAATGAGTGCTGTTAATGTACCTTCATTAGGGTTTGGAAGGGCTCCTCTATCTCGTTGATTAAGGGCATCCTATATAGATCGACGAAAATGTATCATAGGATGTAGGAAGAAAAATCAATTACGAGATGATGATGAACCATTTGCCATTAGCTAAGACAGTTTGTATTGTAACATTCACATACCTGTCGACCTGGAACAAAGTGGATGATAGGACCTCCAGTAACTTCAACAGCAACTACTCCAGCTAGCTGCACAAGTAAGGCAGCTGTAATACTTACTAGTTACATTTTACCAGTAATTAATCGAGTATATAACATATCATGCGACTCTAGTTCAGTTGATTGCTTGACAGTAATGACTAAGAAATTTCACCTGATAAAGGTCAGCATAAGTAACCCTGGGATGCTTTGCTTTCACTTGCTCTGAGACAAGAAAAATAAAAAATAAGTTTGAGAAACTAGCATAATAAGGATACATTCCAATTTAACTAGAAGGGGGAATATAAAGACAATGTAAGTTGGTAGCCTAAAATGTTATGTTGCTAATATTTAGTTCAACAAAGAATATAAAAGAAAGACATTTGTTTCTAGGGAGTAAATACTCGTTCGAGCACATAGAGCGCTCTTTTGAGGACTCGTTTGAGCATGGCTTTGTTTCTCAAGGTAAAAACTTCTAGAATGTGTTTCAGGTGTTGTGTTCATTCGAGTACAAGCCCCCTGCATCTAGTCATGGTGCAACACTTTGTTTTGTAGAGACACGTGCTTTCGTGTGCAACAATATATTTGTATAGATGTTATGACTTACGCATGTTGAAAAGGGATGATTTCATGTATTTTTGCATAAATTGACAACATGTAATGAGCATGAACATAAAAATTAACTTACTCTGATATTCTCTCTTAAATAAATTATATTAGAAATAAACTTGTAATCTCTTGTTGCATTCTGGTATTAAGAGTGTAACGAGAAAATTATTTTGTCTTTGTGTGATTCATATGCATACCCTAGTACCTATGTGAGAGAAATTTCACGGATGTAAAGTTTAGAAGGACGCTTTTAATATTTATTAAGTTTGCAATTTTTTTAAATTAACAAAAAAACTTAATAATGTTTGTGAATATTAATTATGTTCATATGTCTGATCAAATGTCAGAATTGTATATAGTGTTTTAGTGATAACATTATTAATCTGTAATATTTGTTTGGCTTACCGCAAAAGTCGATCCCCACTTTGATACCATTGTTGGGAGGGTTGTTCAATTCATTTCTAATCGATCCATTAGGACCTCCTGTCTTTCTTTTGGCGTCATAAGTACCTGCATCATGGAATCTGAAAAAGCAAAATTTAAAACTTCGATTCTTTTCTTTATCTTTTTTTTCAGTTTATAGTTTTTCTTTTAAATTAATAATTAAAAATAGTAAATTAATTAGAAAATTTTAATTTTCACTTTTTAATTGTGAGTTTTCAAATTCAACACATTTCTAATAAATTTGACTATTTTTTATTCATACGTATATCATATAATTATGAAACTGAATAACGAAAAACCATAATAATATCGAACAGCCAATTAGTCAACCTTTATATTTTGCTGACATTTTATTTATAAGTAGGGCAATTTAGGTCCAGACCCTATTTAGGCCATATTCGAGTCTTTTGATCAAAAACCTTAGCTATTATATTTAATTGTAGGAATAAAATCTAATAGAAAATAAAAGTTGTAGAGAATTCGAGGTATATTTAAGTGGAAAGGATTTTCAGCTAGTCGTATAGCTGACTGATTATCGCAACTTAACTTGACACCATAGTCAACAAGCTGATGTAAATCCTTTAGTGGCTGGGTGAGCCATGCACATTCATGTGTTGCCATCGCTGATGCTCGATACTCTACTTTCGTACTTGACAATGACACTGTTGGTTGTCTTTTACTACACCATGAAGCTGCTCCAGAACCCAGCTTGAACACATAACCAGTAGTTGATCGACGTGTATCAAGATCTCCAGCATAATCAGCATCACAATATCCAATAACTTCAAATTTTCTATCATTACGGTAAAGGATACCATAATCAATACTTCCTTTGACATACCTCAATATTCGCTTTATAGCTTCCATGTGAGGTTTCTTCGGTTTCTGTATGAACCGACTAATCACACTAACTGCATAGGTAATATCTGGTAGGGTTAGCGTGAGATAGATTAGACTTCCTACCAATTGTCTATACATTGTCATGTCTTCTAACTCCTTGCCTATTCCTGAACATAGTTTTGCATTAACCTCCATTGGAGTTGACATAGGCTTGCAATCAAGCATTTCATATTTATCCAAAAGATCTTGGGCATATTTCTGTTGGCAGAGAAATATCCCATCATTGGTTCGCTCCACTTCTAGACCAAGAAAATGCTTTAGTTCTCCAAGTTCTTTCATCTGAAATCAAACAGAAAGATTTTCTTTTGTATGTTGGATCGCCCAATCATCATCTCCAGTATTGATGAGATCATCAACATAAACAAGAATTATCGCCAACTTTTCATCTCGAGCTTTCACAAACAAACTTGAATCAGCTGGTGCAACTGAGTAACCACTTTATAGCAAGAATTCTGCTATTTTGCCATACCATGCACGTGGTGCTTGCTTCAAACCGTAAAGTGCCTTCTTTAGCTTGTACACATAGTTTGGATGAGATTTGACTCTTGAACCCTTTAGGTTGATCCATGTAGATATCTCTATCCAGTTCACCATGTATGAATGCGTTTTTAACATCCATTTGCTAAAGCTTCCCAGAGTGACTAGCCGTGAGTGCTAGTAAAACACGCACTGTAGTAATCTTTACCACTGGACTAAAGGTTTCATCATAGTCTAACTCATATTGCTGAGAAAATCCTCGAGCTACCAGTCGTGCTTTGTACCTTTCAATGGAGCCATCGGGTTTAGTCTTCACCTTGTAAACCCATCTAACGGAAATAGGTTGAACTTCCTTAGGTGTTGGTACTAACGCCCAAGTTTGATTATGGTGTAGAGCATGAATTTTCTCCTCCATGGCTTTCGTCTAATCTTTGCTTCGAGCTGCTTCATCATAGCTAGTTGGCTCTTTGACATTCTCTACCATTGCAGAATTAGCATATTTTGAATTACGCTTTCGAGGTCTGATCGATCTACGCAGGATTAGACTTGGTTCCTCTTCTTTCAGATCTTCTATCTAACTTAGCCTTTCTTCTTCAGGACTTCTATGATGTGCTCCTGTCTTCCATGGACTTTTCTCTTTTCCTTTTGGTGAAGTTTGAGAACTTTCACCTTCTAGATCACCATCTTGAGTAGACTGATCCCCCATTTTCTCTAGAAGCTTTTCCTCGATCTCCTTTGAGTCTGGTAATAATACAGCTTGTGGTGACCACCAAGATGATGCTTCATCAAATACCACATTTCTTGATACATGACACTTATTTGTAGTTGGATCACAACATTTCCAACCTTTCCTTTGATCATCATATCCCACAAAGATACATCTGATCGCCTTCTTGTCAAATTTGCTGCGTAGGTGCTCAGGAACGAACACATAGCATACAAATCCGAAAACTTGAAAATTGCTCACTACTGGCTTAATCTTCCACAACTTCTCGTATGGGGAGACAAACTCTAGCCTTGCTTTTGGTAGCCTGTTTGTCACATGTGTTGCTGTTTTCATGCATTCGACCCAAAAACGTGGTGGCACGTTTTTCGCATGAAGCATGCTTCTAAATGTATCTGCTAGGTGTTGATTCTTTCTCTCTGCTACTCCATTTTATTGTGGAGTGTTTGAACAAGTGAGCTGGCGTCGTATTTTGCAATCTTGCAAATACTGAGAGAATTTAGTTGATGTATATTCTCCTCCATTGTCTGTTCTTAGACATTGCACTTTTCTACCAACTTCTTTTTTCCACTACTTCTTTGAACTGTTAGAACTTGCTGAATGCTTCTGATTTCTCCTTCATGAAGTCTACCCAGACATATCTAGAATAATCATCTATGAAGGTGATCATATATCGTAGACCACTTACTGAATGTTGCTTGACCGGCCCAAATACGTCTGAGTGAATAAGTTCTAGAGGTGTATGAGACTTAAACTTTGAGTCTTCATATGGTAGCTGGTGTGGTTTACCGAATTGACATCCGACAAAAATTATATCTTCCTTGACATCCAATTCAAGAAGACCCTTGAGCATCAATTTCTTCATCATCACTTTTTGCTTGGTATAGCTCACGTGAGCCAAGCATGCATGCCACAAGTCAGCTGTCTCATTCTTCCTTGTCTTGTCTACATATGCTGTTTGAGCAGACATTACATAGACAAATTCCAAACGTTGTCCCTCTAATATCGGTGTTGAATTATCCTCCAAATTCTGGTACACCTTTACATCTCAAGGTCCAAAGAGCACATAGTTTCCTGAGGCAGTCAGTTGTGATACTGACAATAAATTCTTTGTCATACCTGGAACATGGTAGACATTATCCAGCTAAACTTGCTTGTTGCTAAATCGCGGAGTTACAACCGCTTTGTCAATGTGAGTAATTGCCAACTCTTAGTTGTTCGTTGTAATAACAACTCGACCACGCTTATACTCGGACATACTCACAAACTTTTCTTTATCTTCAGTCATGTGATTCGAACAACCAGAGTCGATGATCCAATCATCCTTGTAATTGATCATCTTATCATTTGTTGTGGCAAATGCAATGTCCTTTGGCTCAGTGTTGCAGGTTGACACAACCATTATGTCGAAAGGTTGTTCTTCCACATCTATTTTGAACTAGACTCTTCAACGGCATAGGAGGCTTGAAAATCTCATTCTTTTTCGCTTCGGCTTTCTGGCTCTATCGAAGTTGCAACATTCCCTTCTACTAACTTAGACCAACATTCTCGAGCATAATGTCCCTTTTTACTACACTTGTAGCAAACAACCTCTTGTCGTGTCCCAGTCTTATCTTTATTCTGATTTTCTTGTCGATCTCGAGCTCCCCTTGATGGAAGCCTCCTTTTCCTCGTCCTTTTCGAAATCCTCCTGACTTTTGATTTGACTTGCCAGGTAATGTATTACTCGATTGACCAATCTTCTCAACACTCTTATTTGGATTTTTGTTTCCAAATAGAGCAGTCTCTTCATCTTTGACAGAACCTCCGGACATTTGATTATCTAGAGCTTCCTGATTAGCTAATACATTTTCAAACTCGATTAGAGTTGGTTGTGCAGCCCAACCTCGCATGGCGTGACAAGACCATTAAGACTCGGCTTCCATCCGCGCACAATGATCCTTCACATCCTAGTCTCCGTGATCGGATTCTCCGGATCCAACTTTGTCATTTGCTCACACAAAGTCTTGACTTTAGTGAAATATTTGTTCACCGTCAATTTATTTTGTTGAATCGACATTAGCTCGTTCTCTAGCATCTGGAGTTGAACATCGTTCTTCTTTGACAACAACCCTGACAATGTGTCCCACGCCTCCTTGAGTGTCTTCGCATTCTTGATGTGGTGTAACAACTTGTCTTCAACAGCTGCTGCCAACACGTACATCGCCTTTCCAACTTTAATCTTCCACTTCTTTGACTCTTTTACATTAGTTGGTACCGTGGTATCACCACCACCGACTATACCCTAAAGGTCTTAACCCAACAAATAAAATTGCATACGTATGCTCCACGTAGTGTAATTATTATTGTTGAGTTTCTCAATATTACCAAATGTACTAGCAATATCCGCCACTTGTGACTTAGTTACGCCTCTCACGTAATAAGTAAGTTTGGTATCTCACCAAAAACTTCAATGTGATCACTTGATCACTCGGGTAGCCAAAATTATTTTGATTAATTTTTACCAGTCCCTGACTGATAATTTACCAAAGTGAGTCTCATAATAGACCGTTTGGCTCTGATACCCAATTGTAGAGAGTTTCAAGGTATATTTATGTGGAATGGATAGCAAAATAATAATGTGGACAATAAAATTACTACTAGTATTGAACAACTAATACTTAAAGTAATAATAATAGCACTAGAAACATACAAGATTACAATATATATTACTACTATATTGTACTAGCTCACTCTTATTCTTACAATAGCTCACTCTAAAACATTGCTCTCACTTTTGCTTTACCACTCAAGGAGATGTTGTGGTGGGATGATGAAAATGCAAGTGATGAACACCCTATTTATACTACTAGAAATGCTCCAAAACTCAACAAAATTTGGCAAGTAATTAATGCTTTTACACTTAGCCTAATAGGAAGGGAGTGATAGGAGTAGAATTTTATCACCTTTTATTGTAAATTTTTGACTAATTCATACATTGATAAAAGAAAAGTGGTTGGTGACTTTGTTTAACAAAAGTCAAGTCAGTACAAATAAAAACATGAGTGTACAACTCACTCAATTCATTGGACAGTATGTCTCATGTTAAGTTGAATTTACAAATTAAGAAAAGCTAAACAAAAATTTCAGGCACATAGTTGAGGAAATATTAATATTAATATTAATATTAAATAAAAAAAAAAGGTGAGAAATGTACGCTAAGCGAAGCAAAATGGGTGCAAATGGCTTGTTAATTTGCAGAAGATGATGAAGATCTTTACGTGCAGCCTCAATTTGTTTTAGATATTCTGCATCCAAAATGTGGTGGTCACCAGCTGAATGGCCTGATCTTCTCCAATAATGATGAGCTTGGGCCATGCTTTTTTCTCTTTTTTTTTTTTTTTTGAATATGATAATTAAGTGCAAGTATTAATATACAAAAATATGGTTTACTTGGTGCCTATTTATATAAAAAGAAAACCAATGTAAGAATTTATTCCAGGTTATCACTTGCTAATTTTATTTCTTTAATTAATTGTAGTGAATCACACTGGGCCAGCCCTGATTCTTTAGAAATCTTGGCAAAACAAACACGAACCCTTATGGGCCGACCCTATAACCACATGCTTTCGTAATATATAAATAAAACCCATTTGATGATCTCATATATTTATAAATACATTTTATAAAAATTAAAAAAAACATATGATTAAATTTTATACCTTAAGACTTTAACAAGATTTTACATGAATATATTTGAATGAAAATTCATTTATAAGTTTCTCTTTTTTTTAAATAAAATATTTATTGTGTGTACATCAATAGAGAATGGAAAGAGTATTTGTGACCTCTTTCATTATCAAAACAACCATCACAGTTTAACTTTTTATATTCTCCTAATTTTCATCAAATAATTATATAAAATCTATCAATATTGATGTCTAATTAAAGTAAATAAAAAACCAGAAATTTTAATCACTTTATTTTATTTTTGAAAATATTAAAATGATTCAAAATTACCATTTTGAATTATATAAAATATGAAAAGACAATGTACCACATGACCGAGCTGTTAGTGGCTTAAAATACAAATGTTTCTCTTATTTCATGTAACAAAAAATCATTTTGAATTATTTTAAAGTTTCTAATCACCATATATCCTATGACCATAGTTCTTTTAAGAATTCTCAATATTTTAAGTTTTCATTATCATTTTGACTATTATTAAAATTTTCTAATAATTATTTAAACTGCTACGTCAAGCATGCTTTATATATGATATTTTATGCTTGTCTCTTACTGATAGAAGAATACGCACTAGCATAATAAAAAAAAAAATAACGTTTATAAGATTAATTTATATAAATTTTAAATATATTGTATTAGAAGAATCCAATTCAGTTTTATTAGGGAATCAAATTCAATTTAAGCTTTATCTTTGTCTTAATTAAATTAGCAGTAGACTTCATATATTGGACCGAATTTATTAGTTTGATTCTTAATCATCCGGTAATCCCCCATTGTGAAAGAATCAAATTCCATTCTTTAAATTATGGGTATCAATTTCTTTTCTTTTCATTTTATGTTTCTCTTTTAAGAAAGGTGAAGATTCAAAAGAGTAGAATATTTTATTGTGTCAAAAATAGTAACTTGAATAATGAATGTGGAAAATAATATCAATTATTAATTAAGAAACTTCTTTGGTAATCAATTAGTACATAAAATGTTAACAAAGCTAAAGATAACAATAAGACAGATTTCTACCCTATGTATTAGGGTTTTTAGGTTAATAACTTCTATATTATTGAAGTAAAAGAGTAAATTTATACAAAACTATTGACCCATAATCACATCTAATCAGATTCTAAATTACAACACTCACTCTAGGTAATTATTGCACAAAATATTAATTATATTGCTTATTTTAAGATTACACGTTTCTAGACTCCCCCTCAAGTAATAGGGTAACGGAAATTTCAATGTCCAATTTGCACAAAGCTCTTTCAAAAACTTCAAATCCAACAGCTTTTGTTAGGATATCTACTTGCTAATCTTCTGAACGAATGTAAGGGAGGTAATAATTTTTGGTTGAAGGTTATTTTATTTATGAAAATTTGGTTAATCTAATTTCAACATGTTTAGTTCGATCATATTGTGCTAGATTTTTTGAGATGCTAACTACTCCAATTACATATGCTATATTAGGTCTCGTATGTGACATATATATTAATTTTCTAACCAGCGTTTGATATCTTCCAAGATCAGTCAACTTGGCTCCTTCAACAATCTAGAGATCACTATAATTCACCATAATTGGAGTTTTAGATGGTTTGCAATTAAGATTTTCGACTTCTGTTAAGAGATTGAGAGAATATTTTTTCTGGTTAATTAAAATTTTCATTTTGACCTTAAAACATAATTTCAAATAAAGTATTTAAGATTTCTAAGGTCTTTCATTCTGAATCAACTCCATTTTAGGTGATTAATTTCCTCTTTATCATTTCTTGTAATTATGATGTCATCTACATAGATAATTCGACTGGTTATTAGGTCATTTCTCCTCTTCAAAAAGAAGTATTTAAAGTTACTTATTTGGTAATCAAAATCTTTTCAAACTTATAGTGAACTTTTCAAACCAGGCCTTTGAAGACTGCTTCAATCCATATAGACCTTTTTCAACTTACACCCCACACCTTTGAAGAAATTTGTGATAACCATAATATTCCAGTCGTTGCTGTAGCTTAGAGCATATTGTTCGGCATCTATAGATGATCGTTCCCTGGTCTTTTGCTTACAAGAGCTCCATGAAATGGGATGCAGTAGTTACTAAAGGCGCGTAACGGTGCAAGTTCGATGAAAAATATAACATGAATGAAATTTGAAGGTTTCTCATTATTAGCACACATACATATAATTAAAATAATAACTACTACAGAGTAATTCTAATACATTTTATGGGGATTATCTATGTAATAATTCTAATTAAGATCATCATAGATATATAATTAAGGATGCAACATAGAAGACCACAATAACATCCTATAAATATAGAAATATATGAATGTATCAGCAAAGGCAGCCATATAAGCATGATCTTTAAGCCTTAACAACAGCGCGAGGAGGTTGAAATCCAAGCTCCGACATCTTCTTGTGTGATTCCGCATAATGTGCGAAGAATGTCTTTTCATCCTGTTAACACCCATTGATTCAAATTAATAATCGAAACACGAGCCTCAAGCAGTACTAGATACTCCCTTTGAATTTTCTATTTAACATATAACTTTTAATAACAATCTCAAAGCGACAAACGAGTGAATACACCTTAGAAGAGGGAAAAGAGAGTATTACCTTAGCATAAAGTTGAACGTAACGACGGAAAGCAGGGTCTTGCAAGAGAACTTTGTCAGTGGGGAATTTCACCAGTCCAGGTTTGTCTTCTTTTTGCAAGTTTCTGTTGAAAAATATGTGTGATTTTACATCGAAGAATTAAAGAGAGTTTAACTAACATATAAGCATGATGAGTTACTCTTTCTATAACCAATTGGTTTTAGGATGGAACCTTGTCGAGTTTATGTGGAGTCAAATTTACTCTTGTGTACAAGCTATAATTTTACATGATTGCTAAATAAGAAACTTACACAAAATAAGAGTTGTCAAATTTCAAGGGATTTTCAGTGAAAGAACCATCAAAGCCTGATCTATCCTTGTTTGCTCGACCCTACACATTTAGCAAATAGCTAGATTATACAAGTATTGATCTAATTGAACTACTTTTTTCAATGAAATTATAGATCATTAGAACCAACCAATGTGTGAGCCCCTGATAGAACCACGATATCCCTATCGTTCAACCCCATCCGATGAAAGATATCTCTTAGATGTTTGGCATCTAATTATACCATATAAATCATTTAAATTTGTTAGTTTTTTTTATTTCTACATGTCATTGTAAAATATATATATATATATATATATATATATATATATATATATATATATATATATATATATATATATATATATATATATATATATATAGTTTTTATGAGTGAGATTATATACCTCCATTGGGGTTAGGAAGAGCACCACGATCTTGTTGATTACGAGCATCCTAGTTAAAACAATAAGAATCATATTGATATGGTAATTAGTAACTAATTCAAATATGTAGATTCCAATGTACAAAGTTGATCCGGTACATAATTTACCTGTCGGCCTGGAACAAAGGGGATAATAGGGCCTCCTGTAACTTCAACAGCAATTATTCCGGCAAGCTACAAAAACATTGACATACTATACTCAAAACCAAAGGTCATGAATGCTATAATGTATGTATTCATTCTAGCAAGCTTTACGCATTTTTATAACATCATGTATGTGGATGGAAGTGGGACGACCTAGTACGCCAGCCACCTAAGCACGGCACGTAGGCCTGTGTAATGGACTGGATAAGAGTCGGATCAGGGTTTATGAAATTGGGTCAGGTCGAGTTGGGCCTTGTTTAAAGAAACACGGGGTTAAAACGGATTGGACACATAAAGCCCAATCCGGCCTGGCCCGGCCCATATATTATATTCTTTTTTATTATCAAAAATTAATTATGAAACGAAAAAAATATTAAAAAAAATTTGAAACAAAAAATTTAGTTTTGGAAGATTATTAATATCACATATATAAGTCATAAGAATATATGTATTCTTATCATCAGTAGCAACTACTGGCCACGTGGTACCGTAATAAGGAGATACAATAAAATACTTTTGCATTGCTCATGTCTTCTTCAGCAGGCATTCACTCACAATTGCCTCATATAGCCCTTCGTCAACTTTCATTACAACCCTTATCCAACCCGCATCTGTAAGGCACGTTTACAACCCGTTTCATTTTCAACCCGACCCTTTTTAAACCCTTGAAATTAAGGGTTGGATAACGGTCTCCAATAGGCCCCCGGCCCGTTGCACAACTCTAACGGCACGTCTCGTTTAAATTATGGCACAACATGATACAAAACTGCTTACGACATGCAACTGTTCACGACACCATTTACATAGTTTCATGTTTAATACTTGGAATACAATTAATTTTTATCTGACCATGGTTGATTTAACAGTTGGTGTTTTTAAATTGTAGTTAAGGACGAGGATATTATAGTAAGATTGTTTTCAAAATATGAAAATTCATCGTGTTCAATTTTGATTTTGTATATAAAATATAAAGTTTTCAACGATTGTATAGGTTATTTGATTTGGTAGATTTAAAACCCATAAAGAAAAATTCTTGTAACTGCCACAAGCACATGAGGCACGATAGATATGACATATGAATGACCAAACACGACACAAATTCTATAGTCAAAACTTATTTTTAGGTGGACAAGCACAACATGACATAGCACAATACAATTTGACACGAGATATCATTGAAAAAACTGCAAGTAAGTGGACGACCCAACACAACACTAGCTGTTTCCATATTATGGACATAAACCAGTACAACACAACACAACACAATTTTTCTGAAATGTACATAGCAATTAGTGCTACTTATTTAGTAGGATTATTTACATAATTGAACATATCTTGATTCTTGATCATATCAAATAAATGGTGCCATAAATAATTGAGGAGATGTTTTAGTTATCATCTTCAAATATAAATGAAGGGATGGACAATGCTATGATAAAAGATTTTGTTAGAGACTGACTGATGAAATCAAAAGTTTAAAATCGGTACTTGAAGTCCTATGATTTTATATGAAATAAGCAGTGTTATAAGAAACTTCACCTGGTAAAGGTCAGCGTAAGATACCTTGGGATGTTTAGCTTTGACTTGCTCTGACATATTACAATAATATACATAGAATCAGAATAAAATAGAAAATACTTGATCAATTTATGGATAGGTAGAGCTAACCGCAAAAGTCAACAGCAACTTTGATCCCATTGTTGGCAGGGTTATTCAATTCACCCCTAATTGAACCATTTGGACCTCCTGTCTTGGCTTTCACGTCATAAGTACCTGCATCATGAAAACTGTACTACCACATTTAACATAATTAACGAAAGAAAAAGAAATAAAAGAAAAAGAAGATGATCCAGAAGATTACGCTAAACGAAGAATGATTGGAGAAAATTGTTTCTTGCTCTGCAAAAGTTGGCGAAGGTCTTTACGAGCTGCCTCAATTTCCTTAAGATATTCGCCATCCAATGCCATGGTGTGTGTGTGTAGCAACAAATACTCAAGGCTCAAGTGCTTGAATAATTAATGATCCAAATCTAAAAGACCATGCAATGATATGGGTTTTATTTATGCTCCTGGCAACATCCTATTTAATTTTTACGCTATATTTTTGCGACTTATTTTTCTTATTTGACCACTACAAAATTTTTAAATATATAATATTAGTATTCTTTTATAATTTTACAATATTTTTAACTTTTATTTTCTATCTTTGTCTCAATTATAATGGTAATATGAAATCTAATTTAGTAAAAGAGAACAAAAGCATAATATTCTATTCCAACTTTTTCAACTTGATTCAATGCAAATGGTCTGAAGTGCGTTCGAAAATAGATAAAGAAAAAGTAGAATTAAGATGCAAATTCCATTTACATTATTGGGCCATTGGCTCTCTCACTCTCAAAGCATCATTCTAATTTATTCTAATTTTAAATAATGTTTTACGGGAAAGTCGTTCTAAGAGAGTCATTAAAAATTAATATAATAATTGAATCAAATTCTAACGATTACTATGCTACATTCAATCATGTTGTGGAACGAATTTACTTTATGCAAACGCAAAGAGGCAAGGGAAGTTTCGATTTTTAATTTTGTTACATAATACTCTTGTACGTCTCCAAAATAGTTAGAAATTTAGTGAGAACAAAAATTTTATTGAAGAGTGAAATAAAAAACAAGTAGATGATAAAAATGAGTAGCTAAGATGAATAGAGTATAATTTTGTACGAATGAGAATAAAAGAAAGAGAATAAGACTATTGCAAAAAAAAAAAAAAAGGGGAGCAAAATTAGTAGGACAAATTATAATGAAAAATTATGCAAAATAAGAAGGAAAGAGGAAGTAATTGCTACTATAAAAGTATCAAATTCCATGGGAAAATATGCTTTTGTAAATGGGTATCATTATATTCAATGGAGCTTCCATTCATTTTTTTTCTTCTTTTAATATCACGCAAAAAAATATATCAAAATGAGAACAACGGAAAGTATTAAAAAATGTAATATCTAACATATACAACATGATCGATCTGTCATGTGATTATGCATGTCATTGTAACTATCACACAACTCTCATTCACTCTATTATTTTCATCTTGATTTCAACATGATTTGAATTTTGAAAAATGCATTTTGTTAGATCGTATCTGTGCTATTAGCTTTTTCGATAATAATTATCTAACTTTTAATATTAGTTGAGCCGAGGACTTATATATTTTGGTCATAAAAATTACATGACGTACACTAATAAATTTATTAGAAGAATTTTAGACATCCTAGACATGGTGTAATAAGTTTTGGGCGTGTGATTAACTTAGGTAAAGAGTTTTGATGATGGAATGGGATTAATCTTGATGAGCAAACAAATATAGAAGAATCTTTGGAGCAAAAGGGACCATTGAATCACATGGAAGCAAGCAAGAAGGATCCAAAAGGAGCTTGATCGAGCCTTGATAGACAACTGCTTCTGAGTTTTGGTATGTTGTGGTTCCTTCATTTAATTCGTGCCTTAGTCATTTCATGTCTTAAAATGAACGTGATTACGAGTGTTTGATGAAGAACAAAATGCACCAACAAATGAAAAACATAGCAATAATAACAATGGAAGCAATAAAGAACACACAAGTTTATGAACAAGTTCCCAAGAATAATGTCACATCTTTATTGAAGATCACCCTCAATCTAATACAATAAAGAAGAAACTCTATTGGCATTTATCCTAGTCTCTATTACAATAATGGTGTATTACAAATATGTGTTACAAGATAAATCTACACTATTTGTAATCGTTTGTATATGGCTTTGAACTCTTGTTGAATCACCAAGGAGACGATGAAAATATGGTTGCGACAATCAAAGAAGTCGCTCGGAAACTTAATATGAGTATAAGGCGTTCATGCACTTTCCTATGTGATATTTCCCACAAAGGTGCTTGGGATGATAAATGAAATTCACAATGAGATACAATCTACACAACAAAATCCTAGCATAAGTAAATTGCAATAGTAAATACAAATGTTGTGGTGAATTAAGAACTTTGATGATATTGAGAGTTAATTACTCTCTCAATATTATCTCATGAAAGGAAGAATAAGAATGAGAGTATTCTTAAGAGAGAAATCATAAATGATATGAAATTGGGATTGAATATCCCTAGGCATGCAACCTCTATTTATAGAGCTATGCATCAAACAATACCTCCTTTTGAAACAAAAGTGTTTCAGCAAGCAAAACTTATGAATCAAAATAATGTTTCACCAAGCAAAGCTTATGAACCAAAGTAATGTTTCACCAAACAAACTTATGCATCAAAATAATGATTCATCAAATTCTTTGAGGCATTTAATTGGACTTATAATGTATAAATTTTAGTCCCATTACTATACTAAGTATGTAGTATATACAAATCTAGGTCTGTACACTCTAAATGTTCAACAGCCTCCTCTCTATATATTAGCCTTTACCAACATGCATAATTCTCTACTCCCATTTCCAATTTCCTCGCACACACAAATATTTCACTAAAATAATTCCTTCAAGTTTGTGTTCAGCTTTAAAGCTCTTCTATCATTTAAACACATAATGAAATACACTAGTCAGGATGGTGGATGTAGCCTAATGAATGTTGAACCACCTTAAATCCTTAAGTTATTGTTTGCATTAGTTTTTTGTCCTTAAAAACACTTCAATACTTGCAAATGATCTTATTTCATTAATAGTGCACCTTCAAGGCATGATTACAACCTTTCTTTAACACTTTTAGGCTAACAATCGTATCTTTAGGCCTTCGTAAGAAAAGGAATAACAACTATAGTACAATAAAAGAAAAAAAAAGTACATACAACGCAAGAATTAACAGCATATAAAGCATCAAAAAGAAAGAAAACAACAGCAAATAAAATCATGTTAAGTTTTTAGTTGAGTTAGATTTTTGGCAGAATTCAATATGATGAAAGGTTACAAGCCGTAAATCTACAGTTGTAGCCCAAAGAGTTCTTGTGTATTTTGTAAGGTATCAACCATATAAGCTTAAACTTTTATTGAGTTGGTCTTTTGGCATTTAATATGTCTACAATATAATGTAGTGTTGTTATTAAGAAATTAGATAAACAGTACTGATATACAATATATATTTTTTTTTTGTGCTTCCTTTATTGCATGTAGTTGAGTAGTTAGGAAGGCAAGTCATATATAAGTTCTATTACAGACAGTAGCTTAATTCAACATTACAATTATATAATATTAGTTGTAATTATAATAAGCAGGACAGCCGCCATGGTAGCTAGGACGAGCATATCCATATTGTCCTGGGCAACATTCCTCTTCAACTCCATATGATTGATTACATTCAACCTCTTCCTCCTCCTCAGAGCTCTCATCTTTAACCAAGTTGGATTCTTGATAGTTAAACCCTAACTCCGACAGCTTCTTATGTGATTCTGCATAATCTCTGAAAAATGCCCTTTCATCCTGTCACATTAATTATTCACTTTATTATTATAATTAATTAATTATGTTTATAACATTATAATTATTCATTCAAAGGAAAATTAATTTGGGATACATACTCTAGCATAGAGCTCAACGAATGGACGAAAGGCTGGATCATTTAGGAGAGCCTTATCAGTCGGAAATTTCACCAATCCTGGTGTATCACCTCTTAACAGCTCACTAATCACACACAAAAACAAATTAGTCTAATCTTATCTTATATAATAATAACTATTACTAAAACAAAACACTATTGATATCATCAATTTTAAAAATTGTATATGTCATTTTTTTAATTGTTTGACCAGTCTCTAAGCTATTAAGAAATTATTTACCAAGCACAACATACATCTGCAATATACCATAAAACGATAAAATTGAAATATATATTCTATATAGTTGGGTTCAAATTGATTAACATTAGTGATCATTTGAAGCATAGTATTTGAAAAGCTTACACAAAATAGGAGTTATCAAACTTGAGAGGATTGCGGGTGAAATTTCCATCAAAGCCTGGTGTTCTGTCCTTATGAGCTCCACCCTTATTTTTGCAAAACAAATAAATACATTTATAATTAAAGATTATGCAATTAGTTTTAATTAAAGAGTTAAAAAATCTATGCCTCACCAGAGCATGGGCTCCTGAAAGAACCACAATATCCTTATCATTCAACCCCATTCGATAAAATATATTTCTCAGATCATTTGCTCCTAAAAATCATTATGAAAATTGAAAATGTCAATTATTTTTTATCAATAATGGCCCGATAAAATAAAAAATTCAATTTAAGCAAATATCTTAAATAACTACAAAATTAAAGGTAAGAATTTAGCAAGTCTTGAAGGAGTCTTCAAACGAGTCTTTGACAAAAACTAGTAAGTGAGATAATGCTATGCTTTTATTTGGTTAGCCTAATAATAACATGTGAATTCATCATTTAAATATATATATATATATATATATATATATATATATATATATATATATATATATATATATATATATATATATATTCTTAATTCAATGAAATTGAATTGGAAGTGAGTCTAAGAATAAAGTATAAACTTAGATATCAGAGTCTTGGATGATGATTTTTGTGACGGTGTCAGAAAATTGTGATGTGTCTAAGTATGGCATTTATATAATTGAAAAAATTAGTATACATATGTGTGCGCAAATGATTGCATTCTATATCTATTACTAGAATTAGTAATAGTCAAGTTAATAGATAGTATTTGAAAAAAAATCCTTAAAAACTTAGCCTATGGCACTCTTATCATACCTCCATTAGGGTTTGGAAGTCCATCATCATCGGCAAAATCGCTATCCTACAGAGTAATGATGATAATCAATAAAAATTATAGTTAATTAAATGCATATAATTATTAATGAATATTGTTATTTGATCATGTATTAGAAACATTATATTATGGAGTATATGATATGATGGTATTATTATGAAGAGAGGAGCTATATATATAACTAAGCCCTAAGAAAATACTTAAAAGAGTATTACTAGATAGAAGTAATGATATATACTTACTGGGCGACCTGAAACAAATTCAATAGTGGGACCCCCAGTTACTTCAACCGCAACAATACCGGCAAGCTGATAAACAACAAATGTCAATCATATAGAAACATTACACACATACTAATTCTTTAATAAATAAATTACGTATCAAACTATTTAAACTACTAAAATAATTCAAACTTATTTCATTTTTTAGCATCGAGTCCCAAATGTAAAAATCATGTGATATAGTACATAACATATGTTGAAGCTACGTATAAGCTTGTAACCATAGATACAGTTAATAGAGTACGTATATGCATGATAAATTATACAGCTACAAGCATCAACTTATTAATAGAAGTATGTTAATATTAGTTATATACTCTATAAAGTTGAGAATCAAATATAAAATCTTTTATGACATTTACGTGTTCTTGTGTGCTTTTAACTAATTGGGTCATCCCCTCTAACTTCATCGTGTAAAAATAGATAGTATATATTAGCCTTTGTTTTTTTAATAGCTATATTCCCTCAACAAACTATTTCATAAAGGAGAAAAGTACATGTAGCTATTAAAAAAAATAGCATTATCTTGTAGTTAGTGTCTTTTGAAAATTAAATCGATCCTAGTAACTCTATTAAAATTGATGATGCTAGTGTCGTAGCTAAGAACTAGAAGAATATATAAATGAAACTTTCTATATATAGCCAATTAACTTGGTTATGCAATAAATAAATATATATATATATATATATATATATATATATATATATATATATATATATATATATATATATATATATATATATAGGAGTACCTGATAAAGGTCAGCATATGTAATGTCAGGGTGTTTTCTCTTGATTGATTCTGCATAATTGAAATTAAGGAGAAATCAACTCAATTTTTAGAAGAATTTATGATGAATCACAAGACAAATAGATCATAAGTATGCATGTTTAAAGTAATAATTATATGTACTTGAGCATAATTAAGTAACTATGCATAATTAATTAGAAAAAAAAACTAATTTTCTGCATACATATGTTAATATTTTATTGTGTAATGGATTGATAAATCACTTATTAAAACTTTACGGATATTTTTAACAAATGATTTTTGATTTATAAACAAGTAAATAAATAGAAAAAATACCACAAAGTCTAATAGCGTTTTCCATGCCCTTGTTGGGAGGGCGGTTCAACTCTTGTGTGAACCTAACTGAACCATTTGCACCTCCTTTCCTTGCTCTTGCATCATAGTTTCCTGCATCATGGAATCTACCATACAAATACAATACCAACCCAAATCAATTAATTACATTTTTTTTTTAGTGATCGAAATCGATTAATTACATTAATAATAAGAAATTCCTTTTGTGCTTGAAACTTGCTCCATAAAATTCAAATATAAGAAAACTTTTTGAGATTTATGGTGTAAATTTAAAAGGGCTGAATCATTATCTTCTTCTATACTTTAAATGAGTTAATTCCACTAAAATTGGCCATAAAACATATATATTCAATTTAATTAAAAAAAGTTTATTTTCCTTAAATTCACTAGCATAAAGAAGACAAACAATAGCTTAAGATAAAAACACCTTTGAGAAGTAGTAAAATACGTACATTTATCCACTTAAATAATTAAACTAGAAATAAATACTCCAATGTTTACAAGTTTTTGAATCATCTCCAAACTCTTCAACTTCTATCATCATATGAAATCTTTGGAAAGAAAGTTATGTAGAAGAATATGGGGATTATTTGATTTAAAATCTTACTTCCTTTGTGTTTTTTTAAATATTCTATTTGGTTTGGGCACGTTTGTCAATGTACTAATACTACTCTTAATAACTCTAATAGTACATAATTAAAAATTATAAAAACTAGATATTAATAAACTTTAAGTTGGGACGAATCAAATAAAAACTCATTTGACTATATTTTAATTTATAAAATTAAGAATTAAATACAAATTAAGAGTAAATGATAAATAGTATCCAAAAACCAAATATGACATTTAAAAAGAAACAGAAAGAGTATTAATATTAAATTTTATTACTTTATAACACAAGAAATAGTTGCCTAATTGCTTCAATACAGATGCAAAATAATAAACAATTGACTAAAATCAAAATATGACTAAAATCAAAATATGATAAAATTAATATCATATCATATCATCTATATTATATATCATATCATACATACTAATAAAAATGCTGAAAAATAACAAATGTTATCTTTAGAGAGCTTTGACAAATCATACATACTAATAAAAATGCTGAAAAATGAGAAAGGTCATTCTTAGAGAGTTTTGACAAATAAAATATATCACAATATTTATCTACTTTAGAATTAGATTTTTTTTTTAAGTTGGAGTTAAATTCGGTAAAGTATTTATGTAATTTATTATAGCAATTCTATAAATCTAACCTAGAATTTAATATATTTAAGTGAATGAAAAAGTTATGTATTCGATAAATAATTTTTAATAAAGTTTTTAGTTTTTACTTTAAAGAAGTCATGTATTCAATAAATTTAATCACGATAATATATACTTGCATTATTCTTTGAAATTATATTTTTTCATATTTCAGACTCATAAATTCGTGCATTGAAATATATTTTATCTTCAACATATCTTTCAAAAATCTTATTAAAATTTTTCTCTTCTAAAATAAAGTTGTAAAGTGGTCAAACAAAAAGTAAAGGGGAGTATACTATTGTTATTATAAAAGGATAGGAAAAAAGGTTAAAAACTTGCACTTCCTCCGCTTTATAATATTTGCTACACTTTAATTCTACTAAAGCAATAGAAGAATGTAACAAGTGTCACAATTTTAAGAGTTATTTTCCCGCCTAATTCTACTTATGTTATTTTAGGTAGTTTTTTAATTTTATTTTATTCAATTGATGTCCATAATTTAACTCATTTGAGTTTTCCTCATATACTTTCCATTGATGCTTCTTTTCTCTTCTACAATAGTCTTCAATGTCTAATTTTTTTCTCATATTTTTTCTACAATATCTGGTTATTGGGTGTTAATTTTGATGAAAAACTATGAAATTTTAAATATATTCATGGTGACGTAAATATGGGTTTATTAAAGGTGTTAATGATAATAAAACAAATCTACCAATTGTGAACAAAACAAATCCATAGGGCATTGGTGTAATTATTTTTAGTGTGTGTTAAATTACATTTTAATCTGTATATATGATGAGTTTTTACTTTGATTTTGAAAACCAAGGTATATATTATTAAATTGAATTTAAAGGTATAACTTAAATTCTTTTTGAATACGTTTAATATTGAATTTTTGGGGTTTGTTATAATAAAAAGAACAACATAAATTTTTGATATTTTTCTGACATCTCTATTATTATTAGTATTTTTTCCAAGCAACTCATTTTTAGTTTTTTCCTAATACTTTTGGGTTTTTTAAAAAACAATAGTATAAATTTATCAAGCAAATTTTTAGTATTTTTCTAACATCTCTTTTATTTTCTCAGTCACTTTAATTATATGCGAAAATTTATAAGCTACAACTTAAGTTTCAGTGTTGGGTATATTTCTACACAAAGAACAATAATTCATTCTTAATCAAGGGTTAAGACCTATTTCATATCCGTTGGATTACATTTATTGTCATAAAATTGGATTTTTTTGTAAAAAGGATTGAAATTAGAGTATTCAGGTAAATTAATGTTTTAGAATTCGGTTAATAAATATGTTTCATGATTATCAATTAACTTAAATTGGAAGATTTCTCATCAGGGTTATGAATTTGGGCATTTTAATTGGTTAGTTAATAAAAGTAGTTTTGGGTTATAATTTAAGAGTTGGGCATTTTAATTTACTTAATTATTATGTATTATTAATTAGACATTATGTGTGTAGACTTCTTTTATTTTTTGTTGCATTTTAAGTATGTTTAAAGGTTGAGTTTAAAAATTTATTTTTGTCATAAGGTATAAGGGATGGAATAACCGGAAAAGAAAGCAAGAAAACTCAATTGTAATTTCAAAAATTTAGGGGTTTAAATTAGCATACTCCTTATTAATACTCTATTGTTGATGCAATATTGTTGTTTGCTCCTAAATGTGTGTGACATTTACCTTGGTTGAAGATATGTCAAAGAAATCAAGATGATTTTCATGTGTGCTATTTTAAGAAAGAATGTATCGTGTATGGGGTGGTGATGTCTATAGAGTAGATTATTTTTGAGCTCTTGATATGATAAAGGTAAAAGTAGCTTAAGAAATGAGAGATTAAACACTTATTATGAAATTATTATGATTCTGTGCTTAGCACGGGTATATACCTAGCTTGCTATATTATTGTATATTTCATAATATAATTTACAAATTATTATATTTACTCCTACTTTATTCATAAATTATCATTCATTAATTTATTAATACTTGGATCAAACTGAAATAGTGCGACGACTATTATGGAACGTGGAACGTAGGTAGTATAGGAGATAGAAACACTCACGAAAGGCGGAGGAGGATAGGAGCAGCCTGATTATTATTGCTTTGGATAAGAGCACGCAGGTCTCTACGAGCTGCCTCGATCACTCGCAAATATTTTTCATTCACTATTCCCACTCTTCCCATTTTTCGCCTTTTTTTCTCTCAATTTTCTTTTTGTTTGGCAATGAAAATACTTGGCTTGCTCATATGCTTTTATATACAAAATTAATAATAATAATAATAATAATAATAATAATAATAATAATAATGGCATCAGAATTTTTCAACTTTAAAAAGTATGAATGTCCTTATTTACTTATTCGAACTAAACGTCAAAATCTAATCACATTATCTATAGCTAATAAAGCAAGATTCTAAAAGAATATTTTTATTTTATTTTTCTATAGAGCTAAAAATATATAAGTATTAGGTGATTTTAATGATTCAATAGTTCATACATACATATATATATATATATATATATATATATATATATATATATATATATATATATATATATATATATATATATATATACATATATATATATATATATATATATATATATATATATATATATATATATATATACATATATATATATATATACATATATATATATATATATATACATATATTTATATATATATATATATATATATATATATATATATATATATATATATTTATATACATATATATATATATATATATATATATATATATATATATATATATATATATATATATATATATACACACATATACATATATAATTATATATATAATTATATATATATATATATATATATATATATATATATATATATATATGTACGTATATATGTATATATGTATATATACATATATACATATATACATATATATATATGTATATATGTATATATATACATATATATATATATATATACATATATATATATATATACATATATATATATATATATATATATATATACATATATATATATATATATATATACATATATATATATATATATATATATATATATATATATATATATATACTAAAAAGTTGGAGATAGATTTCTTTTACAGTGTAAATGTCTTGAATATAATAAATTATGATGATGAATTGTGTATTATAATTTAGACATCATATCTATAGAAACTTAGATGAAAATATCTCTAGTTATTATATCAATATACTATATAAAAAATTTTGTCAAAATTGTTCTCACTTTATTATAGACGAGTGCTGCAAAATAATTCTCTCAGAAAGAAGCGATGTGAAATTTACTCTATAAGTACATAGCAGTAGTACAAAATATATCTACATGATCTTAAGAGAGTTACCTTCCTCTTTAATGATCTAAGATCATAAAGCTTACTCTTCAAGAATAACTTATTGGTTACACTTTTAGCCATGTGTAATAATTCAAATGTATCCTATATACCCTTTGCAATATTCTCTTTCACAACCTCTCTAAAAACCTTATGGAAGAGACATAATTTAAAATTGTAATATTTGCTTGATTAGAGTCTAAGTATAAAACTTAACCTCTAATGTTACCAAGATCGCAAGGTATGAAGTAACTTGATGAACCGATATAAGTTTCAATGAATTGATAATGTTTAAAGGAAATAAAAACAATGCAAAAGAACACAATGAAGTTCACCCAATAATGGCTACATCCTCCGTGGTGTGTAGTGTCTTGTTTATATTATAACAATCGAGAAATACAACTCTTACAATGTAGTATTATAAATGATGTAAGAGAATGCAAAGACTATGTGTTTAGGCTTAGGGGTTTGTATTTTATAATTTTGGATGAACAAATGAGTTCCCTATTTATAGAGGAGATCACACTAACTAACATTCAATATATTAAAGCTATGAACTAATAACAATGAAATAGCTCCAAGGACTTGAAGAGTCAAAAACAGCATTCTAGGAACGTTAGAAAGTTCGCTTGACCAAAGCAGGAGCGACCTAGTCGAGCGGACTACAAGAAGCTACTGGATACATTCTGTTTGGTCACTCAACCCACCCTGGAGCTCGCTCGGTCGAGCAGCCTTCAGAGGGCATTCTGACAGCTTTGCTCGACCTAGCATAGTAGAGCAACTTTTCAATTTCTTCATGAACCCTCATAACTCCATGACTATTCTTACTTCATTACCTTCATAACTCATGAATTAATCTACACTTTAACCACCAACATAAATCATAAACATTAAGTCACAACTTATACACCCATTCAAGTCATCCATATAATTCCATCCCATAAGTCACTGATAAATGCACACATCAATTATGCATTCAAGTCACACCATTATTCTCAACAAAAAGTAATAATAATCTTGGAATAGATTTCACCCCAATTAGAAATAGTCATTCTCATGGGCATCTTGGTAACACCATATGTCCATCTTTGCTCAACTTGCCACAAGCCAAAATTCTTATTCTATTAAACATCTCAATGTTCAATTTCATGGAAGCTATATTGAATTTAAATACCAACCAAGACCAAAATTCAATCACCAAGAACCCTTTGTTTAGATACCAATCGTTGATTTAATGACAATATAAATGGTTTAGAACATTTAATTTAGCGTAAGATTAATGAATAGATATTCTATTAAATTAAGGAAGAAGTTAAATCTAAAATCCTTATTCAAGATCTAACAACAATTATGCAAAATTAATCAACAATAAAGTAAAAGGAATAACATGATTCACCTAATATGGGATATGTTCACACCTAGTTCAGATGTTCTATGTACGTAAATGAAGCTATCTTGAAGCTTTCATGGAAGGTCGTCTACAATGTTGTTATGGTTTGGAAAAAAAAAAGAGAGGGTTAGGAGACATCTACTAACGAAGATGAATTTGGGTTATTTATAGTTTAATTTAAACCATCTCACAACAAACTGTGATTTATGATTCAATTCATGTACATATAATAAAGCCACTAAAATGAGAGAAGGAAATAACCAACTTTTTTTAGGATTTAATTTTTCATCTCTTTTTTTAATCCATCTTTTTGGATCTGCTAATATTCTAAGTATTTTCTAGTGATGTCCTAATGCTAGATCATGATTCATGAGCCTTGGGGACTCGAGACAAACAAAAACTTCAACTCCAAAACTATAGTTTTACCTAATTAATTTTACCTCAAAAAAGAAAAACGACTCGGTCATTATAATTTTTCCTAATTAATCCTAATTACAGGAGTACATGTTTTCCCGTGGGCAAGTATATGGACTACTCTTGGAGTTGAAGAAAATTTGAAATCTGTAGGCTAAAAAAAAATTAATTAAATAAACTAAGAATCAAACTTATTCCAAAAGTAAGCGTGAAATTTCCAAACCTGAGATTTGGGGCTGTTCGCAATTAGTAACTGCGAATAGGTCAAAAAAGACAAAATAGCTGTTCGCACTTACTAACTGCGAACAACTATTTTGTCTGTTTTGACCTGTTCGCAATTAGTAACTGCGAACAGCCTCAAACCTCAGATTTGGAAATTTCACGCTTACTTTTGGAATAAGTTTGATTCTTAATTTATTTAATTAATTTTTTTTTTAGCCTACAGATTTCAAATTTCCGGAGTTGAAATGGAAAACTATAGTTGGGTCGTCAAGTTGTAATTCGGCCCAATTCCAAAACGTTGACGATCCAACTTCATCTGGTCAGTTAACATTTGGCCCAACTCCAAAACGTTGACGATCCAAGTACATTCTACTAAGTACTAACTTGTTTGTCTTTTGAGTTAACTACTAAGAATAATACTATCATTATTTTTTATTACTTACACGCATAAAAATTAAGAAAAGTTACTTTATTGTTTTTTTGTCTATTCTACCTACATTTAAACGACCAGAAAAAGATAATAAATACAAGTATTCTAAAACGTAAAAAAATATATTATAAAAGAAAATCTCACTTTCAACAACAAATTTTAAAGAAAAGGGCTATTACCTTACTATATACTCCCTCCTATTCACTTCACTTGTCTTATTTACTTTTTGTCACTATTCACTAATTACTTTTAATTTGTATTTTTTTCTAAATTTATAAGTTAAAATATAGTCAAGTGAGATCTTCTTTCGTTTGTCTCAATGTAAGGGTTATAAATATTAATTTTTCATAATTTTTAATTATACATGATTAAAGATATTAAATGTTAAAATGATACCTTGACAAGTGTAAAAAAGTAAATAGAACAAGTAAAATAAATAGGAGAGAGTATTAGCTCGTGAAGTAAAGCTGACGTGAGGGGTAATAAGGCGACTTAAATAGGTGAAATTACTACCTCTATTTCAAATCACGTCAAACATTTGATCTTTCACATAGATTAATGTACTAATTCAATCTTTAATTCTCTAATATACTTCATATAATTAAAAATACAAAAATTTGGTATTAATAATATTTGCCCTGAGACAAATCAAACAAAATTCCACATAATTATTTTTAGTTTATAAATTAAAATGTAATTACAAATTAAGAGTGATAAATAATTAATACAATATTTTTAGTATTGCAATTGCAAATAATTTTAAACGAAGGAAGTACTACGCTATGTCTAGAAAACTACCAGTTGAATTTGCATAATGGCATAAACATCAAATACTTTGTATTTATAATCAACTAGTCTTTTGAGAGACGTATTTCAAATCCAGCTCATTAGAAATTAATGACTACTTACCATAATTTTAATGTTTACTTACATTATTCTTAATGCTTACTTACCGTATTCTTAATACTTACTTACCGTATTCTTAATACTTACTTTCAATATCTTAATGTCTATTTACATTATTCTTAATGTCTACTTATAAGATTTTAAAAGTATAAAATAGACCGATCCAATTAGAGATTAACTATTAAAAAGTCTTTTACAAAAATTTATGATTTATAATGACATAAAAATTAATGTAGTTTTGTAAATAGGAGTAATTATTTTGAGTGAGAATTTTTTTTAGAAAAAAAGATATAAACGGAGAATTAAAGGCACTCTGCCCAATGCTTCATTGTGCTCCTCTGCCTTTCTCTCTCTTTCAGAAAGCCAAAATTAAAGAGAGTGATAGAGAGAGAGAGAATGACTGAATCACTTAACAAGTGTGCTTTGGACTGCCGTAACTCTGTGACTTATCAGACTTAAACCTATGTTTTGAATTCTTTCTCTCCTTCTTCTTTCCTCTTTTCTTTCTTCTTCTTTTATTTCTTCCCACTAAATATGGCGTATCCTCCATAACTTTAAGCTTTTTTTTTTGACACTTGTTTTGTAATTAGCTTTAAATTCAAAAAATTTAAAAAAAAAACAAAAAATGGGGTGTTGTGCATCAAGAATTGACAGACAAGAAATGGTATCAAGATGCAGAGCCAGAAAAAGATACATGAAACAATTAGTTGAAGCTCGACAATTTCTTTCTTCTTCTCATTCTTTTTACCTTCGTTCTCTTCGTTCTACTGGTTCTTCTCTCTTTCAATTCTCCACTAATGAATCTTCCCTTCTCCACCACCATCTTAACCACCGTAATCCTTCTTCTTCTCCTTCTCCGCCTCCTCTTCCACCCACACCACCTCCTCCTCCTTCCATGTCACCCAGTACTGACACCTGGACAACCACTACTTCCACCACCAATGCTTCTGCTCTTCCTCGTACCCCTCTTCCTCCTCCGCCTCCGCCTCCACTTGAGGGGTCCACATGGGATTTCTGGGACCCATTTGTTCCTTCTTCGGAATCGGACCCGCGTACTGGTAATGGGGTCGAGGAACAAGACTGGGAAGAACCTGCTACTGTTACTACTAGTACGACTACTACTACTACAGTGACGCCGATGAGAGCAGCGGCGAATGTGGCGGCGCCGCCTTCTGTGGTAAGTGGGTTTTCGAAAGAGAGTGAAATGGCGGTGGTGGTTTCGAGACAAGGGAAGGAATTAGTTGAGATTATTAAGGAATTAGATGAGTATTTTCTTAGAGCTGCTGATGCTGGTACTTTTGTTTCTGGGGTTTTAGAAGTTCATTCTTTCTCTAATCTTTCTACTTCTAACAATTTTAATCATCATCATCATCATTTCACTTCTCCAGGTAATTTTTTTGTTTATTGGGGTCTATTTGTTTGATTAAATGATCAATAATATATGATCAAATTGTAATAAAATGCAGGGAAATTGGATGATCAAGGATGGAGTATGAGTAAGAATTGGAGCCCAATGTTATGGGGTTCAAATGGGAAGTTAAATGGATTTGGTTTTAGAAAATTAGGGGAAGATCAAATGGTAGTTGGTAGAATTGGAAATATGAATAATGGTGGAGTTAATAATGGCATTAATGGTAGTAGTCATTCTTCTACCATTGAAAGACTCTATGCTTGGGAAAAGAAGCTTTTCCATGAGGTCAAGGTACTCATATTCCTCTTTTTCTATGAGTAAATCACATTTATTTTGCTGATAGTGATAAAACAGAGCACCTTGATTACTATGCTTGTTAACTTTTTCAATTTTTTATTTCATTTCAAAATACTACGATAGTTAAGAATTATGAGTTAAATTAGTAATTAATATTAAAGAAATTTCATGTGAGGAAGATTTCGTATCGTTTTTAGACTTCTATATAATATTTGTTGAGTATTAAATATTATATAATTTTGGGAAATTTTATACAAACCCACTTATAACCCGTGGGTTTTGGGCCCAAGCCTATAGGAGTCCCGATAGAGTGATCATATGACAAACTGTTACAGCCTTATATAAAATGCATCTTTTAGCTAATCAACAAATGGGTGTCTTGTTATTTCATCTATAGGAGTAATTTATTAAATAGGAAATTATCACGGTACCCCTAAATTTTTGCACTTTATCAATGATACCCTAAGTTTTTTCGATTATCAATGGTAATATTTTTAGTTTTTTCTGTCAAAAATCTTTCAAAACCGTTAATTTTTTTTTCTTTTAACTTTTTAATGTTTTAAATTGAAAAACAAAATAAAAAAGTTAATGGTTTTGAACGATTTTGGACGGAAAAAATTAGAAAATGTTATGTTTGTAAAACGCTTAATAACACGACGATACCATTGATACTCGAAAAAACTAACTTGAGGGTACCATTGATAAAGTGCACAAACTTAGAAATACCATGGATAATTTCCCTTATTAAATTTGCGATTTAATGATGTTACAATTTTGTTATGATTGGAATGGAGAAGAATGCAGAGAAAATAAAGATAGAACATGAGAAGAGAGTAGAACAGCTAAGGAGACTGGAGGTGAAAAGAGCAGACTATTTTAAGACAGAGAAGACAAAGAAAGAGGTTGAAAAACTTGAGTCACAAATAGAGGTTGCTTCTCAAGCTATACAATCTACATCAAATGAGATCATCAAATTGAGGGAAACTGAGCTTTACCCTCAACTTCTTGACATTGTTAAAGGGTAATTAACTTACTATTCCTTGCTAATTCTTATTTTTAGTAACCTACATGTTCTTCTCGAGCTGAAGGTCTTATATGTCGCAATCTTCTTATCTCTTTGATAAGGATAACTATATCGTCATTTACTCGCTCTAAATCTGATCATAATTTTTATGAACGGAATAACCGGATATGATGACTGGGTGTGATGATGAGGATGAGTAAGCTACATGTTAGTGATGATCTTAATATAGCTTATTAATAGATATATGTCACGATTATGCACAAATATGGAATGTGTGATCACATGTTCTAGGTAGAGGTAGAGGTAGAGCCAAGATATTATTGCCACTCACGTGCCCACTAACTCACAACCTTTACACCATTGATGGCAATTAGCGTCGAGTATATGCTATTTTATATTATGCTAATTGTCACATAATATGATTTAATTAATGGTAATCCTAGAGTATTCTTGATCATAGAAAAACTTGGCCTAAAACTTAAACAATTTGGAGGTATTAATGAGAAATTATTACTTCAAATGACAGTCTAGAAGATTAATTGGAGAATATACTTTCCCAATAATTAATTACCAACGGAACTAGCGTACTAGTATGTAGTAGGAGAGAGAATGGGGGTATTGTAATTTGTAGGTAGATTTATGGTCTTTAAGATATATCTTTTATTTTCAAATGTTCTTCTCAAATAAAAT
Organism: Amaranthus tricolor; assembly: GCF_026212465.1. NCBI lineage: Eukaryota > Viridiplantae > Streptophyta > Magnoliopsida > Caryophyllales > Amaranthaceae > Amaranthus > Amaranthus tricolor. The sequence continues at coordinate 11,989,709 of NC_080055.1, forward strand.
ATTCTATTTTAAGAAGAGATAAGTTTGATAATGGTTTTTGCGGGATATGTAGAAGAAATATATCTATTTAAGATCTCGTTAGATTCGTGTTAATTTATACTTTATTATCATATATTCTTTATAATTTTTTATGATGCGTAATTAGAGATATTAAGGTTCAAAAATTACTTTGAATACTATAACGGAGGAAGAACAAAAAAAAACTGAACAGAGTAATAAATTGTAGGTTTTGATAGGGTATTTCATAATGTAGATGGATTATGTCCATAAATAAGTTAGTACGCAAACTCATAAAAACAAAGTAAAAGTAGGATTTCCATTTGTATTAAAATCAAGGGATAGAGCGAGTAAATTTTTTGCTTTCTCTTGTGATTAAAAGTATTGAAAACATATCCAACAATTTAATAGTTACCCCGACTTTGACCCGACTTTAAAAGGAAGTTCGATCTTAAGTCAATCTAAATTGTTTGATCTGAAATTGACCAAACCCTAAAGGAGGTCAAGTATATAAGTATAACCACAGACAGTACATTTGGTAAAAACAGATCCCATGCTGCAGTAAAAGAGATTTCGATATTGACTGGCCTTTTTCACTCCTGTTTTTTATGTACATTTTGACCCTTTCTTTTTCCATAAAATTACCAAAAAAGCTCCCCCATATTAGTTTTGCTGTCTTGGATGGATTGGGGCAGTAAGGGAGTAACCGTTGTGTATTGTGTAGTTGGGAATACAATGGCCAAAGCAGACAAAATTAGGTCTGCATTCTGAAACATACTCTACTTGTTGGTGAGAGTCTGAGAGCATCAAATCAGAACTCATGGGCCATGGCCATTTGTTACATATATGATAAAAGACAAACACCCAAGTATTATGGTGGTACTCTAAATCCCCTCTCAAATCTATCAAAAAAAAGCAAATTATTTTACATCTTTTGAGCAAATTATGAATTCAAAAATAAATTAACCGGCAAATTATGGTAATTAGTATGTTGTGTGGTCTATAGGAGTATAAAATACTATGGTTCTCAATGTTGACTGTTGAGGTATGGGTTGGAGTTGGGCCATTTTATAAAAACTAATCTATTAATTAAGTGTTTAAAACAAACTTGACAATCCGATATTTACCCAAATCTGACTTTGACCCGATTTCAATATGAACATAAAACTATGTAAAAACCAATACAGACAAAAGAGTAAAATTGTACTAACCTAAAACTACTGACCCGATAACCCAAATTAACACTTCTACTGTTAATGAAACCTTTAGTGCATATATTGGCTTCATGGTGTGATATGAGGTGTATTGTTGCTTCACATAAAATTTTTTTTTCTGGTTTCCAGAATATGAAGTGTAAAACAGTAATTACTCTTTCTTACTAAAGAAATGTGCTGACTTGTGCACATTTATGATGGTCAAGTCTGTTTCTCAACTGTGGTGTTATTCCATGTATATGAAGCTTCCTATACAATTTGTTGTACCTTCAAACTCTAATTTTCATCTAATTACAAGGATTTTCATTGATTTTCGTTTTAAAAAATAGGAAAAATTATCGTGAATAATGCAATCTTTTGTTAATTTTCCTACAATAATACAAAATATTGATTAACCATGAATAATACCAACTTAGGGGTATTTTTTAGAATAATACCAACTATTTTTAACATGTAGGGATTTTCTAGGAAAACACCCCTTTAAATTGATATTATTTATGGTTAATCAATAGTTGGCATTATTATAGAAAAATAACAAAAAGTTGTATTATTCACGGTAATTTTTCCTAAACAATATCATCATTTTAGTGGGAATGACTTTTTGGCTGTGTTAGTGTCATTTCTATATTAACATTTTTCCAAGCTAATTTTTAGTAAATTTTAGTTAACATTATGGGCCGGTAAGGTTTATCTCGTATAATTTGCTTCTATTGGTTTCAGGTTTATGTGCATGTGGAGGAGCATGTATGAGTGTCACCAAGTCCAAATGCACATAGTTGATCAGCTCAAATTCCTGAATGCCATACCATCCACTGAACCCACATCAGAGATCCATAGACAGGCCACATTACAACTCGAGGTCGAGCTCCAACAATGGCATCAATCCTTTTGCAACCTAGTCAAAGCTCAACGGGACTATATTCGTTCCCTCACCGGTTGGCTCCGTTTGAGCCTCTTCCAGTTCAATAAAAACCCCATAATGAGGTCCATACAAGATTCCACAATATATTCTCTTTGTGAACAATGGCAGCTAGAAATAGATAATGTTCCCGACAAGGTAGCATCCGAGGGGATCAAAAGCTTGTGGACAGCGATCAATGCGATTGTGCTTCGACAAGCCGAGGAATTAAAGCAGAAAAAGCGATCAGAGGCAGCAAATAAGCAGCTTGAAAAGAGGGCGGTTGAGCTAAGGTCTTTAGAGGCAAAATTTGGGCCATACTCGATGCCAGACATGTCGAGCTCAAGAAAGGGACGAGATCCTGTAGGAGAGAAGCGAGCAAAAGTGGAGATGTTGAAGGTGAAAGCGGAGGAGGAGAAGGCTAAGCATGCGAAAGCAGTGAGTGTGACTAGAGCCATGACACTAAGCAACATGCAGATGAGTCTTCCTCACGTTTTTCAGGCGATGACTGGTTTCTCAAGTGTATGTAAGCAAGCTTTCGAGAAGGTCTACAACGAGGCCAAAAACATGGATCAGGAGCTTGACGTTAAGAGGTTAATGATGGCTTAGATGCGTTCATGGACGAACAGGCTGGTTCCGCGTCAAGGTTTTAATTTCTTCTCAAATCTTTGTATAGCTCCATCTAAGTTCAAAATATGGGAGGATAATTAAGTGGTGTTAGATGTTAAAAGTTTAGTTTGAGTGAAATTTTGTAAGTGTGCTTTGGAGTATGTTTCATGGGCCTTTTGTAGCAAACACTACAGGCAGTAGAGAATCTTATTTCATTACAGTGCATGTGCATTTCTCAGCTTTGCATTTGTACATTGTTTTATAAAATGAATTGATTAGTAGTTTCGTACCAACAAAATTAGAACACAACTTTCTGACACAACACAAATTAGGGTTTATATATATTTCAATTCTCCTGCATGTTACATGCACAATTGAGCTATAAGCGCCGCCCTTTCAGATTTCCCTGATTATTATTCCTTCTATTTAACAATGAAAAGTGGTAAGGAGTATGTCTTAAGAGTTCATATGGTTAACACATACAATCTTACACCAGAAAATTACCTGAGTAAACGATGATGATTCGTGCTGGGTTGAGTAAACGATGATGATTCGTGCTGGGTGGAAATATTTACTAATCTCTTAATCGTGAATAAAAAAATAGCTCAAAAATAGTCTAAAATCGTCCATAATTGGCTTTTTTGCCTCGTGATTCACGTAGAGATTAAATTATCATGTGACACTAATCTGAGATAAAGGATTAGTATTAAAATTACCTCGAGGCAAGAACTTAAATAACACAATAAGGCAATCCCCTCTGTTGCAGCTTTGCCCATCAGAGTAAAATATATTGTGTTGGTCGTGATCACAACAACGGTTGCAAAATGGCTGGTTCTATATCTTAATCGTAGTAACTCAAAAATCTTTCCGATACGAGTAATCTTTTTACACTATGGACCATATTTCTTCTTAGTATCATTATTCTCCAATTTGCACAAACCCAACTCAAATGCTGGCAATAAAGAAGATATCCGGTAGAACTACTCGTCGAGAAACAGAAATGAAGCGTAAAAATTGACAAGAGTTCACAAAAATAACAGGTAACCAGAACAAAAAGAGTATAAACCTTGCACTTGGCATGGAAAACCCAATAATTGATTACAATGTCTAAACAAAAACATGTATTTATGATCATGCAAAAATCTGGGAACATTGATCATTCATGATTGTAAAAAAGCATAGAAAATAATAAAAAGTGAAGGAAGAGGAAACTAAAATGAATTATGTACACCAAATAGAAAATAGTAATACCTCAGAAAATAGGAGAAATCAGAGGGATGGAACACACTGTTTGCTCTATTCATCTGCTTTCGTTACAAGCGAACGATCAGACGAGAGAGAGGGAAGAGACGAATGCTATTATTTTTCACAACACAAAAACTAGCATAACACCGTCCTATTCCAAGACCACGGATGGGCAGGCCCATTGTTAGGCGAGTGTCTTGCACGCGCGCGCCCTTTCCCTCCGTTTCCGCTTTTTTTATTTTTTATATTTTTGGAAATTCTTTAACTTCCCTTATTCAATTTTTCAAACTACCAATTCAGTTTCATTTGTCATATCTTTCTACTCAAAACTTTCCATTTTCTTCTCCTATTCTCCATTTTCATTCCTGCTTCATCTTCTTGCATCGGTTGTTTTCCTCCATTGTTGCGACTGGTATCTTATTATTTTTTTTTTTGGAAATTCAAATCTTTCCTTCATATTGTATTGCAGTTGTTTTATCTGAAACTTACTCAATTATTGAAATAATTGAATACTTTATGTGTACAATTGTTGTTTTTGTAATGTAAATCAATTGCTTGCTTATAATATTCAATTACATATATAAAATAGATCTTCTGATTGAATGCAAATATTTGCACAGCATCAATTCATAATTGAACAAAGTAAAAGAATAATTGAAATATTATAAAACTTCAATTTATATATTTTCGCAACATATATATAAATGGCATAATTGAACATGTTAATCATGAAACTGAACATTTAAATGGCATAATTGATTTTCCATTGCAGACATTCAAACTTCAATTTAGAGAATTGAACATGTTAATCATGAAACTGAACACTTAAATGGCATAATTGACCTTCCATTGCAGACATTCAAACTTCAATTTAGAGAATTGAACATGTTAATCATGAAACTGAACACTTAATCAAATTCATTCATTAGATCTTCCATTGCAGACATTGTGAGGTTTTTTGAAGTTTGAATGTTGATTTTCTTCAAATTAGTGAGAGAATTACAGAGATTTTTCGTAAAATTGGAAGAGGAAATCGCTTCTGATTTCTTTCCCTTTTTCTCGCGTGATTTTGGCGGTTTTGAAATTGGTTTCCTAAACTTTACAGGTTTAATTTTGGTAGTTTATATATTTAATATTTTCTTTTTTTTAATTATTTAAATATGCTGATGGGCTGGAATATTGGGCCGCGTCTTATTCTAAGACGGTCTTACCCAAGATCTGCTGTTTTTATTATTATTATTATTCAATCAGGGGACGAAATAGAAATCAACGGAGGTTATGGCCTACACAAATTTTTATTTGAGACCGTCTATACAATAGACGTCTCAAGTTTTGGGGCTGGCCTAATTTATAAATTAAAAAAAAAAACTAATTGGTGGTTTTGTAAGTTAAAAGGGATATATGGGCTGGGCTCTTGAGAGACATCTATACTATAGACGGTGTCTCAAGAGAGGACCTGTATGGCCTATGGACATATCACATATGCAACATATTGGACAAATGACCACATAAGACGCAAATATATTTAAGGAAATATTATAGTAAATAATATAAGTTTTTGTTGATTTTCCTATAATAATATCAATTTTTGATTAACTCTAAATAATAATAACTTATGGGCGTATTTTTCTAGAATGATATCAACTTTTGTATAGCCATTAATTTACCTTTTTTTTTTTTGTTAATTAGCCTACTATAAACAAAAGGTGTTATTCTAAACAAACATCCCTTTAAGTTGTTATTATTCATGGTTGATCAAAATTTAGTATTATTGTAGGAAAATTAATGAAAGTTTGTATTATTCATGATAATTTTTTTATATTAAAATGCATAAGATTTTGATTTAAAAAAAAGCTTCAAATATCAAAATTACAATCTTTTATATATAACAATTTTTGAAAGATTGAAAAAAAAAGCTTATTATTAAAAAAAAAAACTTTCCAAAATAAACTTCGGAAATTTTAATTTTCAAAATAAGCGTCTCCATGTCAAAGCCTAATCGAACAAAGAAGATAGTCAAAAAAAGTCAAAATCTTTTGTTCGCTGTTAGTAACGACGAACAAAAGAGAGACCATACATAGCGTTGATGGAGACAAACAAAAATAAAATCATATTATGAATTCGAAAGGTAGAATAATTTACCATCTAGATATGTAGCTAAGCCCTATTTAATTATCACAACTCACATCAAAACAAATTTCAAAAGCACCTCAGTGATCGAAAGTCTTTCGATGATACGGCCTCAAACAAAGAGTTTATGTTCTTAAAATATGTATTAGACGGTGAAATCGTCTCATACAAGAATTTGCAAACAACAAATTGCACCATTTTCAGACTTGCCATCAGATCAAGCTAAAGTTCTCATTATATACAACCTGTCAACCAATAACACAAAATTGCTCCATGATCTGCTTCTTCCAGGAGATGGAAACATGGAATAGATAGCAAAAAAAGGATCAAGCCTCCATAAATACCTACCTCCCATTGCATTGTAATATGAGATGATAAGAGATATACAACCTATTATAGCTATTACTTCTGATTATGACTTCATCTAGTGCTGCCATGAATAAAGCTTTACCATTCCTCAATTTCATCATCGGAAACCTCACTAGCTTGAAAATTCATATGATCAAATTCCAGTGTCCATTTGATCGTCTCGTATGAAGCTGTTGAAATCAGTGTGCTTATTGGACAAAGATGTTCTAGTACCAAGCCATTTATGTAATGGTCTATATACATGCACGTAATTTGACTCACCTGGAAGGAGAAGGGTGGGCATTTCCAAACAGCACCCCACGCACAGCTACTGAGACAGCAGCTGATTGAATAATATTTTCTGCTTCATTATTTCTAGCAAACGTCCGATGAACTGAGGAAAGAAGGCAGTCAACATCACTCAAATATGATGTCACAGTCCATGCATCTTCAATTGCCTCCTTACTGAGGAATTCTAGAACTGCAAGGTGCAATGAGCGAGACCATGTCACTTTTTAAACCAAAAGACGATGTGATATTCATAATTAATATTGATGATTCCTGTAGAAATACTAATGGATGATCGAATGCAACAAGAGGGGGGGTGAATTGTTGTGTAGTAGGTTTAAGATTTTTGCCTCTAATTTTTTTGCGGAATTATATTAAGTAAAGGACAAAAACTTAAACTTAAAAACGAAAAGAAAAATAATAAAGGAGACAAGGATTTTTACGTGGAAACCTTCTTGGCCTAATAAGAAGGAAAAACCACGACCCCCCGGGATTTCAAAATTCTCACTATGTTAAGGCAATTAGTTACAATTACACAAAACAATGTTTGCTTCACTTGAAGCTTCTCAATTCTCTAAACGCTTTACTCAAAGCTTCTCTACTTAGGCCCACTTCTCTTCTCTTCTCTTCTCTTCTCTTCTCTTCTCTTCTCTCGTTTCTATTCTCTATTCCCTTAGACTTCCCATAAGTCTAATTACAACAAAACACTCAAATACCCTTTACAAGGCCATTTCTCAAGAGGATAAGAATTAAAATAATTACTTAAGAAAAATATAATAAATTAATTGGCATTGGAAAACTGAAAATATTTTTCTTAAGATGATCTCCCTTTAATGGACACTCTTGAATCCTAAAAGGATTGATTTTTGATTCGAGCAAAGTCCCTTCTATTTATAGAGGGAACAGCCAGCAGTTACCATAAGCATAACGTCCACTATCTCACACATACCTCCACTACCCCCACGTTCTCAAAACAAAAGGTGGTGGAATTATGAAAGTGTACGGCTGTTATTTGCTCAAGAAAAAATCAGTTTCCTTAATGTTAAAAATAGCATAGGAGTTTAAAACATAAGATCCTAAAAAATAGGAGATCTAAATCTAATTAAGAAAAAGTCTTGGGCTATTTTTAGAAAACCTAAAAATAGATTTGCCAATTAACTTACTAATTAATTTAAGCAATTAAATTAATTCTAAACCATTACATCAACTTAAAAACAGAAAATAATTAATTCGCAATTTTTCAGTCGATGCTATTCTTCAGACCTGCTACGTAGGAACAGCGTACTGTCTCCATCTACAACATTCGTCAGAACTTTAACTCTAGGAACAGCAGTCTGTTTTCCAGAGCAATTTCCCAACTTCTTGGATATTTGAGACATGTACATCTTCCACGAATCAAGTCATAGGCTTCATCAACGATTCTCATTAAATCGGATATGTACCTACAAAACAATCTCTAAAAATATGTTTGTTTATTTACAAGTGAAGTCATCATCAAAACCTTAAGAGGCCAACAAATTCCCCCTTTTTGATGATGGTAAAATTTATAAACAAACTTAAGTGAAATAGAGTAAAACAAAATTCATAGAGCATACTAGAGATTAAAGTAACTCTAATTAACTTAGCAAATCAACTTGTTAGAATATAATTTACCAAGCATTCATAAACGAACAGTTTACTCTAAAATATCAAATATTTTTCAAAAAGTTTTTAAAATTAATTAACTTAAAACTTAAATGAAATAAACTAAGTTAAACGAAAATAAATAAAAACTAACATAACGAAAATAAATGAAAACTAACATAATAATAAAAATAAATAAAAACTAACATAATAAAACTATAATAAACCTAATAATAATAAACATAACTTATTAAGTATTTTCACAGAATCAAATATTCATGAGGACTTCATGAGAACTTCAACAAACTTAGCAACACAGATGATCACTAAACTAGCATAAACACAGCAGCACACATATCATTCATAAGAATCAATATAAATCAACAAGATATGTAACTGTGTATTCACTGCTCCTGTTAAGTTTGTGCATAATCTTCCCCCTTTTGACATCAATCAAAAAGAATTGGGAGTTATCAAATCTCAGCACAAACCATATAGATTTGTTAGTGATGAAAACAACAAACAACAATAATAAAAGCAAGTGCTATGAACAATGATTAAACCTGCATAGAGTTAATTGTTTCAGACCATGAAAATAAAAACAAAGAAAAGTAGCAATTGTTCAAAGTTACAACAACCATGTACCCCAGATGATACAAGGCAAAAAGAAAAATTGTTTGTTAAGTAATACAGCCAACAAATCATTAAATTTTTTAGCAGAGGGATCAAGGGTCAGTCTCTTCATCAATGTACTCAGTCTGCACCTCCACTGTGTCCAGCTTGGCACCAAGGCGTTGTTCCATTTGGTTTAGCTGATCCACAATTGAAGCAAGCGAGACACGAGTTTCATCCTGAAATGCAATGAATTGAGACTGTAGATCAAGGAGCTTGGAAAGAATGGAATGTAAGGAAACTGCAGGAACAGAGTCAAAGTTAGTACAGCCAATATTGGGTGAAGTGTGTGATTGTGGTGGTGGTGTACACGGGATAGGTGATGGTGGTGGTGATGGAATTTGATGTGGTGGTGAATTGGCTGGCTTGGGAGAGGTAGGTTCATCAGGTGTTGGCTCAGGGATGGTGTCAGAAGGTGTTTCATCAACCAAAGTAGCCTTGCGTTTCGAGGCCAACCTCCTACTCTTCCTTTGTATTGACTTAGCCTTTTTCCTCAGAGTTATCACAATCTCTTCATCACTTGTATCATCACAAAGATTGTGATGAGCCTCTTCTCCTAAGGCTCCCTCCTGTTCTGCTTCCCCCTTACTAGGTTCTCCATCCTGTTCCCCTTTTTCTTCTGTTTCAATATGGTCAGTGGGAACAGGCTCTTGCTCCTTTTCCTCTTTTTCTTCCTGATCTCTATCTCTCAATTTTTCTTCTTCTTTTTCAATATCTTCCTCATCAGATTCTACTTCAACAACCCCCTCATGCATCAATACTCCCTCATCATTCAATTTCAAATGCAAATTTTGTAAACATTTAGCACCAATTTTCATATTTGGTCCCATTGGGAACTCAAGCCCATCCAATGGAACCTCAAATTTTCGAAAAATCCAAGTTATCAACCCTTCATAACCAATGAAACTTTTCTTTTCAATGCAGTCTGATAAATGAGAGATCATCATGAAGGAAAATTTATTTTAATGTGTTTTTCCATGCAGTAAATTAAAGTGGCGTCACGCAAACTCACTTGACTACGTTTTGAGTTTCGTGGTAAAATGAATCTGCGAGCAACATTGTACAACAACTTATGCATAGGAGAAAGAACATTGTGACTAATTTTCCCTTTTTGATCAACTCCTAAAAATTTTAGAATTGTTCGTTCATTGATACCCGAAAATGAAATCTTCGACCCAATATAATATGTATCAAAACCAACATTGGGAACATTAAACCATTCCCCTAATAATGCGCTGTTAAATTCAATTTTAACAGTTTTAACAACACTAGTACACATACCGCCATCATTAGAGAAATTTACAATAAATTCTCTCATTAGGTTTGGAAAAATTGAATTGCAACTGAAATTTGACATTAACAGTTCCCATTCTTGATACTGTAAAATCTCATGCAATCTAGGAAAGTTCGTAGAATCATACCAATATTTGTCCAACCCGAACCCTACAGTCATCTCCTTTGAAACTTCTTCTGCGCTGTTTGGATCAACCTGCTTCGATCGCTTAACTACTCTAGAAGATGAACCACCTGTTGACATTTTTCTTTTGGTACTAGTGGGTTCAGTGGAGTGTTTTGGTGATTCTTGTGTGGTTTCAGTTGGTGTGGGTGGTGCATCCTGCAGTAATGGTGGTGGAAGTACTACTCTTAGTGGTTTTGGTTGATCGGGCATACAGGATTTGTGAGTTTTCTTGCCTGATTTTGAGGATTTGGGGGTTTTCAGTTTTGAATTTTGAAGGTTTTGAGAGAGGAAGAAGGACGGTTCTTGAGTGAGAGATTGAGAGAAGGTTTGGGAAGGTGACGTGAAGCAGGGGTTTTTAAATTATTGAAGTGACGGTTACTCCTCCAAGTCCCATCTCTTTATTGCTTTGCATTACTTGAGTGAAGAAGAACCGTTTTCCCAAAAGCTCTTAATTTAAGTTGACCGAAAAAAAATATGTGAAATATGAATAAAATATAAAATAGGAAATAAAGAAATTAATTATGATTTTATGAATTATTATGAAGAAAATAATGAACATATTGCTTTGGTCTGTTTGAATTAACAACATGCAAATGTAAAAACATTCATAGTACAAACTTTATTACGTGTTTACTTGATCCATGCAATAATTGATTTTCAATCAAAATATTGAGATTGATTCCTGACTTTTTCATTCTCATGATGCTTCAATGGGAAATATATGCAACTAACTTTAGTGGAGCTTGATCATACCAAGTTCCAATCTCATTTTTTCATATTGTTCCCTAGGAAGTGGTTTGGTCAGAATATCAGCAACTTGTTCATTTGTGTTAACATGCTTCAATACAATATTTTTGTGTTCTACGTTATCCTTTAGAAAATGATGTCTAATGTGTATATGTTTAGCACGTGAATGATGCACTGGATCTTTAGATATACATATGGCACTAGTATTATCACAATAAATAGGAATGCATTCAACTTTAATACCAAAATCTCTAAGTTGCTGTTTTATCCAAAGCATTTGGGAACAGCAGGCTGCTGCTGCTACGTATTCAGCTTCTGCAGTGGATAATGCAACTGTGTTTTGTTTCTTGGAACTCCATGAAACTAAACATGAGCCAAGATATTGTACCATACCTGATGTACTTTTTCTATTAACAAGATCACCTGCATAATCTGCATCACTAAAACCTTTTAAATCATAAACATCACTTTTAGGATAAAATAGGGACAAGTCGTCTGTTCCCTTCAAATATCTCAAAATTCTCTTTACTGCTGTGAGATGTGATTCTTTAGGACTTGATTGAAATCTAGCACATAAACCAACACTAAAAGAAATATCAGGTGTACTTGCAGTTAGATACAATAAAGAACCTATCATGCCTCTATACATTGTTTGATCTACGTTGGTTCCATTTAGGTCTTCATCTAGTCTAACATTGGTAGCCATAGGTGTATGATTGGTTTTTGCATTATTTAGTCCATATTTCTTTAGAAGTTCTTTGATGTATTTTTGTTGATGAATAAAGATACCATTTTCAGTTTGTTTAATTTGCAAACCAAGAAAGAAATTTAATTCTCCCATCATGCTCATTTCAAATTCTGTACCCATAAGGTTAGCAAATTCTTTACATAACAAGTCATTAGTAGCACCAAAAATAATATCATCAACATAAATTTGAACAACCAAGATATTAGAACCTTTATTCTTAAAGAACAAGGTTTTGTCGATTTTTCCTCTTACAAAGTTATTTTGAATCAAAAACTTTGAAAGTCTTTCGTACCATTGTCTAGGAGCTTGCTTCAAGCCATATAGGGCTTTGTCAAGCTTGTAGACATGATTAGGACAAGAGGTATTTTCAAAACCTGGGGGTTGTTCCACAAAAACTTCTTCATCAAGATAACCATTCAAAAAAGCACATTTCACATCCATTTGATATAGTTTAAAATTCATAAATGCAGCAAAAGAAATTAAAATTCTAATGGCCTCTAACCTTGCTACTGGAGCAAATGTCTCGGTATAATCAATACCTTCTTGTTGATTGTAACCTTTAACCACAAGTCTAGCTTTATTTCTAACAATTATTCCATGCTCATCAAGCTTGTTCCGAAATACCCATTTCAAACCAATAACTTTCTTGTTTTTCGGTTTGGGTTCCAAGTGCCACACTTTATTTCTTTCAAACTCATTTAATTCATCTTGCATGGCAACTATCCAATCGGAATCCTTTAAAGCTTCCTCGTGATTTTTAGGTTCAAGTGATGATAGGAACGCAAAGTGTGCACAAAAGTTTCTCAATTGAGATCTAGTTTGTGTTCCCTTATTTATATCACTTACAATTGAATCAAGAGGATGATATCTTTGATACTTCCAAGGTTTAGGCACAAATTCTCTTGAAGGAACAGTAGCATGTTCTTGTTCAGCAACTTGATTGACATTCTGTTCAGCTACTGGATCATTTTGCTCATCTGTGGGAACAGCTGGATTGGGAACAGTCTGCTGGTCCTGTTGTGCTGGCAGTTCCTGGATTTGGTCAGTTTCTTCTGCCTCTTCTTGTATTGACTGTTCACTTGCTGTTCCTTGATCTTGCACTTTGATTCCTTCATCTTCATCTTCCAAATTTGCAAGACCTATTTTAATATTACTTGTTTCCTGTTCACTTGTTGAAAAGTTAGTTTCATCAAAGATTATGTGAACAGACTCCTCTACACACATTGTTCTCTTATTATAAACTCTGTAAGCTTTGCTTTGTGATGAATAACCTAGAAATACTGCCTCATCACTTCTTTCATCAAATTTACCTATATTTCGTTTTCCATTTATGTGAACAAAACATTTGCATCCAAATATGCGAAAATAGGAAATATTTGGTTTAACACCTTTGAGCAATTCATAGGGTGTTTTTGAAGTGATTGGTCTAATTAGTACACGATTCAATGTATAGCATGCAGTATTAACGGCTTCTGCCCAAAAATTCCTAGGTAGACCGCTAGCAATCAACATGGTCCTTGCCATTTCTTCTAAAGTCCTATTTTTCCTTTCTACCACACCATTTTGTTGTGGTGTTCTAGGTGCGGAAAAATTGTGATTTATGCCATGTTCATTGCAATAATTCATGAAGTTTGAATTTTCAAATTCTTTTCCATGATCAGACCTAATGTGAACAATTTGATTATTGGTAGATTTTTGTGTTTTATTAGCAAAGGAAACAAACTCATCAAAAGCTTCATCTTTGCTTGCCAAAAATAAGGTCCACGTGAATCTACTATAATCATCAACAACAACAAACACATACTTTTTGCCACTACGGCTTTGTGTTCTCATTGGTCCACATAAATCCATATGAATTAATTCTAATGGTCTAGTGGTAGTCACAACGTTTTTTGATTTAAAGGATGACCGCACTTGTTTCCCTTTAGCACAAGGATCACAAACTTCATTTTTAAGAAATTTTATTGCAGGTAATCCTCTTACTAGGTCTTTTGATCTTAAAGTGTTAATCAATGAATAACTAGCATGACCTAGACGCTTGTGCCAAAGAAGTGGGTTATCTTCAATAACACTTAAACACGTTAGACTGTTTCTGGGAACAGTGTCCAGGTCCACCACATAGGTGTTCCCTTTTCTGATTCCCTCCAGCACAGGGTCTCCTGTACTGTTCCTAGAAATTATGCATTTTTCAGAAGTAAACTTAACAGAGTTACCTTTGTCGCAAAATTGAGAAATACTTAACAAATTGTGTTTTAAATTCTCGACTAAAAATACATTATCAATGGCATGGGAACTAGACCTTCCAACCTTTCCTTTGGCGATTATCTCACCCTTCATGTTGTCACCGAAGGTTACTGTTCCCCCATCATAGGCTTCAAGTGAGAGAAATTTAGATTTGTCACCCGTCATATGCTTGGAACACCCACTGTCGAGATACCATGAGTTGTTCCCCCTCACTTGAACCTGCAAAGCAAATTAGTGGTTAGGTGCAGGAACCCATTCATCCTTGGGTTCCTTGTCGACAATACTTGAATCACATTTCTTAATCCATATTCGTTCGACATAATTTTTATTTGCTTTGACATGATGTTCCCTCTTTATACATTGATGTTTTAGGTGTCCACTTTTACCACAGAAGGAACATATTTTGCTACTAGGGAGATCTACATAGAACTTTTTCTTTTTATCATTCCTCATATAGCCTAGACCTTCTTTACTTTTGGTTTTAGCATTTAGAATCCATTTGGGAATTTCATTGATTTTCCCTTTTCCTCTTAAGTTTATTTTATTTTTCAAATATTCATTTTCAATTTCATAGGATTCTAATTTTGATTTCAACTTTTGAAATTCAGTGCTAACCATGTGAGTAGATATGTTGTTTGCATATTTACTTAATCCTAACAATCTATTTTGATTCATTTCAATATTAAGAAAGATAAATTCCTGTTTCAATTTCTCAATTGTCTCTTTTAAAACAACATTCTGATCTAGCAAAATAAAAAATCTGTTTTGCACATCTACTCTAAATGAATTTAGATAGGATATATGATCCTTGTTTGAGTTGAGGTCTTTCTCGATTTGGAGACACTTGGTATTCTGTTTTTCTAATTTTTCATGTGTCTCCAAGAGCAACTTAATCAATTTATTCTTACTGAGTTTAGACAATTGTTTAGGGAGTGAGATAGAAGACATTACCTCTTCCATGCGCTCGTTCATCTTCAACATCTTTCCAGGGAACAGGATACTGCTCTCAGGGTTTCCTGATTAAATGAGGAACAGGGCTCTGATACCAATTGTAGAAATACTAATGGATGATCGAATGCAACAAGAGGGGGGGGTGAATTGTTGTGTAGTAGGTTTAAGATTTTTGCCTCTAATTTTTTTGCGGAATTATATTAAGTAAAGGACAAAAACTTAAACTTAAAAACGAAAAGAAAAATAATAAAGGAGACAAGGATTTTTACGTGGAAACCTTCTTGGCCTAATAAGAAGGAAAAACCACGACCCCCCGGGATTTCAAAATTCTCACTATGTTAAGGCAATTAGTTACAATTACACAAAACAATGTTTGCTTCACTTGAAGCTTCTCAATTCTCTAAACGCTTTACTCAAAGCTTCTCTACTTAGGCCCACTTCTCTTCTCTTCTCTTCTCTTCTCTTCTCTTCTCTTCTCTCGTTTCTATTCTCTATTCCCTTAGACTTCCCATAAGTCTAATTACAACAAAACACTCAAATACCCTTTACAAGGCCATTTCTCAAGAGGATAAGAATTAAAATAATTACTTAAGAAAAATATAATAAATTAATTGGCATTGGAAAACTGAAAATATTTTTCTTAAGATGATCTCCCTTTAATGGACACTCTTGAATCCTAAAAGGATTGATTTTTGATTCGAGCAAAGTCCCTTCTATTTATAGAGGGAACAGCCAGCAGTTACCATAAGCATAACGTCCACTATCTCACACATACCTCCACTACCCCCACGTTCTCAAAACAAAAGGTGGTGGAATTATGAAAGTGTACGGCTGTTATTTGCTCAAGGAAAAATCAGTTTCCTTAATGCTAAAAATAGCATAGGAGTTTAAAACATAAGATCCTAAAAAATAGGAGATCTAAATCTAATTAAGAAAAAGTCTTGGGCTATTTTTAGAAAACCTAAAAATAGATTTGCCAATTAACTTACTAATTAATTTAAGCAATTAAATTAATTCTAAACCATTACATCAACTTAAAAACAGAAAATAATTAATTCGCAATTTTTCAGTCGATGCTATTCTTCAGACCTGCTACGTAGGAACAGCGTACTGTCTCCATCTACAACATTCGTCAGAACTTTAACTCTAGGAACAGCAGTCTGTTTTCCAGAGCAATTTCCCAACTTCTTGGATATTTGAGACATGTACATCTTCCACGAATCAAGTCATAGGCTTCATCAACGATTCTCATTAAATCGGATATGTACCTACAAAACAATCTCTAAAAATATGTTTGTTTATTTACAAGTGAAGTCATCATCAAAACCTTAAGAGGCCAACAATTCCAAATTTTTTTTGAAAACCTATCCCATACCAGAAACATCACATCATTCAAAATCCAACTGAGTTAGCACATAACCATGTTTATGTTTAGGAATGAGTGTGTTGATAATGATGCCTGACAAGGTTATTAGGATCGGGATTCTACCTAGGATCGTTGAGTGGGTAGAATCGAAATCGGTAGAATCGGATCGTAGGATCGTGTGATCCTACAAATATCCATCAATGTGCTTTGAATTACTGATTATCATTTATATTTGTTATCTTTTTATGTTTTAAAGTGTAAGTAAAAATTTATTTGACTTCATCTATTAAGTTTTGAGCAAAAAATACTTTCAATAATCATTTTTAAACTGCAAATTAAGAAAAACTTGAATTTTATAAAGGTATTAATATAATTATTTTACTTATATATTTATAGGTAAGTAAAATCTATGTTATATGAAAATATTTTACAATTAAAACTACTCATGTAGGATCGAATTGTAAAATCGTAGGATCGTAGAATCGTGTTATGATCCTATCACCTAAATTTTTGAGCTAAGTAGGATCGTACGATTCTACCAGATTAAGATTCTACCTAGGATCTGGATCGATCGTCCATTTTTGAATCGCAAGATCGTAAAATCGGGATTCTGATAACTATGATGCCTGAGATGCTCTTAAACATCATGGGCTGAAGGCCCGAAGCTCAGAAAAATTCGCACAAAATATGGATTAATTTATGTCCGTTTTCTGATGTGACAAGGATATACTACACTAAAACGTCATTTCAGCGGTAAATATGTAATTATTTTCAAATAGAACCAGATTTTACCAAGTCACTATCAATAAGACATGCATAAATGCAAGTGAACTTTCTAGGACCTGATGCCAAACTTCACATCCACAAAAAAAGTTCGAAATTTGTTTTCTGCATTAATGAACCAATGCACGAATTTGACTATTGATGCAAGACAAAACAAGCAGCGTGCATTTAAATTTGACCTTTTTTCTTAGCTTTGCCCACTTTTCTTTTCCTTACCATCATAGCAGGAATGCAAGACTTCTAGTTAAAGAAATAGACAGGAGAAAAAAAATATTAGTCAGTCTTTACAACCTGTAGTAGCCAAATCCAAAACAACAACCCATACACTTTCGCTAGCTTTGGTATCAATACTGATATGCTTCTGACCAAGGAAAATGCCACAGAAACATGAACTTAAATCAGTTGATTACGCCTCATCCACACACACACATACACCATTAGATTTTATGTAAAATGGAAAACTTAATGACTTCTAACTATGAATATGAAATTTTTATTTTTTAAAAAATAAAAATTAAAAAGAAAGAAAAATAAGTTAACATAGCTAGGCGCTAAAGTTGACCAAAGCATATTTGGGGCAGAAGCTGAGAAAAATTGCAAAAAACACTTCTCACTTCATATAGGAAGAAGGATAAATTAGTTGGGGGTTGAAGCTCGGAAAGCAAAAAAATCATTTTCACAACCCAAAAAAAGTCATAGTACTTATTTTGAAGAAAAGAAAGCACCATTTTCATGTAAAAATTCAGCCACTGGCTTTGCTTGCCCGTATGCTTGACAAAGAACTTTTTCAGGTGCATCCATCTTTAGAGGTAATCGTGCAAACTCTTCCTTCAAAGAAACTCCATCTTCACCAGCAAATCACAGAAATTGATGCAAAGAAAGTAAGCAACTAAGAAGGGGTCAATATTGATATATGAAAAAGAAAAAAGGAAGGAGGAAAAACTAATTCTCTTTCTTTTTTGGAACCGGTGGATAAGGGGCGGAGGAGGAACTTATTGAAGAAAGTGCACCACACACGAGATGCAACGAAAAGTAATTGAGCAATTAAGTGAACACAGAGAACATCAATGTTACTAGACATTATCCTAATTCCCAAACCTCTAACAGAACTCCTGTCCTTAGATGGTTAATCTGAGTTGAAGAGAGAAAAAATATGAAATGCAAAAAGTCATAAAGACTGAATCATGCAAGCCACCCAGTTTTGAGAGGATAAAAGATGGGGAGGGTAAAAATATGAAATGCAAAAAGTCATAAAGACTGAATCATGCAAGCCACCCAGTTTTGAGAGGATAAAAGATGGGGAGGGTAAAAATATGAAATGCAAAAAGTCTAATAAAACCTTTATTACATTTAAAAAGTAACATGTCAAGAAGTCATAAAGACTACAAAAAAAACATTTTCCAATTAAGAAGATAAACTTTACGAAAACAAGTGACACGATTTTAAAACACTTTTCTCTTCTTGAGCAAGGAGGATTGAAGTCCTCAGAATACATTAAATAAAATCTCTCATAATGTAACTGATATCAATCCCAACCCAACATTTAAAACAAAACCTCTCATAATTGCCACTTATACTTACTCTGTGACATGGTACATTCAGCATCTCTTTTGTTGTGCAAAAACTTCCCAAGGGCATGAAACAAAGATAATGTTTGATCCCTGCCGAAAGGTAAAGAGCATCCAGTATCCATTTGGCCATGATAATGTGTTTCATCTTCTAAACCTCCTTCTCTGGGATCTAGTTCTTTTTGACTGATGGGAGCTTTTAGAGTTACTGGCCATTTTTACTTGGGGAATTCTTAAAATGACTTTTGACAAAGAAAGAAATAGGGCCCTCCTTCTAGCGCCAAATTATTCCTGAGTCCCTCTCAGATTCTCAAGATGAGGTTGAGGAAGTGAATTCTCCATCTCCTCCTGCTTCTCCCAGTATATCCAATCTCTTTATTTTCCCAGCAGACGATGTTGTGGATAAGTATCTTCAGGAGGCCGGTACAGGTACTGATTTATAGCTTTTATTCCCTTTTTGTCTTTCTTATTTATTATCTCTATTCATTTTTACTTGCATTATTTCCAACCTAGCTATTGAGCAACCAGCCTATCCTAAAGTAGTTATTATCGATGAAGTTACCCAGCCAACAGGTGAGGAAGTAACTAGTCCAGTTGCTGAACCTTCTGGCACGGTTTCTAAGATGGTGCCAGTCTTAGATGAGGCTCCTGTGGACTCCACACTTATTCCTGCCCCCCAGGCGGAATTGGTCGTTGAAGACATCCTAGTAGCTGATTCTGAGATGGCTACTGAACAAACCAGTCTCCCAGTTACTCAGGCTGAGGAGACTGTTGCTGAGAATCCCACCCATGACCTTCCACAGGTCATGGAAAGTGGATCTGGAACTGAGGGAAACAACCTCACCTCTCCAGATTTGAATCTGGTAGGTGAGGCTCCAGTCATTGTTGGAATGGGTCCTGTTGAAGCTAAACATTTTTCTCTTTTCCTTGTTTTATTCTCTTTTCTTATCTCTTTTTTAAAGGGTAGTTTCTTCTTCATAGGATCACTAATTCCACAAAAGAGGACTGCTAAGCCCTCTCACCCAGATAAACCTTCTGCCACCAGGCAGAGAGTAGATGAAGGGAATACCTCTCAACACTCTGGTTCATTTGACTTTATGAACAGTGTGAGTAGGTTCCTGGAAGGTCCCAATCATGACTTCCACGAGGTAATTATCGCAATACACTTAACTTGACTTTTCATTCATCATTTTTTTTTCGATACTATTTACTAACCTTTATTATTCCCTTTATTCTCAGTTCATTGATTCAAGACTTTCTGAGTTAGGGGCTATGGTGAAGAAAACTTATGATTTTGATCTTCTAAATCTTCGCCAAAAGCCCCAGTCTCAGGAAGTAGAGAACAACACTTTGCAAGCTGAGCTGGAGCGCATCAAAGCTAGGAGTCAGGAGCTAGAATCCGAGTTATCCTCCCAGCAAAATGAAGCCAGCTTCTGGAAGAATAAATGTCAAGATCAGGCTGAGCTTATTTCCACTGCTGATGCCAGAATCAGGAAGCTTGATCTTGGACTTTCCAAAGCTAAGGCTGATGCATCTGCTTCCTGGGTCCAATACACCGAGCTTAAAGATAAATATAAGGGCTTGGAGGTTGAACACATTACCCAAGGCAATTACATCCTTGATCTTCAATCGTCAGTTGCCCAGGGAATCGAGGAATCTAACCAACTTCAGAAAGATTTGAAGAAGGTCCAAGAAACTTTGGCTACTGTTCAATAAGCATCTGCAAAGAAAGATGAGGAAATATTGCATCTGAGGTCTCAGCTTCTAAGCTCTCGTCAATTGGTGAAGACCCAGAGAACCTGCTTAAACGTTGCTGAGGAGGATACGAGCATACTAAAGAAGAAAATTTCTAATTTGGAAGCAAGTCTGGCTAAGGCTGAAGATGATAAGAAACAAATCAAGGCCTAGGAGAGAAAGAAAATAACTGAGGTTTTCCAAGCTCAATTTCAATATCAACTGGCTGCTGATAGGGCGAGGACTAAGAAAGGTTCTCTCTGGCATGCACTGAATGCAGTTTTCACTGCTTATCCTGACTTAGAGTGGTCAAAAATAGAACCCTTCCTGTGCCCTCAAACACCAGTAGCAGCTTGTATTCCAATCCTAAGGGCCCAACACCTTGCAAAATCTGGCCAAGGAACTAGCAGCTCTGCTCCTTCTGGCTCCAAGACTCCTCCAGTCAGCAAGTCATGATTTTCTTCTCTTTTAAATTATATATTTTTTTTTACTGGGAACTTCAAGAAATTTTGTTGTATAGTTGAAGTTCTTCAGAATCTTGTAATTATTTACCACTCTTAATAAAATAATTCTTTCTTTTACACTTGTATTGATGAATCTATTACATGTATTTGACTTAATAAGTATCTGACTTAACTCTTATTTTAGAACCACTTTTCTTTCCAGATACGAAAACTTGTAAAAGTTTTCATTTTTCATTATCCACTTCCTATCCCCCTAACTTTAAAGTATTTTCACTTGTGAAATATACTTAAAAGTTTTCATTTTCTGGGGTGTTTCATTTCCTCTTTTCCCATGTTTGATATCTTCTTCAAACACTTTCTGGGTTCCTTAGTTATGGTGGACCAGGGCTTCCCCATATTTCTGGGTTCCTTAGTTATGGTGGACCAAGGCTTCCCCATGACTCAGTTGGGCTCCTTAGTCATAAAACCAAGGCTTTCCCACTATTCTCCTTTTGAACTCAGCTGGGTATCTTGACTGTATAAAGTCAGTGCTTACCCACTGTCTTTTTTTTTTTTTTTTTTTTTTTTTTTTTACCATCATACCTTTTCTATTTACTCAAGATATTGTCAAAGCTTTTTTCCTCAGAAACTTATTGAATATATTAAATCCAACTAATACTTGACAAAAGAATTATTTCAAGAATCTTTTGAAGTTTATACATAGTACCTTTTTAACATTCTGATATTCCACTTATGTCTAAGTTGTTCGCCATTTGATGTTTTTAGCCTGTAAGTTCCATTGCCACAATCTTCTAACACAATGTAGGGGCCTTCCCATTTTTCTGATAATTTTTCATGCTCATGTTTTTGGGTTGCTTTTGCATTTCTGAGAACTAGGTCCCCTATTTGAAAAGATCTATGTTTGACCTTTCTATTGTAGGATCTGGCAATTCTGTTTTGATAGGCAGCCATTTTCCATGCAGCGTTTTCTCTAAGCTCATCAATTAGTTCTAGATCTAGAAGCCTTGATTCTTGGTTTTCTACTGGATCAAGATGTTTTAACCTTACTGTCTGTACTCCAATTTCAACTGGTAAGAGTGCTTCTGAGCCATACATAAGTCTGAAAGGTGTTTGGCCAGTTGCTTCTTTCACAGTTGTCCGCAAAGACCATAGTACATCGTAGATTTCATCAACCCATTTTGCTTTTGCATCTTCCAGTTTTTTTTGAAGGCCATGCAAAATTTGTTTATTGGATGCCTCAGCTTACCCATTGCATTGAAGATTGCAAACTGATGAATATGCCACAACAATTTTGAAGTCTTCCAGATATTTTCTTAATGTTGCACAATTAAACTGTGTGCCATTATACACCGTTAAGACCCTGGGAAGGCCATATCTGGTGATGATATTCTGCCAGATAAATTTTTCTACTTTTCTGGAAGTGATTGTTGCAAGTGATTCTCCTTCTATCCATTTTGTAAAATAATCATTTGCAACAATCAAAAATTTTTTACCTCCAGTTGCTGTTTTAGACTGTCCCAGAAGATCTAAGCCCCATTGAGCGAATGGTACCGGATTGTGGATGTACTTCAACTCAGATGCTGGTTGGATAATGTTTGGTGCAAATTTCTGGCACTTTTCACACTTTTGGACTAAATTTCTGGCGTCTTCAATTGCTGTGGGCCAATAATAACCAACCCTGAAAGCTTTATGAGCCAAAGCCCTTGCTCCCAGATGATGACCGCAACACCCTTCATGGACTTCTTTAAGGATGTAATCAGCAACACCCTTTTTATATAATTCGCCATCTACCATACAAAATTGTAGTGACTTCATTTTCATCTTTCTAGCAAGAACTGAATCTGCTGGAAGTTCCCCGTTCTCTTTATATTGGATGAGGTTCTTCATCCAATCTGGAAGATTTCTATCTTCAATGTTGAAGACTGATGTAGCATCTTCGTGAATTGAACTTACTGGTTTGAATTCTACTAAGACTAACCTTTTTAAATTCTGCATACTGGAACTTCCTAATTTAGAAATTGCATCAGCTTGCTCATTTTGTGATCTGGGTAGTCTTTCAATGTGAACAGCTTCAAACCAAGAGATCAATTCTTGAGCTTTTTTCAAATATTTTTGCATGGTGATATCCCTGGCTTCATATTCTCCCTTGATCTGATTCAGTTGTGAATCAGTTTTTAGATTGACTTTTCTGACTTCTAATGCTTTACATAGTTGTAGCCCAGCAATGACAGCTTCATACTCGGCTTCATTATTAGTAGCTTTAAATTAAAATTTCAAAGCATACTCAATAATTTTACCTTCTGGGGAGATTAATACCAATCCAGCCCCAGCCCCAACAAGCCTTGATGACCCATCAGTCAACAGTTGCCAGATTGGTTCCTCGATTTTATCTTGAGTTTCCCATTCAAAAAAAATATCTGCCAATGCTTGACCTTTTATGGCTTTTCTTGATTGGAATTGTATTCCCAAACCATTAAGCTCGACAACCCATTTTGCCAATCTTTCAGATCTTTCTATTTTTTATATACTCTTATCTAATGGCAAGTCTGTTAAGACCACCACAGGGTGAGCACCCCATTCAAAATTTTTATTACCTCTCAAAATTGTAGTGAATGGCATGATTCTTTCCGCCGATTTGGAGATGAATCTGGAAAGAGCTATCATTCTCCCAGTTAATTGCATAACCTCGTGCTTATTTCTTGGTTCTACGAGATCAATAACCGCCTGAACCTTCTCTGGATTAGCATCTATACCTCTTTGGCTAACTAAATAGCCCAAAAATTTCCCAGACTTTATCCTAAATACACATTTTTTGGGATTTAGTTTCATTTTATATTTTTTCATATTATCGAATGTTTCTTGTAAATCTACTATCATTTCTTTTTCTGTTTTGCTTTTTACAATTGAATCATCTACATAAACTTCTAAATTTCGACCTCTTTGATTTTTAAAAATTTTATCCATTGCCCTTTGGTAGGTTGCCCCAGCATTCATTAAGCCAAAAGGCATCATCGTATGATTGAACACTCTAGCTAAACATATAAATGTTGTTTTCTTTTTGTCAGTTGGATCCATAAATATCTGATGATAGCCAGAAAAGGCATCCATACAAGACAAAAGGGCATACCCAGCAATTGAATCAACCAGTTGGTCTATTCGAGGCAAGGGATAACAATCTTTAGGACAATATTTATTTAGACTAGTAAAATCTATACACATTCTCCATTTCCCAGGTTGTGGCTTTTTTACTAAAACAACATTAGCCAACCAATCTGGGTAAATACATTCTTCAATAAAACCAGCATCCAGCAGCTTTTTAACTTCTTCTTCGATAATTTTGTTTTTTTCAGAACCGAAGTTTCTTTTTTTCTGTTTAACAGGTTTGACACCATCATGAGTGTTTATTTTATGTGTAACTATTTCAAGGTCAATACTTGGCATTTCTGCTGCTGAATACGCAAAGATATCTGCATTCCTTTGAAGGACTTCAATTAGGTGGAGACGAATTTGAGAATTTAGATTCTCCCCTATTCTTACAGTTTTATCTGCTCCTTCAATCAATGTAATCTCTTCAACTGTCTGATGATCAATTTCCATCTGGGGAGTATTCTTTTTTAGATTTTCATCCCAAGATGGCCTAGGATCTATTTCAACAATCTCTTGAGTTTCTGACCCAGATGAAGATGTTGCTGATTTCAGTTTTTTATTCTGCTGATTATTTTCAGAATTTTTCTTGGTACCATATCAGCTTCTGGCACCTTTTCTTTTATTTTTTATTTCTGTGGCCCAGTACTTGCTTTATTTATTAAATTTCAAGACCTTGCCATCTTTTGATTTCCTCTGGCTCTCCCCACCCTTCCATCTTTCCCTACGAAAAGTAGGGTCTGATGGTGTATGGAGGGAATATCAGTTATTGCAACAGTGAATTTTCTTCCCAGAATACAATTGTATCTAGTAGGAGCATCCACAACATAAAATTGCTAGGGGACTGTAATGGTAACCCCCTGTAAATCAGTGATAGTTACAGGCAAAGTGATTTTCCCTTCTGCCAGAACTAACTCACCTGAAAAACCAACAATCGGTGTATCTGATTTTTTTCAAAATTTTATCATCTAAATCCATTTGATCCTAGCAAGATTCATAGATGACATTTATATCAGCACCACTGTCTAGCAGCACCCTATGTACAGTTTGGTCAGCAATGTCAACCTTCATGACTAGGGGATCTGAATGAGGATAGGATACTTCCCTACAGTCCTCCCTGGTGAAGGTCATATCTGACAGATGTGGTGGTTCTGCCTATTCCACTAGCTCCAATTTGGGAGCTGTTGCTCCTCTCAAGTGTGCCTCATTATTAGATATCCCAGATTCCTGGAATATCACAAAAATTTCTTTTTTCTTTTTCGAGACTTGCTCTTGCTCGCCCCTGACCTGCCTAGAATCACTTCTGGCATGTCTTTTTCCAGGAGTTTTATTTTGTTTGTATTGCTGAAAGTATCCTTTTTGAATTAAATCTTCAATATTATTCATTAAAGACTTATAATGCTCTGTCCAGTGACCTGGACATTCATGAAATTTGCAATAGGCATCTGGGTTCTTTCCAGCAATTTTCCTTTGAACAGGTCTCTGTCACCTTGTATCTTTTTTATGTACAGTGAAGATTTTGGCTCTAGACTCCGTTAGTGGCGTATAATTTGTATAATTGTTGAGCCCAGGGACGTCAAAATCTTCAGTCCTTACCAGCTTTTTGCTTTTGTCATGTCTTTCCATAGGCTTTTTGCTGCTTCTTTCTGGGGCTTTTTCCTTTCGCTCCATAGTCCCAGTTATGGATTTGAAATCTTCAACATCTACATGGGACTGGGCGTATTTTCTAACATCATTCATGGTTTTTAGATATGTCCACTGGTTGCTAAATTTTTAAAGCCTCACTTTCAGGCCTTTCAGAATTTAGACCTTGCCTGAAAGCAAAGGTCAAAATGTTTTCTTCAGGATTTAACACCTGTAAACTTTCTCTATCAAACAGGGAGACATAATTTCTCAAAGATTCATCTTTCCCCTGGCGAATGCTCATCATTTCGATGGACTGCTTAGATCGAGTAGTCTTAGAAGAAAAATGACTCTTGAATTTTTGAGCAAGTTCATCAAATGAGGATATGGAGCCATCTAGGAGGCTTTGTGCCCATTTTTAAGCTGTCTCAGTTAGCGTTAAAATAAAATTTTTACACCAATTGGCATCTATATGGCTATCCATATCCATCTAATTATTAAATGCCGTCAGATGTTTGGACATGTCTCCCCTTTATATGTTAGATGAGGGGGAAATTTCACCCTTTTTGCAGGTGAAGCAGCAATCTCCGGAACAAAGGGCGTCTTCCAAGAAAACCTTATCTTCTGGTTTTCTGGTACTTTTGGTGGCAAGCTTGAATGAGGGGATTTCCCCTTTAAAGAATAAACATCTGGTTTCGCCCTATCAGCAGCCTGTATGGATTCTCCTTCACCCTCTTGAATTTTTAAAGATGAGAGTGAAGGGGTCTTTCCAAGTCTGCTTTTAGCAAATATCCTTTTTACTGCTACTGACTCCCTTGAAGCTGGCTGGCAATCAGTTTGATGATAGACCGTTTCGGTCCATCCCTTTCCAATATGTGTCCCCTGTTGGAACGATGCCTCAGGGTTCGAGGGGGTCCTGTACCAAGCATACTTTCTGCCTAATATAGACTCACCCTTGTCTTCCCTGGATTTATTTTCATTTTTATCAGAGCCAAGTTGGCCTGACGTTCTATAATGATGAGGAGGAATATAGGACTCATCCTCCTTTTCCTGGAACCTGTTATTGGAGACCTGCTGCCTTTGACTTCGATCAGCATCTCCAATTTCATTTCTGACAGCATCTGCCACTGCTGCTGCCAGCCGGGAAATTACATCCCCAGTCAGAGTAAGTTGTGGTTGAACTTCCACAACTGATGGTACCACTGGTACACTCAACTGCTCCCCTTGAGGGCTTAATGATTGCCTCTGGGATCGCCTTGCATCGACAATCCTTTGCGCTGCATTTTTAAACCTCTTTCTCTGGGATCTGGTTCTTTTTGACTGATGGGAGCTTTTAGAGTTACAGGCCATTTTCACTTGGGGAATTGTTAAAATGACTTTTGACAAAGAAAGAAATAGGGCCCTCCTTCTTGCGCCAAATTGTTCCTGTTTGATTCTGAAAAACAATTAAATAAGAAGTTAATCTCCTAATTAGTTATTTAATCAGTATGATTTTTGCTGGTGGAAGCCCAATATTTAATTCCTTGTCAATGAAGTAAGATCCTCGCAGGTGAAGATGACTCAATACCTACAAAACACACCTAGGGGTTAGAAAGGCCCGGAATTCTTTTTCGGGGGCCTACTCCGACGCCCAAGCCAGTATCAAATATGAAGAGTAATTTGCCTAACAAGTCCTTCAAGATGCTCAGTGGCTATCAAGTGGATTATTGCTTAGGTCTTATTTAGACGTGAGGTCTTTATAATTTAATAAATCACAATTATGATCTATCTTTTATAAACGTTGCTCTGAAAATCAATGTGAAATTATGAGATTCAGTCGAGTTTGTTTGCAACAAATTACTTTGAATGCTTAATATTCTTTTGTCTGTAAAATTCCTTACCTCATTTATGGCGTTTTGGATCTATATTTATAGCTGATGATTGTGAGACAAATACTCCTTTTCCCAATTCCTAGAAACATTCTTTGCATGTATCAATCCCCTTTTTGAACGTGTCAACCTCTTAAACTCATTCGAACACTTTATTTGTCTTTTGTATCTTCTATATCTAACATGTGTCTTGCCTCCATATACAGCCTCTGTATGAGGGACAAGTGTTCTTATAACTCACGTGAACCTCTCATGCATGATACGCTTCCCAGATGACTAAAGAACTATCATGTATTGCCTGATGAAAGTTCCCAGATGACAAGCTAATATAGTTTATTCCTGCCAGATTTTAAAGGATTTGACTTCCTTTGACCTCTTTTTCCTTAATATCCTTTGATTAATATTTTTGCCCATACAATTTGCCCCCCCAGACCCATAAATTCTTCTTTAAGAATTTGTGGGTCTGTCTTCAAAACTGACTTCTGGCTATATGACTTTTACTTTCAAAAATCCTTATAATCTCCAAGTAAAATTTTCCCTCATTATTCTTTCGTTTTCAACATCATATATAAACTTTTACTGAAATTGACCTTCTGGAACATTTGGATCAAACTTATAAAAACTTGTTGGTAAAGTTTTTATTTTCTGGCAACCCATGCTTCTGACAACATGTGTTTTCTGAGAGGTTATGTTTCTGGGGAGATATGTTCTCTGGGAGCTTATATTTCACCCTTCTTCTGGAAAAGATTAAAAACCCTTTCACTAATATTTCTGAGAATTTCCTCTTTGGTGAAACTTGTTGAACACACTTTACTTGCCACAATACCTTTTCATCATTATCTCAACTTGGCTGTACTAACATTAAATGTCTATCCAATCAATGTTCCTTACTCCTACTAATTTTAAAATTTGGCGGTTTTATCTCAACGGTTGATCTTCCCATCTTCAATCTTAACGCCTCTTGGTGTTTTATCTTCCTCTTTGTTTTAATTTCTCAATGATTACCCCACTATAAATATTCTCAGAAGGTAAAATTATTGAGTATGCTTTGAAATTTCAATTCAAAGCTACTAATAATAAAGCCGAGTATGAAGCTGTCATTGCTGGGCTACAACTATGTAAAGCATTAGAAGCCAGAAAAGTAAATCTAAAAACTGATTCACAACTGGTTGTGAATCAGATCAAGGGAGAATATGAAGCCCGGGATGTCACTATGCAAAAATATTTGAAAAAAGCTCGAGAATTGATCTCATGGTTTGAAGCTGTCCACATTGAAAGACTACCTTTATAGGTTGTGTACCAAATTACCTCCCGTTCCAATCCAAAACTATAGGCAGCGAAGGATGGCTGCCTATTACTTTGATTCAAGGGCTTCACAAGATGCCCCCAGATGGAGGAGGAATGACATCTGCCCGGAGGGTACTTCATTTTATAGCATGTCAGGGCAGGGTCCTCTTCCTCCTGCCAAAAAAGAATATGGGGAATTTTCGCACTGGGTATACCTACAAAACTTTACGGTAACCACGGTGAAAAGGGAGGAGATTTTTGTAGTAACCATTTGTTCAGTGAAAATTTGTCATTAATAATTTTTTTTTTTTTTGAAGAACTTGTAATTAATAATTTGAGTTTAAAGAATTTTTATTTTAGATTATTTATATATAATTTTAATTTTAGATTCTTTTTATATAATATCTAACTTTTGGACTATATTTGTTGAAGGAAAATTTATTTGTTATTAATAGTCTGAGAGCTTTCACATTTATTCAAGCGTACGTTGTTAAAAACAGGTGGAGTATTGTACATAAGAATTAGTAGTTGGAAAAATAACCAACATCGAAGAATTAAGATAAGCTTGACTTATAAGCTTGATGAGTTACTTCTCCCATAGACCATAATCATATATTTTGCTCGAAGAGCTAGTAGTTATTTTTGAGTTTTATATATTTTGAAGTTTATATTATGAGTTTGTTTATAGCTTTTATTTGTGTGTGTTTTGCAACACAAAAAACCCTTTTTGGTGTTAATATGTTATGTTATCAGAATGGACTAAATTTGAACAAAGAATATAAATGTTATTTATGATGGCAGGAGACATAAATTGTTTGTATGGATGCATAATATTATTTGGTTGGTGAATGTATTTCTTTTATTCGATATAAAGAAATTAAAAACACTATTTTTTTTTTCTTAATTTCACTTTAAGATGACAAAGATGATTCTTGGATGTATAGTAACATTGAATCACCAAAGATTGTGAGTGGAGTCTATGAATTTTGTAATATTGTTGTCAAACATCAAGTTAGGAAATAGTGTTGACATCGACATAGGTTTAGGACTCAATATCTTGTTTGGTAAGGAGGGAGTTTACGAAGCAAACATTGTTCCACATAATGTGCATTAAGAAGAGGGTTTTTTTCATACGGTGAATAATGGTATAAGACTTATGAGGAGGACGTCAATGAGGATGACATGACGTAGATATGTAGATAGTGTTTATGAGGTGATAAAGGGGGTCGAGGATGAGTTAGGCAAACTTTTTCGCGTTTTTGACATATTATCAAAGGCTTCTCAAACGCCTTCGTACCCTCGATGTACAAAATTCACCAAACTTAGAACTATGTTGACAATTTTCAATATAGTTAAAGTCAATTAAAGTGACACTAGTTTTACATGCTTATTTGAAGCATTAGGTGAAATGTTTCCTTGTGAAAATGAAAATCCAAAATTGACTTATTATCCCAAAAATCTCATGTGTCATTTCGGCTTAGAGTACTAGAAGATTCATGCTTGTTCAAATAATTGTGTATTGTAACATAATGAAAATGAGAACTTAAAAGAGTGTACGCGGTGTGGGTTGTTGTGTTATAAGCATAAATGCATGGGCTCCAGAAGCTAAATGTCCCCCGACTAAGGTGTTGTGGTATTTTAAATATTCAAGCGCTTATTTTTTATAAAGAAAAATGCATTGAATTTGAGGTGACACGTAAATAGTTAGGATGAAGAAAGGTAATTTGCTCACACATCCACCTGGTTCTCCCAAGTGGAAGAGTATTAATAGATTGCATAAGACATTTAGGGATATAATTTGAGGCTCGAACTGTGTACGAATGTAATAAACCTATTCAACAATCTTAGTTCTCAACATAGTACAGGGTCAATACTCTTAGTTATCTATAAATTGTCTTTGGTTATGCATGAAAACGTAAGTACATTATGCTTTCACTTTGACTCTCATGTCCAAAACACCCTTGGAATGATATATATGTATATCTTGCACCCTCGTAAAGGATTTGAGAAAAATGTGGGATGAAGAGGTTTTGTGTTGGATGCACTTGCTAATCAGGTCTTCACATTGCATGCAATGCTTTTATGCATTGTCAACAATTTCCCGGTATACTAAAACTTATCAAAGTATAAAAATAAAAGGGAAAAAAACATGCCAATTTGTATCAATGACATGCCATAGAAATTCCTTAGTGTAAACATGTAATCATGCCCCATCGAAAGTTCCTCTCCGTGATCACTCAATCATAAGAAGATAAAGGCATTCAAAGGGCAGGTTGAAGAGTGTATAGCTCATCAACCGTTAATTGATTATGAGGTTTACAAGCAGGTTACGGGTTTTGAAATAATATTTGGTAAAATAGGGCAAGGGCTAAGGGGTGAAGACCAAATATGGAAAAATAGTCAAATCTTTTGGAAGCTTCAATATTGGAGATCTACAAACTGGGCATTGCCTCGACGTTATGCATATCCTCTATCCTCTAAATATAAAAAGAGGCCAAAGCATGAATAATGTTCATTATGAACAGTAAAATTCCGGTTCACCTCTTATTTCTTACCCGGCTACTTCACGCTCCTTCAGAATAGGCTTCCTTTCCCTCTTCTTTTCTCCTTCCTCCTTTCTCTTTGGTTTTTTAGGTTGTTCAGGTGCCTTTTTTTGCACTTTTTTGGGTTTTGATTTTCGTTTTCATAAATTTGATTTTTGGAATGAATTTTTGATTTTTATTTAAGTTTAGATCTTCATCTGGTTTCTTGATTTTCGTTGATGCTGCTCAAAATCCTCTGATTTTCCAGCAGTTTTTTTCATGGAGGACAGTTTATTATGAATAACACTTAGGGTTGTAAGTTTTTCTTTTGATTTGGGTTTTCGGATGCCAAATAGGGTTCTTTGATTTGGGATTTCTGGGTTGTCGGATGCCAATTAGGCTTCTTTAATTTGGGTTTTACAATTAATAATTCAGCCCCTCTCCTGAGAGACCGTCTCTTCTAGAGACGACATCTCTTGGAGCCCAGCCCAACTCCCTTCAAATGATAAATTATTTAAAAAAAATTGTATTTTGGAAGGAAGAGAGACGCGTCTTTTTCCTAAGAAAAACTGATTTCTTTTACTCAGAAATATTCTAAGTAATTGCTTGAATGAGTTTCTTCATCTCTTTCACTCAACAATAGATTATACACAACTTCTACAACCTTAATTATTGTCTTACAATGGAAGAAATGAAGTATGAATTTGAATCTACATATAAGAATTGCTCTAATGCGAATAAAACTCAATTGCAAAACTATGAACACGTAGGTATGTAATTGTTAAGAAAATCATGGTATTTAATGATTGGGAATGTAAATGTAAACTAGTGATTATATTTTATTTTTTTTTAAACTTCATCAATGAAGGAGAAAGGTACAGTTGGAGAAGATAATGGGGTATATGAGGTGAATTATAATTGTTATTATAATAAAACCTTTTTGGTGTTACAATCTATAATATTTCTTGTTATAATGTTATATATTTGATATGTTCATATAATGTCTTTCGTTTTATATCATTATATAATTGGGGTTATAATATAATACATTTGAGGTTATTGCATAATGTGTTTGAGAATTTTATAATAAATTTTTGTGTGTATAACATAGCATATATGGTAATATAATATAATATATTTGGTTATATAATTATATATATTCGAAATTATGATAGCATATATTTGATATTTTAATTTTTATTTGGACTGGTGACGTAATATTACAGGGTTTAATAATATATATTTTTATATATAATATAATATAATATATTTGATGATATAGTCATATATATTTAGGCTTGTAATATATTAATATATGATTTTTAACACAATATAAAACATTTTGAATTTAGTAAAGGTGAACAAAAGGAAAACTTAGAGATTATTGATTCAGAGTCGAGTTCAATAAGATGTCAAACTGACCTTTCGAAGGTCGATATATTTGGTTCTCTCGAAGGAATTGTTGCTCCAAGATTAGAAGAGCTGGAACAGTTGTACCTTTCGCATGCAAGAGTTACCGGTTTTAGTATAAAAAAATGGACCCAAAGAACAAGGAAAAATGTTGTCGTAGAGAAGTACTTGGTATGCTCATGTGAAGGGAAGACACACCATGTAGAACCTTCTACCCAAATTTAATAATATCAATGTTGTAGTATTATAATCCCAACTATATAGTATTATAATACCAATTTTATAAAATTATAAATCCAACTATTGTAATTTGACAATAATATCAAAGAAAAATGTAAATCATTATAACTCCAATTGTATACTATTATAATACCAATTATGTAATTTTATAATACAAATTTTGTCCTATTTAAATAATAATAGTCAAATATATCAACCTAATAATTTAATACTTAAGAAGTATTGAACTACAAATAATAAAAGGTGTTAAAATATACATCAAAACTCGTATATATGTTCTTGTCAGAACTACAATATAAACCAAAGGCTTCATGATCTTGAGCAATCTTTCAAATCCAATAACCCTAACATCCTCGATTTGTTTGGGAGTTAGCTTCACAACCTCTTTTCCATTGGTGAGAAATAAATGAGGTTTGCAGTATGTATATATGTTCTTGTCAACAGTACAATAAACAAATTGCAAATTTATTAGATAATCATATGTATAAAAAATGTATAACTAAGGGACGTAAAAAGAGGATCAAGAGATTTATGTTATGACCCTAAATATATTATGTTATAACCCCAAGTATATTATGTTATAATCCCAAATATATTAAGTTATAACCACAAATATGTTATGTTATAACTCCAAATATATTAAGTTATAACTCAATCATAAGTTATTATAACCCCAAATATATTATTTATAACTCCAAATTATACTATGTTTACAACCTAACATTAAAATGAGGTAATATATAACACCAATTATTTTCGTTATATCCCCAAATATATGAACTTATAACCACAATTGCTTTTATTACCTTTCTCAATAAGTAGTCATTGTTGTCTTCTTCAACATCATTGTTTTCCACCATTTATGAAGCTTAGTTTCTAAAAAAAAATCAGAAGAACCAAAATTGTTTTTTATTATCTTCCCAAACAGTAGATATTGTTGTCTTCACATTATTGTTTTCACCATTGATGAAGTTTAATATAAAAAAAATTAGAAGATTGTAATTTCAACTAATACATAACACAATTAACCAAAAAAAATGAACATGAAAGCTTTAATGGAACCATAGAATCAGAATATTGTAGTTCCACCTTTGAGAAAAGAATGAATATATACCTTTAATGGAAGCGCATCTATTGAAGACTAAAATCAGAGGATGAAAGGGGCAGAAGCCTTAAACATGACAACGAAACTGTAAGAAACCTTTAATGAAAGTTTGAAAAGAAAGTAGTTTCAGAGATTAAGTTTGAGAGAGGAAGTTATATTAAAGTGATAAGAAATTTGGTGTTTTGAGAATCAATTTTGTTATTTTATTTTTTTTAAAAAATTTAAAATTTAAGCTGGCCCAAAATTGAAGAGTCTTTTGTAGAGACGGTGTAAGTAAGAATTTGTGTTAACAATTAGGGTTCTTTAATTAGGACACATTTTTGCTGAAGGTTGAAAAGATTGATTTGTTTGGTCCATTATAGTTTCAGTGATGTTTTTATTTAAAAAAAATAATGTGAAGATTAATAATGTTATTCCGCTATATATATGATAATCTCACATTGAAAGAAAGTTCATTGAGTTTTAATTATTTTTTGTAGGTTTCACAAAAACGGGAGAAAATGGAGCCAGTTGGTATGGAGATTTGTGAGAAACAAGATGATCTATCTGCTATTCTTCATTTTGCTAGAAGGTAGTTAATTTTTTTTAATCGGATTGTTCTTTGTTGTAGTAGTACTTGTTTTTGGTATTGCTGGAAATTTCATGTTTAATGTTTATTATTGCATGTAACTCTCCAAACCTTTAATTGAAATTGGTGTTTATGTGATGGTATGATATTTTGTGTCAATCTAGATTGATTTTCAATTTTATTTTTGGAGTTGGGTCCAAAATTTTGTTCGATGTTGAATTTTTTCTGTGGATTTTGATTGAGTTTTCAAGTAGGGCTAATTTAGTGTTTTTTCCATATACCTCCAACCTTCAATTTATCTGCTTTATTCTGAATTTTAAATCTCATTTCTTCCCTAAAAATTCTATTTTTTGATTCTTGAGCTTCAATAATAGTAAACCAAATTATGTTATTCTTTTTAGAATCCCAATTTGTCTTATCTTTCTTTCTTCCAAGAAATTCAACTTCGTTTTCTTTTCTGAAACCTCTTTCAAAAAAAGAAAGTACACCAAAACTTACTATAAAAACCCAATTTCCATACACAAAATCAACATCTTTATATCAAATTTTTTTCTGAGTAGTTTTAAAATTACCATTTATAGATCTGAGTTATGGAAAATTTAATAAAAGCTACGCCAAAAACTGTTGATAGGGTAGTGGAAGAGATTATAAAGATGCATAAAACTCTTCCACCAAGACCAGACATTGAAGAAGTTGAAGCAGCAAGAGCTTTGATAAATAATATAGAAAGAGAAGATATTTTGAAATTAGAAGGCTTTGCTAAGCAAACTTAAGGTCAAGGGCTTTTTATTTTTTATTAGTTTTGCGTTTTTTTTTTTTTCTAATTTGCTTTTTTTACGGGTTTCAATATCACATTTTGATCGAAATTATTTGTTTTTGTAAATATTAATGTAAAAATAAATAAATTGATACTAATTTTGTAAAATAGACCGATATGTTTTACTACTATATAATATGAATTGTTTAAAATTGATCCAAAACTCAAAATAGAAAGAATAAAAAAAGAGAATAGTATAAAATATTTTAGATTAAAAGTTAACTGTAATACTAATTATATATATTAAAAATATAAAACCGTTAAATAATTTTCTTTGTGTACCAAGAGATGGAAAAGGCTTTAGTTCACTTTCAAAGTAAAGAACAAAAGAGGGAAGCATTGAAATTACTTGATCTTGAGAGTACACACAATGTGTTCGACAAATTGATCTAGAGAGCTTCTGAAAGTGTTGTTATTTTAGTGCCCCATTTTTTTTTGTGTGATTGACCTTTATTTTTTCTTAGTTACAGTTATTTTTTATATTAAATGTGCATGTCTGTGCTGTGGTTCAGGATAATACTTTGAAATTGACAAGTCAAAGACTAAGCATGAAAAATAATTGTTCTTGTTTTGGGTTGCTGGGTTAAAGAGTTATCTTGTATGTTTCTTTAATTGGATGAAAGAATCAACCTTTTCCCTTTCTTAATGGGTTCATTGATTGCTACAATGCTTTTGGAGTTTCAAATTTTGTATGGGGATTTTATGTTTCTGGTTTTTTTTTATGCACTAATTGGGAATTTGGTTGATTTAGGTTAATGGATATTTTTTTGAGCTTGATCTGGTTGGTTTAGCCGTGATTTGCATTGTAATGTTGGTTGAAAGAATCAACCTTTTTCTCTTTCTTAATGGAATCAATCTTTCATTTTCATAGTATTCATAGGACTTCATTTACATGGTGATTGATTTTTTTTTTTTTTCTTTAGATTGTACTCCAGGAAAGCTCAAACCATGGAAATGAGAAGCATCCTTTGAAATGCTACAACTCAGAGGTAGGCCTAACCTAATCTTGGTCTTTTGTCTTTTGATGATTAATCTCTTGTAGTAATTTGCTTTGTGTGAAACATATTTAGTTATAACTGAAAAATAGTTAGTTAGTATTTTGATTAATTTGATAAACCATGGATAATGATTATGACTTTATTTCCAAATAAACTCTTAAAACTCTATTGTGATTTTAGTATTTAGATTAATTTGAGCTATTCATCTTTCATCTTTGTACTAGCATTGTTGATGACAATTACATGAGCTTTTTTTGTTTTGGCTCATCTTGAAGAATAAAAATATGTTTGCATATCTTTCTTAATAGTTCCTTTAATTTGACTTGGAGTTGTGCAATGATTTATACATGTACTAGACATTCGTACTGCTATCTCGGTTTGTCTTTTGGAAGAGAATAAAGGTGTGTAATTATGTTCAACAAAAGTTTTTTTTACATACTTTTTGTTGTATTATTTTTTGGACTTTTAGTTTTTGTTTTGATGGATGTTGGCTTCACTTGAGAATTTTTGTGCCAATTTCTCCATGTTTTTACTTACTTTTTTATGATGGGTCCAAGAGAAAAGAGGAACAAGATTTTTCCTAATTGTAAGAGAGGTTGGTGGATGATAAGTAATAAATATTTAGTTTATTTTC
Organism: Amaranthus tricolor; assembly: GCF_026212465.1. Lineage (NCBI taxonomy): Eukaryota > Viridiplantae > Streptophyta > Magnoliopsida > Caryophyllales > Amaranthaceae > Amaranthus > Amaranthus tricolor. The sequence goes on from NC_080055.1 coordinate 12,027,013, forward strand.
AATACCTTTCATTCAGTTTTTTTATTTTCAATACGTTTCATTCAATTTCATCATTATTTTATTTACTGATTCTACTCTTCATCTTAATCATTTGTTTTTATCATGCACTTGTTTATTTGTTTTATTTATTCCAATATAATTTTCTTTGTTAGTTTTATCCAAAAAGCATACGTGTTAAAATCTCATTCATCGAGTTATGGTTAGCCTAAATCTTTGAATATGTCATAAGTGATACATTACCCAACTACAATTCCCCATAAAAAAATTCCAACAGTATTTGTCGGAGATATGTAACTAACATCACTAATTATGTGTTGCATTTTTCTTTTCAAAACTACTCTTCTACGTGCCCCTCAATTCATGGATCATTGAGGAAAGGTCATAGACTATGGTGGTTGAATGTAATCTCAAATCATTTACGGTTGTTTCAGAGTGTTTGATTGTATAAGATCGAACTCGATATTATTAGAGGATATATACTTTTTATCTATATCGGTGAAGCTTCAATGGTGTGGTCATTGGGCTTTGGTTCATTTTTGAATTTGTATATTCAACTTCATTTTTATTGTGATTTTTTTCAATTGAATTTTGGAGTATTTATGAAAGCTTTCCATCTATTCTTTGTTAGTGAGTAATGACATAAGTTTATGCATTTTCTTGGGTAAAATAACAGAAATATTTATTTATTTTGCTTGGAAACATACAATTGGAGTAGTTAAATGAAAAGATTGGAACTTTGCTATTGGTTTGTGTTGTTTTCTTTGATTATTTTGCATAATACTAATTTCCATATTAATTGTTTTGTGTGTAGGGAATTTGAGGGTAATTACGAGCTTAACTAATTTTGGATTCGGGACATAATAGTTTGTACTACTCCCTCCGTTCTCTAATAAAGTTCCCAAAAGGAATGTTCACGGGAATTAAGAAAAATAGAATATTTTAAATAGTGGATATATTATTTAATTGAATAATAAATTTGATTGGAGAAAAGTAGGGACCACAAGCATTAAAAAATATTAAAAGAAAGTTAATGGAAAAAATATGGAGACCATAACTAATAAAAAGTTAGTGGAAAACATGTGGGGACCATAAGGAATATTAAAATGTTAAATTGAAGTTAGTGGAGGATATGTGGGGTAGATAAGCATTATAAAAATATTAAAGTGAGTATGAATAAGATTATTTTTGTCTAAAATTTATGACATAAATGGAAAGATTTTCTTTGGGAACAACAAATGAAACACCCCAAAATGACAAATGGGAACTTATTTAAGAAACGAAGGGAGTATTATTTATGGGATTAATGGAAATTCTTTTAAGCTAGAAAAGATGGTATTGTTTACTTTCAACTTATGAGTGAAAATCCTCCAATCTAATTCTTGGTTTACAAGCATTGTTTTCTTCGTTAATGACTTCAATTTCAATGTTTATGCCTCTTTGGGTGTAAAAAAAACAATTATGTATTCTGTTTTCAATTGAATTTTGAAGTATTTGAATGAATTTGGGTGTAAAATGCCTCTGTAATATTATGTGTTTCTACTTTCAACAATATTTGTTGATATATTAAAACTCCTTATCCCCCAGCTTCAAAGTAAAATACTTAACATGTTCTTAAATTGAATTTTAGTAGTATTGTCATTCATATTCATTTTTATTAGTTTAATTAAAAGCTTTATGATTCAGTGATAAGATACTTATTAGTTATTACTGTTTTTATGATTGCCATCTAATTATATTATATACCAGGTTGTAGGCAGTCAATCTGGTCGGTCTGTGAGAGGGCTCGACTCATTTAGTTTTCTTGCTCATGTGGTGTTATGTTCGGAACAAGATGCCGCAAGCTTCCAAGTAAGCCACCTCATAATCGTATGATATCTGATGGTGCAACATAGTACATGTAGCAATTTAGGGCATTCACGAAGTTTAATCTTTAATGAATTTTATTTAGTTACCTGAACACAATATATAATGATGAAAAAAATCAAGAGCCAACCACGATTCTAATCAGCAGCCATAACAGACAAAGAAGCCAAACACAACACAAACTCCGCAAAACTAAACCTACCCTTTTCACTACTTTAGCTTTCTTTACTAATCGAATAACAACACCTAATTCTACAACTTTTAAGGACTGGTGACACATGATTCTAAGAGTAAACTAATTGTTAAATTTAGTTTTGAATTCATATACATATATATATATATGTATATATATATATATGTATATATATATATATATATGTATATATATATATATATATATGTATATATATATATATATGTATATATATATATATATATGTATATATATATATATATATGTATATATATATATATATATATGTATATATATATATATATATGTATATATATATATATATATATATATATATATATATAGGGTCAAGTTCCAGTAAGAACCTAGCTTATATGAGAACCATGAGAACTAAGCTTTCCGATAAAAATATGCAACTTTTTCACAGAAAATGACTCGGACAAAAAAATGTTACTTTTGTTTTTTAAAAAAATTGATACTTTTTAGCCAAAAAAAGTTACTTTCAAAAAAAATATTTAAATACAAAGTAACACATTTTTTTCGAAAAGTATGAGTTTTTTTTTTCAGAATTTTTTTCTTAAAGTAACACTTTTTTTGCCTAAAAGTATCATTTTTGTTTTAAAGTATCATTTTTGTTTTAAAATAAAAGTGTAGGAAAGTAAATATTTTCAATATTTTTTAGCTTAATTAGTGGGATTGCAATATTTGTAATTATTCTCTAATATTCTTGTTTCCTGTATTAGTTTCTGATTAACTTGTACTTATAGGGACTCATTGTAAATTTTTAAGATAGTTTTTTCCCAAAACCCTAAACTCAATTCTTAACCTTTTTTCGCATTATTATTATTTTCATGGTATCAGAGCCATAAGGTTTTCCGGGACCGGCAAAACCTTTTTTCAGGCATTCATCATCTACCATTTAACCTTACCTTCGAACCTTGCCTGTCATGGAAAATACCGAAAATACTGGATCCAAACCAAACACAGAAACCCAAATCATTACAATGCCACAAATGGAACAAATGTTTCATTTGTTCCAGAAAATGAACAAAGAAAACCAGAACAGTGATTCCTCAATAGCAGGGTCAGAATTAAGATTAACTGAGAAACTGAATTACAACAATTACACCAAATGGTGTAGACTAATTTACAGAGCATTCGAAGGGCGGGGACGGCTTAGGCACATCACCACCGCCCCACCTAGCACCACAAACCCAAATTATCAAGCATGGAAACAGAAGGATTCGATGGTTTTTTCATGGATCATTGCGAATATTGAACCGGACCTTGTTAATCAATTTCTTGATTATGACACAGCATGGGATTTATGGGTAGGAATTGAAACACTTCTTGGAAGTGGACGAGATGAACTCCAGATCTTTGATCTAAGTTCCAGGGCTGCCTCAATAAAACAAAACAACGACACAATTGAAATTTATTTCAGTAAATTAAACACTATATGGAAAGAAATTGATAGGAGAATGCCGAATCCCATGAAGCACTCAGAAGACATGACTATTTTTAACTCTTATGTGCAAACATAGAGATTATATCAGTTTCTTGCCGGATTAAATGAGTCCTTAGATAAAGATGTTCGAGATCTACTAAATCAGACGCCATTGCCCACACCGGACATGGCATACGCGGTCATACGAAGGGAAGTTGCTAGACGTGGTATCATGAACCACGTTTCATCATTGGGACGTGGTCCCTCAGAAATCGACTCCGGTCTGACCACCCACCGGTCAGATAAACCCTCATTCCGGCGAGAAGATCGAACTAACCTGAGATGCAGCCACTGTAGCAGCAAGGGACACACAAAAGACGGTTGTTTTAAACTCATAGGTTACCCCGATTGGTGGGAGGACCTACAGAAAAAGAAAGCCACCACCAAGGCACCGGCGAGCCGGATCGGTGGCAAGGCTCTTCTTGCTGCTATAGATCCTACCGGCGGGTCAGACGAAGGAGGTGTGTGTATGGAGATCTCAGAAACCGGTAAACCCAGAGAAAACCATGGCTGCCATGGAGATCTCAGAAACGGCGCATGAGAGAGAGAGGAAGGAGGGTCGAAACCTTCCTTTCTTAGGTATTTATAAAGGGGGAAGGTCAAACCCTAATGAGACCTCATTTAACCCAACTCCTTTAAAGGAGGGACGGGTTTTTCGGCCCAAATTTTTTGGAGCCCATGTTTTGAATACTGTCTCAAATTAACTCATCTCCTTGGATTTTCGATTGTGGTGCTACGGGTACGATGACCTTTGATAAAAGTGATATTTTAAATTCTAAATCCACACCTCGCACTCATATACAAACTGCGAATGGGGATTTTGTCCGGGTTCATGGTGCTGGGTCTGTTGATGTGTCATCATCTATTCGTTTAAATAATTGCTTATTTATTCCGAATTTGTCTCGCAAATTGTTATCAATTAGTCAACTGACCAAGGAGCTCGACTGTACTGTTCTTATGTCTTCTTCTGGTTGTACTGTGCAGGATGCCCAGACGGGAAAAGTCATTGGACATGGTACTGAACGAGGAGGTTTATATTATGTAGATGAGACGACTCACCAAAGTCAAGCTTTGCTTACTCACGGTCCCTCTGATCGTCATCTCTGGATGTGGCATCGTCGCTTGGGTCACCCATCTTTAGCTTATTTACAGCATTTATTTCCTTGTTATAAGAACAATGTTATGTCTTTTAAGTGTGAAACATGTGTTCTTGCTAAAAGTCATAAACAATCTTACTCTCCTAGTTTGACTCGTTCGATGAGCCCCTTCTCTTTAATACATTCTGATGTGTGGGGTCCTGCTCCGGATTTTGCTATTCATCATTTTTCATACTATGTTTTGTTTGTGGATGATTGTACTCGTATGAGTTGGGTGTATTTTTTGAAACACAAATCTGAAGTTTATTCTATCTTTGTTACCTTCTATAATATGCTTAAAACCCAATTTCATGCCACACCACAAATCTTGCGATCTGATAATGGGGGGAATTTATTAATTTTGCTTAGCAAGAATTTCTCTCTCAGCATGGCATGATTCACCAAACTTCTTGTCCAAACATACCACAACAAAATTGGGTTGCTGAACGGAAAAACCGCACCTTACTTGAAATTTCCCGAGCCCTTCTCATAGAATCCCATACACTTGCTCATTTTTGGCCTGAAGCCATTGCTACAACTACCTATCTTACCAATCGACTTCCTTCTAAACCCTTAGCCTACAAAACACCCTTAGCTACTTTGGGATCGTTTGTCTCTTTACCCTCTCATCATTCTTTACCTCCTCGTATCTTTGGTTGTGTTGTGTTTGTTCACCTCCCTAAGCAGAATCGTACTAAACTTGAACCCCGGGCTCTTAAATGTGTCTTTGTTGGCTATGGGGTACATCAGAAAGGGTATCGTTGCTTTGATCCTACACACAATCGCATGTATACTACTATGGACTGTGATTTCTTTGAGGATACCTTCTATTATACCCAGCATAGTCCTCAGGGGGAGAGTGGCAGTGATGACCTAAGTTGGCTTTTACATTCTATACCCCCAGTTGTGATTAATATGGGACCAAAAGAGCAAGTAGGCGAAACTACCGATGTTGTTTCTAATTGCATAGTATCTCCTCTTCAGTTCCCTTCACCCCCGTCTGATGAGCATCCAAGTTCTCCTGAGGTATATTCAGAGCCTAAGACTATACATGATATTGATGATGTTGATGATAGTGTTGTTCCTGCGCCTGTTAGTGAATCAAACAGGTATGAGTTGCCTCCACGAAGCACAAGGGGCATACCTCCGAAAAGATATGATCCAAATTTTGAGGCATAAAGGTCCAGATATCCTATCAATAGGGAAAGTAATCAAGCCCTTTCTCAAAATGCTTTGGCTTTCAATACTTCCCTATACTCCAATAGTGTACCAAAAAATGTTGAAGAGGCTCTACAGGATTCAAAGTGGAAGAAGAGAATACTGCACTTGACAAAAATGAGACATGGGAGAAGTGCGAAATACCTAAAGGTAAAAGAACAGTGGGATGTAGATGGGTGTATTCGATCAAATATCGAGCTGATGGCACTATTGAACGATATAAGGCGAGACTAGTGGCACAAGGGTATGGAGTAGATTACTCAGAAACATTCTCGCCTGTTGCAAAGATTGATACGATTCGAGTTCTGTTCTCAGTTGCTGCAAATAAAGATTGGCCCTTACATCAGTTTGATGTAAAAAATGCATTCTTACATGGGAAGATAGAAGAAGAAGTTTACATGAAGGCTCCTCCTGGTTTTTCTGATGGTTACCAAGAAGGAGAAGGTTGTAAGTTGAGAAAGGCTCTCTATGGACTGAAACAGTCTCCTAGAGCATGGTTCGGCAGATTCACAACAGCTATGGTGAAATTTGGGTACAAACAAAGTAACTCGGATCGCACATTGTTCCTTAAGAGGCAGAATAATCATATTACGTGCTTAATAATATATGTTGATGATATGATTATTACAGGAGACGACAAAGAGGAAATTAAGACTCTAAAGGAACAATTATCTCGAGAATTTGAGATAAAGGATCTAGGGCAACTCAAATATTTTCTGGGAATTGAGGTTCTAAGATCAAAAGGAGGAATTTTTATCACTCAGAGAAAATACATTCTTGACTTGCTAGCAATAACAGGTATGCTTGATTGTAAACCATCAGATACACCGATTGCGACTAATAATGGTCTACAGATGATTGAAGGAGAAAAGTTGGCAAATAGGGGGCAATATCAAAGGATGGTAGGTAAACTCATATACCTATCACATACAAGACCAGACATCGCTTATGCAGTAGGGGTGGTGAGTCGCTTTATGCACAAACCTCAAATACAACATATGACTACAGTTATGAGAATTTTGAGATATCTGAAGGGAACAAGTAGCAGAGGTATTTTGTTTAGTAAAAATGGTCATTTAGATCTCTTGGGTTATACTGATGCAGATTGGGCAGGAGATAGAGATGACAGGAGATCCACATCCGGATACTTTACTCTCTTTGGAGGGAACTTGGTTACATGGAAAAGCAAGAAATAGAAAGTGGTAGTTTTGTCAAGTGCTGAAGCAGAATTTTGGGGTATCGCAAAAGGAGTTACAGAGATAATATGGTTAAAAGGCCTCTTAAGTGAGCTACATATCCCAATGAACAAAACATGAAAGCTATTTTGTGATAATAAAGCAGCTATCAGCATATCTGGAAACCCAGTACAGCACGATCGCACTAAACATGTTGAGATTGATAGACATTTCATCAAGGAGAAATTGGAAAACAAGACCATAAGCCTTCCGTTTGTCAGATCGAAGGATCAACTAGCTAATATTCTCACTAAAGCAGTATCTTTTGAAATTTTCAAACAAATCTTATGCAAGTTAGGTATTGGAGATCCTAAGACCTAACTTGAGGGGGAGTGTAGGAAAGTAAATATTTTCAGTATTTTTTAGCTTAATTAGTGGGATTGCAATATTTGTAATTATTCTCTAATATTCTTGTTTCCTGTATTAGTTTCTGATTAACTTGTACTTATAGGGACTCATTGTAAATTTTTAAGATAGTTTTTTCCCAAAATCCTAAACTCAATTCTTAACCTTTTTTCGCATTATTATTACTTTCAAAAAGTAACACTTTTTTTTGCCTAAAAGTAACACCTTTAATATAAAAATAACACTTTATATATATATATATATATATATATATATATATATATATATATATATATATATATATATGTATATGTGTATATATATATATATATATATATATATATATATATATATATATATGTATATGTGTGTATATATATATATATATATATATATATATATATATATATATATATATATATATATATATGTATATGTGTATATATATATATATATATATATATATATATATATATATATATATATGTATATGTGTATATATATATATATATATATATATATATATATGTATATGTGTATATATATATATATATATATATATATATATATATATATGTATATGTGTATATATATATATATATATGTATATGTGTATATATATATATATATATGTATATGTGTATATATATATATATATATGTATATGTGTATATATATATATATATGTATATGTGTATATATATATATATATATATATATATATATATATATATATATATATGTATATGTGTATATATATATGTATATATATATATATATGTATATATGTATATATATGTATATGTGTGTGTGTATATATATATATATATATATATATATATATATATATATATATATATATATATATGTATATATGTATATATATGTATATGTGTGTATATATGTATATATATATATATATGTATATGTGTATATATATATATGTATATGTGTGTATATATATATATATATGTGTGTGTATATATATATATATATATATATATATATGTATATGTGTATATATATATATATGTATATGTGTGTATATATATATATATATGTGTGTATATATATATATATATATATATATATATATATATATATATATATATATATATATATGATATATATATATGTATATGTATATGTGTATATGTATATGTATATGTGTATATATATATATATATATATATATATATATATATATATATATATAAATATATATATATATATATATATATATATATATATATATATATATATATATATAAAACGAAACTAAAAAAATTATATTATTAGTCTATGTGTTTAGGTGGTCACCAAGGAACAAAGAAGGTAATCACAAGTACCAAATACAAGCTTCCAAAGCAGTTATGAAGACGTTTTACATTTGTTTTTAGTTTTGTATTGTAGTATTATGACAATTATATTTTTTTTTTGAATACTTTTAGTTATCATGTTTGTTACTATTGACAAAATTTATGAACTTTATGTAGTAATTAAAGACAAATTAAAATGTTACAAGGGATGGCATTTGGAAGCCAAGAGTTTAGTTTAGAATATCAAAATAACACACAAAGTAGTTGGTCGATTGGAGGGAGAAGTGGACAAGTCAAAGTCATGAATGTGGGATCGTTTTAGTTTAATGCTTGATCATCAAACATAAAATTTGTGTCATACATTCACTACAAACTATAACCACTTAAACACTTTTATTTAGTTAATAAAAACATTAATTTATAAAAGTTAAATGCAATTAGATCAAAGGTAACAAGGAGCTAATTTACAATAGTATTGTAGCATTTACAATTACACTTGAATTGGTTGGCTTCTTAAATAATTCAGCTACGCTTTAGGACTGAACATGTAAAGCCTTCAATATGTTTTTATATGCTATTTTGATGCTTCTTTATACTACTTCCTATATGTATTCAGCCTTTGCATCTTTCACATATTTGCAACACATTGACATTTTAATATTTTCATTCGTATTATTATTAATAAAAGCTTATAAAATAGCTTTAAAAAGTTCGACAGGGTAACTTGGGGCATCGCGTGCGTAGTACGCAGCCCCACAACTAGTAGATAAAAATATATTCGAAACCATACTCGGGTTGTTATGAACATTCTAGGTAAGACGAAAGATGTCAAGGCCGTGCGAGATTTTTTTGAATGTAAGGGTGTTCAGCCATAGTTATGGCCACAAGTTAAGGTGAGTAAAAAAATGAAAAATGACTTTTCAGTCAACCAGAAAAAGTAGTTGTTTAATTAAGGAGATGTTTAGTAAGTTAGATAGCGAAAATTGGTTGCTTTTAAAGAAAAAGTGGACTAACAAGCCGAAACACCAATGAAAAATGTAACAACCCTGAATTTCCTCCCGTCCTTTACGGTTTTGGTTTCGTACAAGGGGACCCCTGAATTTCCGACCCCTTGTACGAAACCAAAACCGTAAAGGACGTGAGGAAATTCAGGTGTTACAAAAAAACTAACCAAACTAGGCATTTTATTTTTTCTTGAATATTAGCTTATTATCTAACTGAAAAATCATATTCCAAATAATTGTATTGATTTTTTGAGTAACTAACAAACTAAAAGTCAAAAGTCATTGATGAAACCCCTATCAATGTCCACAATTATTTTATTAACCCTTATATCGATATCATCATTATAAGAAATTACTTATGAGTCACTTTCCAAACAAAAGTTTTCCCTCTAAGATTCAATGATGATGTCATTGTTATTATGACTAATGTTTATTCTTTGACTTTACTACTTTCTAATTATGATTTTTTTACATTTTAGATCAAATCATTTAATGAGTATTATTTCCTAATAGTATTTTAATTTTTTTTTAATTATTTATCATTTTCAGTTTTATAATTAAAAAGTTAATTCTTAAAATTTTAATTTTTTATGTTAAAAAATTAATACAACAACCGTGCATTACATGGGCATTATCTAGTAGATTAATAAAGGAAGACCACCCCTCCCCAAAAAATGTAAAAGAAAAATCAAGGGAGGTCTAGTCTACCGACCCAACAACTCATTCCATTATCCACAAAGCCAATGGACCATCGGCACCATACACCATAAAAATCATAATTTGAACAATAAAGAGTAAAATCAAAATATAGATTTTTGTATGATTGGATTTCATTATATATATATATATATATATATATATATATATATATATATATATATATATATATATATATATATATATATATATATATATATATATATATATATATTAATCAACATATATTCCCTCCTATACTCTTTAAATGTGCTATTTAATTTTCGTATGTTTACTAATGTACATTTTTAATTTTAAATATTTCTAATTGTGTTTGACTAAAAATTATAAAAAATTAATATATATATATATATATATATATATATATATATATATATATATATATATATATATATATATATATATATATATATATATATATATATATATATATATATATATATATATATATATATATATATATATATATATATATATATATATATATATATATATATATATATATAATGAACAATAAGACAAATCAAATAAGACCCTAATTGACTATATTTTTAACTTATAAATTAAAAACACAATACATAATAAGAGTAATTAATGAATTATGTTGAAAATCAAATACCACATTTCAAAGAATGAGAGGAAAGCATAAATTTGTTCTTTTGACGTGGTTATGGTCTCACAAACTCACGAATAGCTCAAACTAAACATAGAGGGGTGTTTGGCAATTGGCTATTGGCTGTTGGCGGTTGGCTTTTTTAGCTGGCTTGTTTGACTAGCTGAAAATGTTGGCTGTTTTTGTTGGCTTTTAAGCTAGATGAAAAAGTCAGCTGTTTGTGGAGATGTTTGGTAAATTTGAGTATTGGATGTTGGTTGTTTATTAGAGAAAAAGTGGCCCAACAAGCCAAAAGCCAACAAAAAAAGCTAGCTGGAGCAATTTTTTCATTTTGGCTTAAAAGCCAGTTTTTCAGCTGCTTTAAAAGCCATTTACCAAACACGTTTTTTTGGCTATTTGACCAATCAACAAACCAAAAGCTAAAAAACAACCAAAAGCTAAGAAAAAAAAATTAAAAAAATAAAAGAGGAGGGCGATTCTCAATTCTCACCAACCCCCGCGTGTAGTAGGAGAAGTTCAATCTTCATCTTCCTCCTCAAACAAAACAAAGGAGATAAAAATATACACCTAACCTTCTCTTCTACTTTCTGCATTTTTACTTCTTCCTTCAATTTCCTACTTCCATGGCGGCCTTAGCTAATCCCTCTTCTCTACGTTTCTCTACCACCAAAGCGTCAATTTCTAAGTCAACTCCTTCTTCCAAGTTCTTTTCTGGAACTTCCCTTAAATTAGGTTCCTTGCGGTCCCCAATCAATTACCACTCACTGCTCGCCCTATCAGATCGGCCATTTACGCCAACTCCACTCAGGTTACACCTGCAGTGTCACAGAGTAGTAAGATGATGAATTCATCTAGGGTTCCTACCATTGTTGAGGTTGATTTGGGGAATCGTAGCTATCCTATTTACATTGGCTCTGGTCTTCTTGATCAGCCTGTTCTACTTCAAAGGTTTTCCCTTTTTCTTCAACTTTTGATTTTTTAGATTTTTTTTTTGGTTTGTATATTTCATTGCTTGCACGTTAGAATTCTTATTTGAAGGGAACTAGCTTCAACCCGGGCAATGTTTGTGTTGGGTTATTCCTTCCCTCCCAGTTGGAGGAAGGCCCAATTAATATATTTAATTATGGGCTTAATAATAATGGGCTAATAATAATAATATTATTTATTAATTAAAAAAAAAAGGGGCAAAGCTATATATAAGGAAAATAGGGCAGCAGCTTTATTATGTGAATTGAAAAAAAAAAACACAATACACGCACAAACCAGAAACAGGTGCGCACTTCAGAGGAGAAGAAAAGGTATCGCGCGTGACTTTACGGCGATCCGATCGAAGGCCATTCGTGCTCCGGTTTTCGTCAAATTTTGACACGGTGTTTCTGTCTACCCAACCTACATATTCAACGGTTGGATTGTCGTTTTGTGCATTGTAAGTGGGTAATTTGTATTTTGCCCTAATTTTACCCTAATTGTTATTCTATCACTTTTGAGTGATGTTTTAGGGTTGTTTGGTGTTTGTATTACCTCTAGTATTGTCTAAAGAGGATTTTGGTTGTACCCATTAATTTTATTGGTGATTAGTGGAAGAGTGTGGTACCACTTACGGTCCCGTGGTTTTTTCCCGCATTGGGTTTTCCACGTAAATATCGTGTGTGCTTTATTTTTCGCATTTTTACTTTATTGTGCTTGATTGTGGGATTATTATTGTTTGTTTGATTGGATTGGTTATTTTTGCTCATCTAACAACACAAAGGGAGAAAGTGTGTATTATATCGTCACTTTTCTCAACATAGTGGTATCAGAGCCAGGTTTATATTTTCTTGGGTGATACTCTTGTATTGGTTTATGATGGATGATAAATCTAGTATGCACGGTATGATTTATTTGGACTCTGCCAATTACGCTGTGTGGAAAACTAAGATGGAAGATATTCTTTATGTGAAATTTTTGTATGAACCAATCTTAAATGAGTCTATGCCCACTGGTCAAGATGGAAGTAAATGAAAAATTTTGAATCGGAAAGCGGTAGGAACCATTAGACAATTTGTTGATGTTAGTGTGCTCCAACATATTTCCAATGACACGAATGCTTATGAATTGTGGATGAAACTTGAGGCTATGTATGAGAGGAAGAACGCCTTAAGTAAAGCGTCATTGATGAGAAAATTGGTAAAGTTAGAATTTCACGATGGTAATAGCATGGTAGTACATTTGAATGATTTTCAAGGTTTGATAAATCAATTGTCTGCAATGAAAATTTCCTTAGATGATGAGTTACAGGCACTATTACTACTTTCCTCATTGCTAGAGAGTCGGGACACACTATTTGTATCACTTAGCAATTCTGCTCCTGATGGTAAGTTGACAATGGAGAGTGTCAAAGCTAGTCTGCTGAATGAAGAGACTAGGAGAAAGGAGATGGGTTCCTCCAACCATTCTGAAGCTCATTATGTTGCACAAGAGTCTAATAGGGGAAGAAGCAAAAATCGACCTTCTCGAGGTAGAGACAATTCCAGAGACAAGTCTAAATCCAAGGGTAGAATTATTTGTCATTACTGCGACAAGCCGGGACATATTAAGAGGTTCTGCAGAAAGATGAAAAGAGACAAATCAAAAGATAGAAAGGGTGATTCATCTGAGTCAAAGTCTGAAGAGAAAAATACTACAGCTCTAGCAATCAGTGATGATGATTTGCTCTTCATTGGTGATAAAGAGTGTTTGAATGTAGCTGGTGATGACTGCAATTGGGTGATTGATTCGGGTGCTTCATATCATCTTACTTCGCATCAAGACTATTTCTCGTCCTACACTAGTGGTGATTTTGGTAGTGTTAGAATGGGGAATGATGGGTCATCCAGGGTTGTCGGCAAAGGCACTATTTGCTTGGAGAGTTCCACCGGTTGTAAGCTGATTTTGAGAATTGTTAGACACGTTCCTGATATCAGATTGAATCTCATTTCTATAGGTAGACTTGATGAAGAGGGTTACTTCAGCCACTTCAATGATGGTAAGTGGAAGCTCTGCAAGGTGAATCTCATAGCAGCCCGAGGTAAGAAGCAAGGTTCTCTTTATATGATGCAAGCGAAGGTTTGCGCGGGTGAGGTAAATGTTGCAGATGAATGTTCTAGTGAGTTATGGCATAATAGACTTGGCGATATGAGTGAGAAAGGTATGCAGATGCTCTCTAAGAAGCAATATCTCCCTGATGTCTCAGGTATGTCTCTTAGATCCTGTGTTGATTGTTTAGCTGGTAAACAACATAGGGTTGCTTTTCATTCTCGCCCCCCATCTAGGAGAAAGTATCCTCTTGATCTTGTCCACACTGATGTATGTTCTATGGATGCTAAATCCCATAGTGGTGCTCTTTACTTTGTTTCTTTTATTGATAATTATTCTCGAAAAGTGTGGGTTACTGTGTTGAAAACCAAGGATCAGGTACTTTCTGCTTTCAAGGAGTTTCACGCTAGAGTTGAGCGAGAAACTGGTAGAAAGCTCAAGGTCGTGAGAGCTGATAATGGTGGTGAGTACAGAGGCCCATTTGAAAGCTACTGCAAGGGTCAAGGCATCAAGCTTGAGAAAACAGTTCCAAAGACACCTCAATTGCACGGAGTTGCAGAGAGGATGAACAGAACAATTGAAGAAAGAATCCGATGTATGCTCTCTCATGCAAAGTTGTCCAAGTCTTTCTGGGCAGAGGCATTGGTTACAGCTGTGTACTTGATTAACCTTTCACCTTCAAATCCTCTTGATGGTGATGTTCCTCAGAAAGTTTGGACTGGTAAAGATGTCTCCTACAAGCACTTGAGGGTATTTGGATATCGTGCTTTTGTTCACATTTCTAGAGATGAGAGATCCAAGTTAGATAAGAAGACAAAGCAGTGTATATTTTTTGGGTACTCTGAAGATGCTCTTGGGTACAAGTTATGGGATCTAGTAGATAGGAAAGTTCTCAGAAGTAGAGATGTTGTGTTCTTTGAAGATCAGACTATTGAAGATATTGAAAAGCCAAAGCAACAAATATCCTCTCATACTCCAATCAATTTTGATCCGGTCTTACCGCAGATGACTCCTAGAGTTGAAGGGGGAGATATTCAGGATGATGATGACAATATTGGTGATGATGGTCATGATGATCAACCTGAAGTTGAGCCTCCAGTTGTTGAACCGCAACCACAGCCTGATGATGTGAGAAGATCTACCAGAGGACCACGTCCTTCTATGAGGTATCCTACTACAGAGTTTGTGTTACTAACTGATGGGGGAGAGCCAGAAGACTTTCAGGAGGCTATGTCACATGAGAAAAGTAAGGAGTGGTATAATGCCATGCAAGATGAGATGAATTCCTTGCATGAGAATCACACTTATGATCTGGTAAAGTTGCCTAACGGCAAACGAGCACTCAAGAATAAATGGGTGTTTAAGTTGAAGCACGGAGAAGATGATCAACCACCTAGGTTCAAGGCTAGGATTGTTGTGCGAGGCTATGAACAGAAGAAGGGGATTGATTTTGATGAAATTTTCTCTCCAGTGGTGAAGATGTCTTCAATCAGAGTTGTACTTAGTTTGGCTGCCAGCATGAATTTGGAGATTGAGCAACTTGATGTGAAGACTGCTTTCCTCCATGGTGACCTAAAGGAGGAAATTTACATGGAGCAACCTGAAGGCTTCGAGGTCAAGGGAAAGGGGAAACTTGTGTGTCGCTTAAAGAAGAGTTTGTATGGTCTTAAGCAAGCGCCTCGGCAATGGTACAAGAAATTTGAGTCATTCATGGTTGATAATGACTTCCACAAGACATATGCTGATCATTGCGTGTTTGTGAAGAATTTTGCTGAAGGTGAATTTCTCATTCTCTTGTTATATGTTGATGATATGTTGATTGTTGGTCGTGATTCCAATAAGATTGTTGACTTAAAGGCTAGTTTGAGCAAGTCCTTTGCTATGAAGGACCTTGGCCCTGCAAAACAAATTTTAGGCATGCGTATTTCTCGTGATAGGAAAAATAAGAAATTGTGGATATCACAAGAGAAATACATTGAAAAGGTGCTGAAAAGGTTCAATATGAACAATGCTAAGCCTGTGTGTTCTCCACTGCCAGTGCATATGAAATTGAGTTCCAAACTATGTCCTACAACAGATGAAGATAAGAAGATGAAAAATGTGCCTTATTCATCCGCTGTAGGTAGTTTGATGTATACTATGGTATGTACTAGGCCTGATATAGCTCATGCTGTTGGGGTAGTTAGCAGGTTTATGTCTAATCCTGGAAAGGAGCATTGGGCAGTAGTTAAGTGGATTCTAAGGTATCTCAGGGGTACTTCTAGAGTTAGTTTATGTTTTGGTCCTGGCGAACCTGTGTTGGATGGTTACACAGATGCTGATATGTCAGGTGATATTGATTCTAGTAAGTCTACTTCTGGTTACATGATGACGTTTGCAGGGGGAGCTGTTTCTTGGCAATCTAAATTGCAAAAATGTGTTGCTCTATCGACTACTGAGTCAGAGTATGTGGCAGCTGTTGAAGCGGGTAAAGAGTTAGTGTGGATGAGGGACTTCCTTGAGGAGTTGGGTTTGGAGCAAGACGATTATTTGTTACATTGTGATTGTCTGAGTGCCATTCACCTAGCTAAGAATGCTACCTATCATGTTCGAACGAAACATATACGAAGGAGGTATCATTGGATTCGAGATCAGATAGAAGAAAAAATATTTGAGCTTGTGAAGATCAGTACTCATGAAAATGGATCGGATATGTTGACGAAGATCCTTCCAAGAGACAATTTAGAGGTGTGCCGTTTGAAAGCGGGACTTGTCATACCCCCCAAGTTGGAGTGAGGGGGAGATTTGTTGGGTTATTCCCTCCCACTTGGAGGAAGGCCCAATTAATATATTTAATTATGGGCTTAATAATAATGGGCTAATAATAATAATATTATTTATTAATTAAAAAAAAAAAGGGGCAAAGCTATATATAAGGAAAATAGGGCAGCAGCTTTATTATGTGAATTGAAAAAAAAAACACAATACACGCACAAACCAGAAACAGGTGCGCACTTCAGAGGAGAAGAAAAGGTATCGCGCGTGACTTTACGGCGATCCGATCGAAGGCCATTCGTGCTCCGTTTTTCGTCAAATTTTGACACGGTGTTTCTGTCTACCCAACCTACATATTCAACGGTTGGATTGTCGTTTTGTGCATTGTAAGTGGGTAATTTGTATTTTGCCCTAATTTTACCCTAATTGTTATTCTACCACTTTTGAGTGATGTTTTAGGGTTGTTTGGTGTTTGTATTACCTCTAGTATTGTCTAAAGAGGATTTTGGTTGTACCCATTAATTTTATTGGTGATTAGTGGAAGAGTGTGGTACCACTTACAGTCCCGTGGTTTTTTCCCGCATTAGGTTTTCCACGTAAATATCGTGTGTGCTTTATTTTCCGCATTTTTACTTTATTGTGCTTGATTGTGGGATTATTATTGTTTGTTTGATTGGATTGGTTATTTTTGCTCATTTAACAACACAAAGGGAGAAAGTGTGTGAATTATATCACCACTTTTCTCAACAGTTTGAGTGTTGGGTAATTGGGTTGGATTTTTGTAGTTTTATTCTTCTTAATGATTACAAGGAGGTTTATTCTTTTTAATTTCCGATGGAATTGGCTACTTATCATATATTGTAATATCAAATTTACTTGTAAAAGCATGTTGAGTAATATTTGTTTGTCCAGCCATATGATACAACATGCATTTGTTAAGTGAGAATATTTCAAGCACCATAACACTTGCACTATATTTGAATAGTAAATTAGGAGAGAAAAGAAAGGAAGGGAAGGGGAGGAAAAGAAAGGAAGGAGAGGAAAAGAGAGGGAAGAGACTCTATTGTTTGTATCGGAAGGAAGGGGATAGAAAGGAATTCATTTTCCCTCCAAATCTTTCCTCTTATGGAGAGATTTGGATGTTGACAAAATAAAGGCACTTAATCCCTTCAAATCCTTTCCCTCTAAATCATCTTCCTCCTCCTTTTTGCTGTACAAACAAGGAAATCTTCGTCTCTCCAAATCCTTTTCTTTCTTTTCCCTCTATGTCCCTCCATCCAAACAAGGCCTTAATAAAGAAACTCTTTCCTTTTATCGCAAAATTTGGTTGTTTGGATAATAAATTAGGAGAGAAGGGGAAGGGGTAGAGAAGGGAGGGAAAGGAAGGGGCGGGGAAGGAGGGAGAGGAAGGAAAATCAAATCTTTCCATTTCAGGAGAGATTGTATTCTTAGCAAAATTTGTTTATGTTTACCTTTCAAACCCCTCCCCTAATCCCTCTCCTCCATTTTTGTTATCCAAATAAAGAATCCTCTATCCTTCCAAATTTCTCCCCTTCCTTTACTTCATTTCTCTCTATCCAAGCACAGTTAAGTGTCAAGAATAGTATTATCTAATTCGTTGTTTGAATTTACAACTCCAAAATTGGGACAAAACCGGCATAAATTGCTTTCAAAGGGGCTAGCGAGTTAAGTAACACTGATGAATATTGTCAATTCATGGAATATCATCATTAGATTGTTATGATGTCAAATATTTCTCAGTTGATTGGTTATTGTTTGGATTAGGCATGTGCATGGGAAGCGGGTTCTTGTGGTTACCAACACCACTGTTGCACCTTTATATTTGGACAAAGTTATCGATGCTTTGACAAGGGATAACCCCAAGATTTCTGTGGAAACAGTCATTTTACCTGATGGAGAGCAGTACAAGGACATGGTGTGTGTCTTTGTCTCTAAGAAGTTGCGTGTTTGTAGGCTGCTGTTTGCTATCGTTTTGATATATAATTCACTTTTCTATGTTAGGACACTCTAATGAAAGTCTTTGACAAAGCTATTGAGTCTAGGTTGGACAGACGGTCCACTTTTGTTGCCCTTGGAGGTGGTGTAATTGGTGACATGTGTGGATTTGCTGCAGCTGCTTTCTTACGTGGAGTCAACTTCATTCAAATCCCAACTACTGTTATGGCCCAGGTTGATCCCGATCTCTTCTATTGTTCCCATGTTTGCACACTACTGTTTAATGTTCTATGATGATTAATTATGTATGGCCTTGCTGATGACATGTATTTCAGGTGGATTGTTCGGTGGGTGGAAAGACTGGAATTAACCATCCGTTGGGGAAAAACTTGATTGGGGCTTTCTACCAACCTCAATGTGTACTTATTGACACAGATACGTTAAATACGCTTCCTGACAGAGAATTGGCATCTGGCCTCGCAGAGGTTATAAAGTATGGGCTCATCAGGAATGCTGAGTTCTTTGAGTGGCAAGAGAAGAATATGGATGCATTGTTTGCAAGGTATTTGAATTATTGATTCATTCATTATCACCAGCACCCTAATCCTAGGAGTTGTATGTTCTCCTCCCTGCCTAGCTGTAGTTTTGGTTGTATTTTCATACTGACTTAAACTGCATTATGCTGTGTTAAAATCTTTTTTGTAACATGTGTTTTGTCTCAGAGTTTTTCAACCTTAAAGATTTATTCTTTTGACTGTTATACATGTATACAATTTAAATAATTGTTCAGTTTGTGGTATGCTAGTGCATTCTTTGCTTGTTCACTTCCAGAAATGCTTTTTGAGCGAATGATGCAATAGCTTGCAGACTGTGATTCTTTTAGTTATGCATTCAGCTGACTCTAGCAGTTGCTTCACTCTGTTTTACTTGCGTAGCTGCTTGTGCTTCATTCTTTTCTACTTCCTTTTTCTAGACCTGAACTCAAATATTTATTAATAAACTTACTAGCTCTTCTGAGAACAATCTTGTTAATCCTTTTCTGAACCTGTTGCAGTTTGGTTAACTTTATTTTTCGAGCTAAAAAAGGCTTTGATCTGCTCAACAGTCTATCTAGTGTAGCACCACATCAGCTATGAGATTTCTCACTCAATATGTACCCAAGGCTTTAATCACTTTATGTACCGGCTCTTTTTTAAAGTTTATGTCTGGAGAGTGCATATAGCTTACGCTTTGAGGCTTAATGAACTCAAGGACAATATTTCTTTAGAGATTGATGTAGAACAATTTTGTTCAGGGATATTCCGGGATGCTCATTAGGTGCTTAAGTTAGCTCTTTAACAGGTATCTGTTATGTATAAGGTCAGAATATTATAATAAGAGCAGTAGAAGGAAAGAAGGGCAGAGAAGAAGAGAGTATAGAGAAGAAAGGTTGCTTGTAATTATTATGTAATAACTGAGCGAGGTGCCCAGCCTGAACTCTTCGAGCGGTTCAGTGACTCCTTAGTGCATAAGTACACAATATATCCAATACAAGCATGAATGAGATCATCCACCCCTTCCCCTATTTATATACAAGAGAATCTACTACAATGTGTAATTCCTCTACCCCAAAACAGAATTGTAACAAACTAAGAGCTGGGCCCATGCTTGACTGATTTGCATAACAGAATTATTCTTTTTGTAGAACCTTCCATGCTAAACCTTTTCTTTGCCACGTCTTCTGCTGTAGGTATATTGTATTGCTGGTTTGTCCTTTTGTGACGTTGCTGAATCCATTACAGTATCAAGGTGGATGGAGGGAGAGAGGAAGCTGGGGCACGAGGAAGAGCTGTTTTAGAGGGAGAGGGGGGGGGGGGGGGGGGGTCAAAATATAGTGCAAATATAAGACCGCCTCATCGTATCATGAACATATCTTAAAGATGACCGTGAAACCATACCGCAAAATACGTTTTTCTAACATTACCGTGATTGTGGACTAAAACAAATTTTTGTACCGTGCCTGCGGCTTTGGAACAGCGGGATCAGTCCTCATTTTTCTATCTTTGAAAAACAAATTTTCTTTTTTAACTGACAACTAGCAGTCCTACAGGCCATGTTTGGGGGTTGGGTGATTTTTCTAAAACTGTGAATATGGCACGCACGAGGCACTAATTTCGTGCCTCGTGCCTAGGTGGGCTTGAACACGGGCAGCATTGTTCCCAGGGCGGATCATGCCCGTACTGTAATGACCCGTGCCCGACTTTAAATTAACCCTTCGGCTATGGAAGTAACGAGGGGTATTTATTGACTATATTACCAAGTAGAGCCAACTCCTTCTAAGTCAAAGCGTCAATTTATAAGTCAACTCCTTCTTCCAAGTTCTTTTATGGGACTTCCCTTAAATTAGCTAGTGGAATAAAAATGGGCATGGAATAAAAGTTGGTGGGAGAAATAGAGAAGATGCTTACTAATGCAACCTTAGTCATGTAGATATGCTCACAATTCTCATGCACTTTTTTCTAATTGTCAGGGTGAGCAAAAATTGAGAAATTTTACGAGGGTCCTGTGCAATATTTATAATTATGATATTTTTTTAAGAATTTTGGATCTTTAAATACCTAATATATACTAAGTAATTTAAAATTGAGGCCCTCTAAATTTTTGGGGCCCTGTGCGATCGAACATCTTGAACATACTCTGAACCTCCCATACTAATTGCAATGAGATTTTTCTAGCTAAATAATGTTGTCTATTATTGCTTCTTTATTAATTATCTATCAACTTGCACACTACCATAGAGATGATCAAAATAAATTCATTTTACAAGCTTTTTGCTAGCAAAAATGAATTATGATTATAAGAACATATAAAATATTGAATTAGTTCATTTATAAGAACTATTTTTTCATGAAAATTAATTTTATGATAATTATTTGTTTACAAATCATTATATAATGTAATTAACTTCTATTTTCCATGCTTTCTTTTCTCCACTTGATTCTATAAATTTTAAACTTAATTTAAAAACTAAAAATTGACTTTTTAAATTTTACTTAGTTTAGTTAATTGTTATACCAACTAAAACTTTTAATTTTTATTTGAAACGAACTGGAGTATTTGTAACGCCTCGATATTTTTTGACGTAATTAATTAATATTTTAATAACTTTTGGGTATTTTGTAATTATATTAAATTAATTTTGAAGTGGTTTCAATAAATTCCTTTCATATACGAATTTAAATATTAACATATATTTATATTAAAAATACAATTACGATTCTAAATAAAGAGGTTCGAATTAAAATAATTATTTTATTAAAATGTGTGTGAGCCCACGAAGGTGAGTCTCTTGATGAGGTCTCGCAAGAAAACGAATCGAGATAAAATAAATAAATAAAATAATAAATAAACATAATAATAATAATAATAATAATAATAATGATAATAGTAACAACAATAAGGATATAAAGCCATGAACACTAAATGTTCAAAGGAAGAGCCGTCATTCCCATTTCCTTCACTCTCCTTCTCCTTCTTTCTCTCTTCTGCTCTTGCGCCGCCAGTGAGCAGCCGTGCCACCACCGGCCTGCTGCACGGCCCACAGAAACGCCAGCCTCCCTTCCCTCCTCCACAAGTAGCTACGCAGCACAGCAGCCTCCTTCTCGCTCCTTCACGTACAGTCACAGCAACCAGCAGCAGCAGCCCGATTTCCTCCCACCTAGCAGCAGCAACCGCTGCTTGTGCACCCCAAACAGCAGCTGTGAGCAGCCGACAGCCTCCACAAGCAGCAGCAGCAGGCGTGACGCCTCTGTGCACACCCCAAACGTGCAAACCACCACCACAAGTCCCTTGCTTTCACTCCCCTTCTCTAACTATAATTGTGAGCCATTTGTTCTTTGACTTCTAAGTATTTCTTTGTTAAATTGATGTTTACTTAATTATTGAGTTTAGTACTTTGAGTAATTGAAATGGGTATTGGTTAAAAATGTCATCTTTATCATGTCTAGGGCTCGATTTGGAGATGAAATTACTTATGGTGTGTGTATGCTACATTTGGTAGTGAGATAGTTGATTGGAAAACTTTACAAGTTGTTTTAAGGCTTAGTTTGGTTATCTATTGTTGTGATAAGTGATAGTTGGTAATGGTATGCTTGTAGTTGACTATGAAAGTGGTCTTGGTTATTAATTGGGAGTAATAGTCGTTAATTAGTGTTGTTTGATTGTTGTTAATCACAAGTACTTTTGTTAGGTTGTTATTATAGCTATAAACGAGGTTATGAGTATAGTGTCAACTTATCATATGATTGCTAAAGTTACTTGTTATGATGTTTGATTATAGTTCTTCCTAACCTTGGAAAATATAATAAATGATATTGCGAGGTGATAACTTTAAGATTTGTCATTATCATCATATTAACACGATATTAACATCGTAAGATTCAAGTGTGAATCGTTGTTTTATTTTAAGATAATGTGAATCGTTATAACTCAAAGTTAGCTGGTGTAATGAAACACTTGACATAATCCTTTTATTCTTAAATTGATGGAAAAGACTTATGTTGTTGTAGAGTTAATGATTATGATTGGTGTGAATGAGATGTGTGTGTGTGGTAGAACAATTGGAAACTTATCTCAAGCGGATGATAGTGTTTACTTGGGCATTTAGTTGGTATGACAAAGTAATTAAGAGAACTTATTAGTTCTATTCCTAACTTATATATGTGCCCACTTCATAAGAGGAAAGTAGAACCTTAGTCGGGTGATTTTTGTAACTTGTGGTCGTGCAGTGACGCTTGCAGGTACGTACATGCAGTAATTAATTATCATATTCATTGTTTCAAAGTATTATCAATATTTTATGATTATATGCATCGTATTAGAATTATAGAGCGCTAGAAACTAAACTATACTAGCGTAGAGTCATATTAGTAATATAAGCAAGTAGAATGAAAGCATTAGGAGACTATGAGAACAGATTTCTAAATAGTAGAGAACGCATCATGGTTGCAGTATTGAAGTGATTTCCTACTTATGGAGCCTTGATTTATGATTGGTTGGCGTGACTCAACTGGATTATGTCCGGTTGATTTAATAGTCCCTTAGGTGAGGTTCGACAGGACCACCGTAAGGGGGGTATGAGCATGCTTGGGTCACTGGGCGCCGGATGGCCGATACCGCCCCTTGACCGAGGTGTTACCATGCGGGCCTTGCAAACCCCAATATGGTGGCCTCTTCACTGGTTTAGTACCCCTAGTGTGTTAGTTTTTCCCAAAAGTAGGACCCGAGAGGGTCAGCTGCAGGGGGCATGAGCTTATACTTTGCCATTGGGCGCCGGATGGCCGATAACGCCCTTGGCCGTGTCATTATGCCATGAATAGAGAAAGGATCCACTACCTTGGAATATACTTACGAGAGATTAGTAGTTTGAAAGAGAAATTATGAGTAAATAGAGGTGTTAGACAGATGAGTAGACTCGTTGCCACACTATATCATTGTCTATAGTCTTGTTCAATGACTCTAATTGTTATAAGTTCATTAATTACTGACGTGTACGTGTTTGTGGTCATGTTTGATTGTTGATGACTAGGGATGGTCATGGGTCCAGGACACTGTAGGACCCGCACCGGACCCGCCCCTTTTATAAGGGTCTGGGTCTTAATTTTTGAGACCCATCGGATCCGGGTCCGGGTCTGGATCCAAAAATTTTTTGACGGGTTCGGGTCCGGGTCCTAAGGTGAAGACCCGGACTCGGACCCTAAATTTTTAAATTTTAAATTTTATATTTTTGAATTATGATATTATGAATGGATGGCGTGGGGCGTGGGCCATTCTCAATTCTGATATTATGAATTTTGATATTTTATATTTCTTGTTCAGTGATTAAATTCCATCTCACAATTAGAATGAGAAAATTCATACCAAGTATTATTTTCAAAATTGATTACAGTGTTTGTATTCTTCATTTGATTTGATTTGAAAACAAATTTAGATTTATTGTTATGATTTTAATTATGTATTTAGACAAGTGTTTTTACGTTTTAGTAATTATTTTGTATTTGAATTTCATGGACTCAAACAAGTATTTGTAATACGATAATAAGTTGCTTACAAAAATACAAAAAAACTCGAAAAAGGTTCAATTTTGACAAATCAAAGAGGCTTTGTATAAGACCCATTAAGGACCCTAGACCCTGTTAGACCCGTAGGGTCCGGGTCTGGATCCAAAAAAAAATAGGGTCCGGGTCCGGGTCTGGCCAGACCCGCCCCATGACCATCCCTATTGATGACTTTCTATGATCGTCCTGCTATGACGCATTGGCCTTGGTCTAATGTCGAGCAGCAGGAGGATCATAGACAGGAGTAGCAGGTATTGGAGCTTCTTTTGCATTGCATTGCGTTGGGGGAGAGTGATGAGGGCGAAGCATAACTTATGTCATGTCGCTATCTTTCGATTTCGTAGCTCTTGTTATCTTTTGTAAACTTTGGTTTTGTTATGAGGCCTTGTGTCCTCCCTTTTATGTTTGTATTTCCGCTGCGTAGTTCATAACTTTGTATGGTTTTAAGGAGTCAAGTCATTTTAAACGCAAGCGTTGACACTGGAACCACGATCCATTTTTTTAAACATTTTTTGCGTGGCTACTAATATTTCAATTAAATAGTTTTTATTATATATATATATAGGAGAGGGATCCAATGAAAAGGGTGTTGAAAATGAGAAGTTTTACTATCAATGAGAAAGGTGTTGAAAAAAATATCTCGGGAAATCTATGAAGATAGATTTAAGTCTCAACAGATCGATGTTTTACTATCAATGACAAGTTTCGTGTTGAGCTAGCAGTCATACCGGAAATTATGATCAAGAATTGATTTATAAATATAAAATTCGATCTACTTCCGAGATCCCTCGTGAAACATTTTTCAAGTACAAAAGCTCATCATCTGTAATATGTGTTTTATAAATTTCATCCATCTCGGTACCCTGATCATAAATCTTACATTAATTTTTTATTAGATTGTCTAATCATGAAACGGTCTCAATTCGATCAGCCTAAACTCTTAAAAAGGACCATTTTTAGGTTTATCGAACCGAAGTTGTACCCGAACCGGTTGACAACCGAAAATAGAAATGTTGAACCCGAGCTGTATCCGATTTTTGTAACCGGCACATAACGATTAACCGAGATTACCCGAACCTAATAATGACCGGCCCAAGTCATATTCGACCCGAATCATGCTCGAAACCGAACTCGATATGGCTAAAATTGACTTTAACCCGAATGAATTTTAGATCGAACTACTGTAAATCTGAACCAATTTTTAACATAGAAGTATGATAGACTCATATTCAATCATCTTATTAGTTAATCTAAAAAAGTGTTAGATATTTTAATAAATTAAATTTTATAAATACATGGTTTCATTTATTTAGAGTTAATAATCAATGGTCGATGTTTATTTAACTACTTTTAATCGAATTAGATGAAAATTGATAGAACTTTATAATTTTAATTTCGGATCAAACAAGTAAAAGTAACAAAGTAATAATGATTACTAATTGATTTGCATTTTAACTATTTTGCTTTAAGTAGAGGAAATCATAACATCAATTAAAAAATAACTAACAACTTAATTTAATATTGACTTGATCGATAGTAATTAGTAATGCGTAGACGAATTCTGACCCGTCGAACCACGAAGCCGAAAAATAACCAATTCGAAATACAACCGAAGCGAATAACATCCGTCCGAAACCGATCCAATCACCCGAATAAACAACCGTAGTAATAATATAGGTCCATTCAAGACACAAATATATTCAAGATTATATCAAAATATGCATGCATGTACTACTTCTATCTAATATTTCATGTATGTATGACAACCAACTTGTCAATGGAATAGCCCGCAAAGGTCATTTTTTTATTTCTACTCCGTCATTTTGGTATAAATAGTATAAATTAATATAATTGGGATTTGGGACCCAAACCTTGGAAAAAAAAAAAAAAAAAAATCGTTTTTAAATCTTAAATTAGAACTATGAAATACATCTTCTCCATTACGTCGTCTTCTTTCTCTTCTTTCTCATCTTCTTCTTCCTCTCCTTCTTCTTCTTCCTCCTCATCTTCTTCCTCCTCATCTTCTTCCTCGTCCTCTTTTTCCTTGATTAATGGTAAAGAAAACAAATTCCGTCAACATCTCCGGGTGCAGAATAGAAGAATCCAGATGAGTGTCGAAGGTTTACCTCTCGGAAGAAAGGTTTCCGGTTTGTTCGTCACCGGAGTCCTTCTGGCCAAGGTGTTCGACTACTACAGTAAAAATGTGCGTAACCCTAATCCTAAAGATTTTATGGAACAAGGGGATTTGATGAAAGTTAAAGAGATCAATTTAGGGGGATTTGATGAAAGTTGGAAAAGATTTGATTTCATTAATCTTTGATTTATTTTTTTTTCGTTATGTGTGATAAGTGATATAAATCTGTTAGATTTTTTGTTCTTTTACTGTAATTCAAGAACAAAGTAATAGTTCTTTGATTTCTTTAGCATACACTAATGTAAATCCTAAGTTGATTTCTTTGATTCAAAATTGATTTTTCTTTTCAACTTTTCTTTTTGTCAGAACAATTTTTATTTTTTTCCAAACTAGTTGTAAAATTCTTGAACATAATATTTTAAATTTCACAATTTGTAGCATTAAACTCACGGAATTTAAAAATTTGTAGCATTAAAGATCGATTTGTAGCTTTTAAGATCGATTTATTTTTGATATTTCGTTTTTTTATTTACTTGAATTTATGTATAATTGCACTTAAATTAAGATTGTGGAGAAAACTGAGAAATGCTCTAGTGTTTCTCTTGTTTATGAATTATAATGATATACTTCTATTAAGAGTAGATGACGAGTCATTAATAGGGAGAAATTAAGTAATGACATTAGTAGAAAATGATTAAGCATACAATGCTTTTAAAAAAACGTTCAAAAAGTAAATTACACAAATAAAAAATATAAAAAATATAATATTTTTGGTTTTGTCTCACATACACCACAAAAATTTAAGAAAAAAGTTTCCTTTATTTTTACGTTTTATGTGAGATGAGAAAATATGGCTTATCAATAGAAAATGATTATGCTATATGAGACATGCTTCCATGAAATGATTATGATGTACACAATTGAAACGTTGTGCTACAAATTTTAGTATTTCAGCTAGTTTTTTGAAAGATTGTCTCTTTTAAAAATATATCTCAAGCTTAATTCTTTAAAGAATAATATATACTTATCGTATTCTTAATGTCTACTTATATTATTCTTAATGCTTACTTACCGTATCCTTAATGTTTACTTTCAATATCTTAAATGCCTACTTACATCATTCTTAATGCTTACTTATAATATTTTAAAAAATATATAATAAACTTAGTATTTTCTTATCTGAGAGTAGCTTTATAATAACACTCAAAATCAAAATCACTTTATTAGATATTAAAATAATATTTTTTTTCCGACAGATCTAAAAATTTATATTTTTTGATTTTCATTATAATTAATTATATAAAAAAAAGCTTATCAAATTATGTACGCTTTTACATACAAATGTAAGGGATTGGGTTTATCACGTGTTGCTTATGAAGGTAGGAGATTAGGAGTGATTATACGAGGGTAGACCGTAGACGTCATATATAGGCCCAACCCGATTGATCTAGCCCCAATAACAAACCCGAGACAAAGTTTTAAAATTTAATAACCCAAATCATTAGATGTGAGAAAATTAAACCAATTGTGTTTTATAATTTGCCAGGTACTATCATGTTTTATTGTAACATAATAATTGAAATCCTCAATGAGTTTGATAACATTTTTCTTCTCAATTTGATGCAACTTTTCTTATTTCTAAATACTATCATGTTTTATTGTAATTATTTATTTTTCCTATCGATCGACCCTCAAATTATAACAAAACTGCACTGTTAGGCAAATGGACATTTCATTTCATTCATTTGTTTCTTTTTCTTTTCTTTCTTTTCATTGTAGTTTCATTAATCACTTCACTTATACCATTGTGGGAGAAATTCTAAATAGAACTTAACATAAGTAATTATAATAGAACAAGGAAGATATCAATACACAAATAACCAAAATGTAATTAGAAAATGGTTTATAAAACAAAAGATTATTTAGAACCAGATTAGAGAAAAAATTGAAAATATTCCCTTAAGAATCAAGATTTAGAAGCTAGAAGGTCAAGATTATTTTCTTTTCTTTTTCATTCAAAAATCAAGATTTACATTACTGTAAGCAACAAATCGATCTTTAATGCTACAAATTTTTAAATTCCGTGAGTTTAATGCTACAAATTGTGAAATTTAAAATATTATGTTCAAGAATTTTACAACTAGTTTGGAAAAAAATAAAAATTGTTCTGACAAAAAGAAAAGTTGAAAAGAAAAATCAATTTTGAATCAAAGAAATCAACTTAGGATTTACATTAGTGTATGCTAAAGAAATCAAAGAACTATTACTTTGTTCTTGAATTACAGTAAAAGAACAAAAAATCTAACAGATTTATATCACTTATCACACATAACGAAAAAAAAATAAATCAAAGATTAATGAAATCAAATCTTTTCCAACTTTCATCAAATCCCCCTAAATTGATCTCTTTAACTTTCATCAAATCCCCTTGTTCCATAAAATCTTTAGGATTAGGGTTACGCACATTTTTACTGTAGTAGTCGAACACCTTGGCCAGAAGGACTCCGGTGACGAACAAACCGGAAACCTTTCTTCCGAGAGGTAAACCTTCGACACTCATCTGGATTCTTCTATTCTGCACCCGGAGATGTTGACGGAATTTGTTTTCTTTACCATTAATCAAGGAAAAAGAGGACGAGGAAGAAGATGAGGAGGAAGAAGAAGAAGGAGAGGAAGAAGAAGATGAGAAAGAAGAGAAAGAAGACGACGTAATGGAGAAGATGTATTTCATAGTTCTAATTTAAGATTTAAAAACGATTTTTTTTTTTTTTTTTTTCCAAGGTTTGGGTCCCAAATCCCAATTATATTAATTTATACTATTTATACCAAAATGACGGAGTAGAAATAAAAAAATGACCTTTGCGGGCTATTCCATTGACAAGTTGGTTGTCATACATACATGAAATATTAGATAGAAGTAGTACATGCATGCATATTTTGATATAATCTTGAATATATTTGTGTCTTGAATGGACCTATATTATTACTACGGTTGTTTATTCGGGTGATTGGATCGGTTTCGGACGGATGTTATTCGCTTCGGTTGTATTTCGAATTGGTTATTTTTCGGCTTCGTGGTTCGACGGGTCAGAATTCGTCTACGCATTACTAATTACTATCGATCAAGTCAATATTAAATTAAGTTGTTAGTTATTTTTTAATTGATGTTATGATTTCCTCTACTTAAAGCAAAATAGTTAAAATGCAAATCAATTAGTAATCATTATTACTTTGTTACTTTTACTTGTTTGATCCGAAATTAAAATTATAAAGTTCTATCAATTTTCATCTAATTCGATTAAAAGTAGTTAAATAAACATCGACCATTGATTATTAACTCTAAATAAATGAAACCATGTATTTATAAAATTTAATTTATTAAAATATCTAACACTTTTTTAGATTAACTAATAAGATGATTGAATATGAGTCTATCATACTTCTATGTTAAAAATTGGTTCAGATTTACAGTAGTTCGATCTAAAATTCATTCGGGTTAAAGTCAATTTTAGCCATATCGAGTTCGGTTTCGAGCATGATTCGGGTCGAATATGACTTGGGCCGGTCATTATTAGGTTCGGGTAATCTCGGTTAATCGTTATGTGCCGGTTACAAAAATCGGATACAGCTCGGGTTCAACATTTCTATTTTCGGTTGTCAACCGGTTCGGGTACAACTTCGGTTCGATAAACCTAAAAATGGTCCTTTTTAAGAGTTTAGGCTGATCGAATTGAGACCGTTTCATGATTAGACAATCTAATAAAAAATTAATGTAAGATTTATGATCAGGGTACCGAGATGGATGAAATTTATAAAACACATATTACAGATGATGAGCTTTTGTACTTGAAAAATGTTTCACGAGGGATCTCGGAAGTAGATCGAATTTTATATTTATAAATCAATTCTTGATCATAATTTCCGGTATGACTGCTAGCTCAACACGAAACTTGTCATTGATAGTAAAACATCGATCTGCAAGCTTCTTCCATGTACATGAACTTACTTTTTCCATATTATTATAGCTTGGTTGAAATATTTTGGTCACATATCTTTTCTGTGTAGTAAGTTGAGTCCTACAATACTATAATGAACAAACATTGTTGTTGCTGCACAGGCCTGCTGAGCTGCTGCTGACTCTTGCTCTTTCGAGGTTGTTCATTCAGCCCACATCTACTGATACTAGTTAATAGCTGCAACTTCTAATCTGTATGTACTTGACTATGCTGATGAATTGAACAATCAAATTGAATAACCAATCTGGATTGATGCTTGGTGACTTCAGAATGCACCAATGCACATATTGTGATCATATTTGGTTGCTCAACACAGGATTGATCTCAAGCATATTCATTCAAATCTGAACTAAGCGTATTTGGTTCTGTTGGAAATTGATTTTTTGTAATTTTTTGTTCATGTAATTTTGTCATGGAATTTTTTGTTCGTTCTTTATGTAAATTGATTTTTAATATTGTTGACTAAATTTTTTCATTGTCACTCATTTTTAATAGCATCATTTTCATTGTTATTGGTCATACCACTATGGTTGACGTTAGTTCTACAATTCACAATCATATATTGGATCTGAATATTCTAACGTAAATGTTTTTGCTTCTATCGGACACAATTTTCACAGTATCACGAAGAAACAAATTTGTTGATGATGGATCAAGGAGAGCTGTGATCTGCTCATTGTAGTGAAAAGATATTCAAATATTGTTGGTGTCATTCCTCTATGGGAACTACGCGTAAACTCATCGGACCATACCCAAGATTCGGAGGCTTACTTACACTCTTAGTTGGTGTAGTCTGAGTTGAAGTACTCTCAGAATACCCGCTATAAGTCCTCCAAGCAGTTTCCTTTGTCACTCATTTTTAATAGCTTATTATTCGGAGAAGTATAAGATAGTTTGTAATTGTATTAGTAATCTTGAATATATATTAATGTATAATTTTGTTCAAACAATGTTCAATACTTCTTTTGAAATTAGAAGATGGGATTATCCCACACCTTAAAGCTCACTGATCGTGAGTGGGAATCTGTTGAAAACATGGCTTCTATTCTTCAACCTTTCTATGAAATGACCAATCTTTTTTCTGGGTCAGATTATCCCACTGCAAATCTGTATTTTGAACAAGTTTGTAAGGCAAAATACCACTTACGACGTGCTTGTGAAAGTGAGGATACCTGCATTAGAGGGATGGGAAATGAGATGTTTGAGAAGTTAGAGAAATATTAGGGCGAGTCCTCTTTAATTTTGTCTATTGATGCGGTGTTTGACCCTAGGCATAAGATTCCATTTCTAAAACATCATTTTAGAAAGGTTTATCAATCTGAGGATGAGGTTTATCAACAAATTGTGAGGGTTCGCTTTGGACTTGTCAATCTTTTCAATGATTACAAGTCTACAATTACTTTATCGACTAAAACACATCAAGCTTCTACTTCTGAAAATGTCGCATCAGTTGGTTTATGCTCTCGCATTGGTTCATGCTCTCGTGATTCTGATGGCTATGAGGTATGTATTATTTAATTTTAAACTCCTTTTAACAATATATTTATTATTATTACTATTAATAAGTTTCATATGTTTTATTGTTTGTTTACAGAGTTTTGAAAGTTCTCAAGAACTACTTTTTTCTTCAAATATTTTATCGGAAGTGGAAAAATACCTTGAATCACCTTTGCACATGCATGGTGATTCGAAATTTGATATTTTGTTGTATTGGAAAGACCAACAAACTACTTACCCAATTATGTCTAAAATAGCTAAAGACATATTGGCTATTCCAATAACCACAGTTGCTTCCGAATCAACTTTTTCTATGGGAGGAAGAATTTTGAATAGATGGAGAGCATCCCTTTTATCAAGACATGTTGAAGCCTTGATTTTAACTCGTAATTGGTTGTTTGGATATGAAGAAGAACCTGATGAAGTAGGATTAGTTGTTGGCAGTGACTTAGTCCCCGATGCAGAATCGCATGCTAAGGGAGATCAGGGTCCAAGTGGATCCTCGTCTTCAGAATCTGGTACGTATTTTACTTTTTAAATAAATGTTAGTCAATTATCATTCTATTATAACTCGTGTTTCGTGTACTTTATGTACTCAGTTATGGTTTGTTCACTTGATTGTTGCCATGCAAATGATGTTGGTTCTTATGGATCTGATTGTGGCTCAAATTGAAACACGAAATCTGGACACAAGTAATTTAGCCTTACAAGTCACATGGAAACTTGACAGTCGTTGGGTTGGGTGAATGTTATCCATGAGTCTTAGTCTTATAGACAACTTTCTAATAGCCTTGTTTACTTGAGATTAGGCAATTAGAAATGTTTCCTTAGCTATGATTCATGTTGGTAGCTTGCTGAACATGTGGCGTTTGTTGACCTTGAGAGGCATTACAATGATCTCACCTGACATGTGATACATATTCTGGTAGCAAAATTTTAGGCGTTTCTTTTTTGTATCCTTCTTATAAGAATGAATTACTTTCTTTTAATACTTTTTTTGTTTGTTTTTGTTCAAGATTGAAATATGGTACCACAAGCAAAGCAGCAGTACGTGAGAGATTTTGGTGCTCGTTGTCGACTTTTATGTTTTGTTTTGGAGAAAGTATTTAATGGTGGACATACTCACGTACATTTGATGGATGATACTTTTATGGTGGATATATAACTATATATAGTTGCTGATTGAATGTTAATTTTTTGGGTTAAAAACTTGATATTTGTATATTTACATTAGGTGGATGTATAACTGATGGATGTAAATTTTTGGGGTAAAAAACTTGATATTTGTATATGTTAATTTGGTGGATGTATAAGTGATGGATGTAAATTTTTGGGGTTAAAAACTTAATATTTGTATATTTATATTTGGTGGATGTATAATTAGAAAACTGAAATTGGACCTAATTTGCTAAAATTAGGTGAAAAATTGATTCGGATTTATAACAGTTCGATTAACAATCGGTTCGGGTTGGTATCAGTTCGGGTTAAAAACAGTTCGATTAATAATCGATTCGGGTTTGTATCAGTTCGGGTTAAAAACAGTTCGATCTTAATCGGTTTTAGTCATGTTGCATTCGGTTACGTGCATAATTCGGGTCGAATTTGACTCGGGTCGATCACTGTTCAGTTCGGGTAACATTGGTTAAGGTTTATATGTCGGTTATAAAATTCGGTTGCAGTTCGAGTTCGATTTTGCCCTTTTCGGTTATCAAACGGTTCGAGTGAAGTATCGATTCAGGTAATTTCGGTTCGGTAAACCTAAAAAACTTACATTTTTTCGGGTCGGATAATTTTCGATTCCGGGTCGGATTTTCGGGTCGGGTTTGTTTTGAACAGCTCTAGTGAGTATTAAATACCATATAGTTTTGGGTACTGAACATCGTAAAGTGCGTATGCAAGCCCACACTTATTACCCTTGTATTTGTGGGTCCAAGCCTATAGGAGTCCCGTGAGTGTGTCCACACAAGTGCATCCACAGAGTGATCATGTGGCGGACTGTTACAGCCTAACATAAAATGCATCTTTTAGCTAATCAACAAATGGGTGTCTTGTTATTTCATCTATAGGAGTAATTTATTAAATTTGTGATCTTTCTGTGATTTAATGATGTTATAATTTTGTTATAATTGGAATGGAGCAGAATGCAGAGAAAATAAAGATAGAACATGAGAAGAGAGTAGAACAGCTAAGGAGACTGGAGGTGAAAAGAGCAGACTATTTTAAGACAGAGAAGACAAAGAAAGAGGTTGAAAAACTTGAGTCACAAATAGAGGTTGCTTCTCAAGCTATACAATCTACGTCCAATGAGATCATCAAATTGAGGGAAACTGAGCTTTACCCTCAACTTCTTGACATTGTTAAAGGGTAACTAACTTACTATTCCTTACTAATTCTTATTTTTAGTAACCTACATGTTCTCGAGTTGAAGGTCTCATATGTCGCAAACTTCTTATCTCTTTTGATAAGGATAACTACGTCGTCATTTAGTCCGCTCTAAATCTGATCATAATTTTTATGAACGTAATATACCGTATGATGAGGATGACTAACTTACATGTTAGTGATGATTTTAATATAGCTTATTATTCCTTGCTAATTCTTATTTTTAGTAACCTACATGTTCTCGAGTTGAAGGTTTCATGTGCCGCAACCTTTTATCTCTTTTGGTAAGGGTGATAGAGTTGTCATTTAACCTGTCCTGTCCTAAACCTGACATAATTTTTATGAGGGGAATATATACCGAGTATGATGATTGAGCGTGATGATGAGGATGAGTAACCTACATGTTAGTGATGATCTTAATATAGCTTATTAATAGATCTATGTCAATATGGAATGTGTGATCACATGTTCTAGGTAGAGGTAGAGGTAGAGCCAAGATAGTAATGCCACTCACGTGCCCACTAACTCACAACCTTTACAAAATTGATCGCAATAAGTGTTGAGTTTATGCTGTTTTATATTATGCTAATTGTCACATAATATGCTTTAATTAATGGTAATTCTATAGTATTCTTGATCATAGAAAAACTTGGCCCAAGACTTGTACAACTTGGAGGAATTCGGAACCCTTAGTACATTGTCGTTCTATAATATTTATAATTGATGGTGACATTTTTTCACACAACATAGAACTATAAGTTGTAAAATGTCTAAAGTATTTCAGAACGGAGAAATGACATTGTAAATCATAATGCACGAAAGACTTGACTCAAAAATGAACAAAAAACCATGTGAATTCATAGAGGTAGTAATGAGAAATTATTACTTCAAATAACAGTCTAGCAGGTTAATTGGAGAATATACTTTCCCAATAATTAATTACCAATGGAATCCGGACCCTTCCTTGGGCGGAATACTGGGAGTCTCTTTTACCTTTACTATTATGTAGTAGGAGAGAGAAAAAGTGGCAGCAAATGTGCTTTAATGGGGGTATTGTAGGTAGATTTATGATCTTTATTGGAGTAATTATAGATTTTAATATAGTAAGATTTAAATAGTAGGTTTTCATAGGGTATCCCGTAATGTAGATGGGTTATGTCCATAAATAGTTAAGACGCAAACTCATACAAACAAACTAAAAACAGTGTTTTCAAACAGACCTAACGACTTGATAGTTGCCCCGACTTAGACCCGACTTTAAAATGAAGTTAAAATTATGATAAAATTGACATAAAATTCGATTTTAAGTCAATCCAAATCATCTGATCTGAAAATGACCAAACCCCAATGGAGGTCAACTGTATAACCAGACAGTACATTTGGTAAAA
Organism: Amaranthus tricolor; assembly: GCF_026212465.1. Lineage (NCBI taxonomy): Eukaryota > Viridiplantae > Streptophyta > Magnoliopsida > Caryophyllales > Amaranthaceae > Amaranthus > Amaranthus tricolor. Next base: position 12,063,439 of record NC_080055.1, read on the forward strand.
ACAATCTCATGCGGCAGTAAAAGAGATTTCGATATTGACTGGCGTTTTTCACTCCTCTTTTTTTATGTACATTTTGACCCTTACTTTTTCCATAAAATTACCAAAAAAAAGCTCCCCCGTTTTTGCTTTACTGTCTTGGATGGATTGGGGCAGTAAGGCAGTAACCGTTGTGTATTGTGTAGTTGGGAATACAAAGGCCAAATCAGACAAAATTAGGTCTGCATTCTGAAACATACTCTACTTGTTGGTGAGAGTCTGAGAGCATCAAATCAGAACTCATGGGCCATGGCCATGTGTACAAATTTGATAAAAGACAAACATCCAAGTATTATGGATCTTTTGAGCAAATTACAAATTTAAAAGTGAATTAATCGGCAAATTTTGAAATTGGTATATTGTGTGGTCTATAGGAGTACAAAATTCTATGGTTCATGGCAATGTTGAGGTATGGGTTGGAGTTGGGACCGTTCTATAAATACTAACCTATTAATTAGATGTTCATAACAGATTTGAATGATTTGATATTTACCTGATGTTGTAATTGAATTTGACTTTGACTCAACTTCAAAATGAACATAAAACTATGAAAAATCCAATATGGACACAAGACCAAAATTTAACTAACCCGAAACTACTAACCCGATAACCCGAATAAATACCTCTACTATTAATGAACCTTTAGTGCATATATTGGTTTCATGGTGTGATATGAGGCGTATTGTTGCTTCGCATAAATTTTATTTTTCTTGGTTTCCAGAGTGTCAAGTGTAAAGTAGTAATTACTCTTTCTTAATAAAGTAATGTGCTGACTTGTGCACATTTATGATGGTTAAGTCTGTTTCTCAACTGTGGTGTTATTCCATGTATATGAACCTTCCTATTCAATTTGTTGTACCTTCAAACTCTAATTTTCACCTTTTGTTTATCTAATTACATTGACTTTCATTAATTTTCGTTTTAAAAAATATCATCATTTTAGTGGGAATGACTTTATGGCTATGTGTTAGTGTCATTTCTATATTAACATTTTTCCTAGTTAAATTTAGTAAATTTTCGTTTAACATTATTTAATATCAACAACCAAATGGGCCGGTAAGGTTTATCTCGTACAATTTGCTTCTATTGGTTTCAGGTTTATGTGCATGTGGAGGAGCATGTATGAGTGTCACCAAGTCCAAATGCACATAGTTGATCAGCTCAAGTTCCTGAATGCCATTCCATCCACTGAACCCACATCAGAGATCCATAGACAGGCCACGTTACAACTCGAGGTCGAGCTCCAACAATGGCATCAATCCTTTTGCAACCTAGTAAAAGCTCAACGGGATTACATTCGTTCCCTCACTGGTTGGCCCCGTTTGAGCCTCTTCCAGTTCAATAAAAACCCCATAATGAGGTCCATACAAGATTCCACAATATATTCCCTTTGTGAACAATGGCAGCTAGAAATAGATAATGTTCCCGACAAGGTAGCATCCGAGGGGGTTAAAAGCTTGTGGACAGCAATCAATGCGATTGTACTTCGACAAGCCGAGGAACTAAAGCAGAAAAAGCGATCAGAGGCAGCAAATAAGCAGCTTGAAAAGAGGGCAGTTGAGCTAAGGTCTTTAGAGGCAAAATTTGGGCCATACTCGATGCCAGACATGTCGAGCTCAAGAAAGGGACGAGATCCTGTAGGAGAGAAGCGAGCAAAAGTGGAGATGTTGAAGGTGAAAGCGGAGGAGGAGAAGGCTAAGCATGCGAAAGCAGTGAGTGTGACTAGAGCCATGACACTAAGCAACATGCAGATGAGTCTTCCTCACGTTTTTCAGGCGATGACTGGTTTCTCAAGTGTATGTAAGCAAGCTTTCGAGAAGGTCTACAACGAGGCCAAAAACATGGATCAGGAGCTTGACGTTAAGAGGTTAATGATGGCTTAGATGCGTTCATGGACGAACAGGCTGGTTCCGCGTCAAGGTTTTAATTTCTTCTCAAATCTTTGTATAGCTCCATCTAAGTTCAAAATATGGGAGGATAATTAAGTGGTGTTAGATGTTAAAAGTTTAGTTTGAGTGAAATTTTGTAAGTGTGCTTTGGAGTATGTTTCATGGGCCTTTTGTAGCAAACACTACAGGCAGTAGAGAATCTTATTTCATTACAGTGCATGTGCATTTCTCAGCTTTGCATTTGTACATTGTTTTATAAAATGAATTGATTAGTAGTTTCGTACCAACAAAATTAGAACACAACTTTCTGACACAACACAAATTAGGGTTTATATATATTTCAATTCTCCTGCATGTTACATGCACGATTGAGCTATAAGCGCCACCCTTTCAGATTTCCCTGATTATTATTCCTTCTACTTCATTTAACAATGAAAAGTGGTAGGGAGTATAAATTAAAAGTTCTTAGAACACAAGGAGACTTAAGGATAACGTAAATAAAATGGCCATGATGACCCTAGTCTTTTTTACTCAAGCGGCAACAAACATTTATTTTTTGCATGTCTTTCAAATGGAGTTCTACATTATATCAAAAAAATAAAAATTCTTCCACTTCTAGACTAATAATTCACGACCAAATATATTATAATATTATATTTTAAAATCACTTCAAATATAAAAATTTACATACAAATTATTTAAAAAGTTTCGCTTGGAACTGAGCCTGAACGATGCCATTTAAAATTTGAGGTCCCTTATTTCTAAGAGGCCATGGGCGGTCAGCTTTCTGAAATAACCTAAGAACCGGCCATATTTTTACTTTCTCCCCCTCTCTAATTTAATGACATAGAAGTATATTATTTTCACAAATTCTTGTGAGAGGTGGTTTCTCTCTAATTGGGTCGACCATTATATATTTTTTAAATTATTGTAAATAGGCATTAAAAATGATGTAAGTAGACATTTAATACGTTGAAAGTAGGCATTAAGAATGCGGCAGGTAAACATTAAGGATAACGTAAGTAGGCATTAATCTTTAATGAGTTGGCTTGAGATACGTTTCTCAAATAGACGGTCTCTCAAGAGACTAACCGTATTATTTTAGTCACTTTATTTTATTATATTTCATTAAAATCTACAATATATTTTTCTATATTATTCTAGACTAAAACAAATAATTACTCCATTAAAGAACATAACTCTACTTACATATCCTATTGAATACCCGATTTATGTCATTTGTGTAAACCTTTCGAGCCCGAGTGACATACAATCTTTGTTAGCGATAAAGTCACACATTAATTCAGTCTAATTCATATGGTTAACACATACAATCTTTGTTAGAGATGATGTCACACGAGAAATTACCTGAGAAAACGATGATGAATCGAGTCTTGTTCTAAGAACTAGAAAGTATATTGCACTTGCCCTACAACCAGATTAATCGTTTATCTACTTTCAACGACAAAAACATCTCCCTAACAACTAGATTACCGAAAAGCTCAAGAGCCGCAATGCAAACATTCTCATTAACACCTTGCAGCTCATCCAGAGCATTTACACACTTGGATATGGAAAACCTTTGATGGAATTGTTGATATGCTTCTGCTCTCATTTTCGATGAAGTTGCCATCTCGAAAATAGCATCTGCGACATCCTCAAGCCCTTTCCGTCCTCTCTTTCGGTTGACTGGATGAGGGGTGTCAAGGCATGTAGACTTCTCGTACTCTATTCCCACACATCCCACATGTCCTGTATTGCACTTTACAAAAATATTAACCTTATAACTGGTAAATTTGACCTAAAAACACTGAAAGGTAGCCAAAGATACAACCCTTATATATGGATAAAGCCACTAGCATTAAAGCTTAATTCCCAATTAAGGCTTGTTAATGGTAAATCAGTCATCCAAACAAAAGCAAAGAACAGGTCATATTGAAAAAGGGTAAGGACGGAGACCAAGTAATGAAGCTACCTTTATATATTGATCCCATACTTCATCTTTAGCCGTAATAGCATCAGTACTTTCGTCCCAACAGAAATCTCAATGATCGAGAATTAACTTCACAGAGGCATATAATTTCTTCAAGTCAGCACATCGATACTTAAGTTGTTCTATGTCCCATCTCAAACCGGTTCTACTATTGTTCCTGTCTGTTTTTGCAGGACAATTAATTAAGATTTTAGTCCCCTGATTAGTGATTGATCAAGAGTTAAGTGCTGGTGGAAGCCTGTCCTTACTATCTTGCCAAATTATGCAGTAAGATCGCTTGAGAAGATGACAGTTTCTGTAAAATGCAACAAGAGGTTAGCAGGGTCCGGAATGTTTTTTCGAGGATCCACTCCGACGCCCAAGTCAGTATCAGTCTTAGACAAATTGCCTAATAGGTCCTTCCAGGAACATTGTGCCTGTAAGGTGAATTACTACTTAGGACTTGTCTAGACGTGAGGCCTTTGTGATTAATATCTGACAAATGTTCTTTTGAAGATTAATTAGAACAAGTGTAATCACTCTCTTAGATTTATGATTGTGCTATTAAATTTCTTCTGAAAATCAACGTGGGTCCTTGAAATTCAGTTGTAATAATTCTTTAGCAATAAATTACTAAAAGTTCTTTGTATCTCTCTCAATAGTAGAAATTAGTTACCCCATTTATGTGCTTCTTGATGTGTATTTATAGTCCATGATTGTGCGTGTAAAATATTCTTCTGTTATTTCACTGATCCCCAAAATTCCTTGTATGCCACTGTTGTTGTCTTAGACGTGTCAAGCTCTTCTTTATTTTGGTGATTTTTCCTTTATTTTACATGGTGCTCCTTACTTCTTCTATTAACACGCGTCCCACTAGCTTATAATGATCCTCTATAATGGACAAGTGTCTTCCAATCGCACGTGACCTTCCATGCACTAATACTACAATGTACGTTCAATGCCTCTTCAATCCTCCCAGATGAATGTTGACAGATCACTAGCTAATCTTAATAATTCCTCCCAGATTAGCACTAATCTAATCTTTCCGGACGATTTTGTACCATAATTACTTATGACTAATATTTTGTACCAATCATCGCAAATATTTTTGTTGAATTTAACTTTCTGGGACGCCTGAAGCAGATCTTCATTCTTCAAATTTCTGGCAACATGCAAAATCTGGGTATTTTGGTCCTTTCCCTCTTCTGTGAAAGTCCAAAAATTTCTTTCATCAATTTTTCTTATCATTTCCTGCTTGGTGTAATTTTTCATGAAGATTGTTGAACACGCCACAATAGCTACAACATATTTCATCATTATCCCTATTTGATTGTACTATCATTAAATGCACATCCAATCATTGTTCCTTAAGCCTAAAATTTTAAATTTTTGGCGGTTTCATCTCGATGGTTGATCTTCTAATTCAAATTACTATGTTTCTCGACTGTTGATCTTTCTCATTTAAACATCCCAATGATTATTTTGCCTATAAATATTCTTATACTTGCATTTATTTTGATTTACGCTTTTTTCAAACCCTAATTATTCTCAAACATTCTCTAATTCAATTCTCTGCAAATTGTTCTCTGCAAACTCTTATTTTCTTCACTCTCTTCTAGCATTATTCCAACAATGGTTTCCTCAAAGACTTCTCTTAGTGAACTTTCTTTTGATTTCGGCAAAGAATTAACCGATGCCCCAGTTCTTGATTTTCCTCTCTACATGCATCCAGAAGCACTTCCTCATGAGCCTCCAACTGACTGGAGCATGAAACTAAACCGTTGGCCACACCTTTGCTGGACTGACCTAATCATTCCTCCATCCTTGGAGGGTCTTGAAGGTATTCACTTCACACCCTTCGACCTGGAGGGTTCATCTGACATGATGAGCAGACTAATGACCACATCACTTACCTCTAAAACCTTCAAACTGATGGTTGAGGGTAGGGCTCAATTTGTGTTGGAGGATTACTGCCATACCCAAAGGACAGGGGGTATTGGTGTAGGATTGATGATGAAGGGATGATGGCCCATGAATACATCGTTTCTGAAACCAATGAAGAAGATATTTTCATTCCTATTTGTATATACCATTTTGCTTTTGGTCTACATTTCCCCCTTCACCCATTTTTCTCCCAGATTCTATGTCATTTCCATCTTTCGCTCAACCAATTTCTTCCTCAAGCTACCAGGAAGATTATGTCCTTCATCTGGACCTGTGAATACATGAAGCTTCCCCTGACTCTTAATCTTTTCAAAAGTCTTTTTAAACTGGATGAGACTAAGAACAGACCCTTCATTACCGTTTCCTCAATAAATGGGGCCATGGTCGCCTACCTAGAACTCAACGACCTTAAAGAATATAAAGACAAAATCATCTGGGTAAGAGTACCCAAGACCCCTGGACAACCGTTCAGGTTTATGCCTCTAGTCTTCTGGAACAAGTTTAATGCCAAAGAGACTCTGAGCCTTGATGAAGTTCTACATCTTTCCCGAAGAGAAAGACATGCGTTCTTGTACTTTGTCAAACCGAAGGATAGGAATCTGCCTTCTGGGTGGATTCCTCACGCAACTATATTCCAATAGGACATCTGTTTGTCCTTAGTTGGGATGTCTTCCTGCCTGACTCCTGGTACAACATTTATTTCTTTTCATTACATTTCTCTCTTCTTCTTTTTTTAACATACATTAAAACATGTTTTTCTTCTTTACTCAATTTTTCAGAGCAGGCAGGTGATCTGGTTCCTTGAAGGTTTCTGGATATCTCCCCTCATGAGAAATACCACAGATCTCTCCCTAGGCTGACAACACAGCGAACAAGCATCTTTATAAGATGTGTGTTAACTCGCCGCCTGTCCCCATCAAAAATTATAAGCAGCGTAGAATTGTTGCATTCTACTATGACCCTTTAGGTCTAGAAGAGGCTCCCAGATGGAGGAGGAGTGACATCTGCCCAGAGAATACTGCTTATTATATTAGGGCAGAGCAAGGTCCTCTTCCTCCTGACAAGAAAGAGTACAGGGATCCTGATGCCTGGGTTGATCCCAATCTGGACATCTTCTGGGTCCCAGAACCTTTCATTGGTGGTGTCTCGAAAAAGGGCAAATCTGGGGGCCCCATTACTACTGCTGATCAAGCTGGCCCTTCAACCAAGGGTCCAGTCAAAGGAAAAGGGAGCCTGAAGAAGAAGAAAGAGGTTGATGTTTCTTCTTTCCAGTCCCGGGAAGGTGATGATCTCCCTCTTCTGGTTACACCTTGTGCTTACCTGCCTCCTGGGAGCTCACATATTATTTTGTTGCTTCCAGGTCAAGACTTAGGTGGTTGCTTTCTTGTTGAATGAGATTTCGTTAATTGCATTAACATTTCTTTGATATATGACTTGCCATTTATTTTGCATCACCTGCTAGCGCTGCTGCTGCTGAAGTTGCCCCTGTTGAGGCTACCACTCTTGAGTCTATCCAGGAGGAGGTGGTTGAGGAATCTAAAACTACGCTTAAGTCTCCATCTAAGACTCAAGAGGTTGTTGAGGATGTAAACTCTCCATATCCATAGGCTTCTCCTGGATACTCAAACATATTCTCTTTCCCAGCTGATGATGTTGTGGATAAGTTCCTTCAGGGAGCTGGTACAGGTATTTACTTTTACTTACGCCTTTCAGTGTTTAATCTGCTATCTTCCAACATCTTTACTAACCAAATTTAATATTTCGTAGTTGTTGAGCAACCAGCTTCCCCTGCTGTATTCCCCATCAATGAAGTCTTCCAGACGGAGGGTGATCAAGAAACTGTAACTGTTGTTGAACCTTCTGTTCTGGCAACTGAGGTGACCATGGTCCCAGCTGATGTTACTGTGGGCCCTCCCTGCCAGCCAGGTTGAGGATGTAGCTGAGGAGGCATCTGTCCAAGCAACTGACACTGAACAACCCAATCTCCCAGTTACTGATGCTGAGGAGATTGTTTATGAGAGCCCTTCTCATGACTTCTAGCAAGTCATGGAAGGTGAAGCTGAAACTGGGGAAATCCACCCTACTTCTCCTATCAGGAATCAGGTAGGTGTGGATTCCAGCAATGCTGAAATGGTTCCTGCTGAAGGTATTTTCCTCTTTTCTTTTATTTTTCATTAACGTCATCATCATTTTTTTATCATTTTATTACAACATTTACTTGCATTTTCACTAATAGGAACCCAAAATCTAAATAAACAAGCTGTTGAGGGCCCTCATCTAGACGAACCACCCTCATCCAGACAAAAACAGGATGAGGTGATTACTTCCTAGCAATCTAGGTCCATGGACATCATGGCCAGTGTTGGAAGGTTTCTGGAAGACCCACATTATGATTTTGATGAGGTAACTAGATTCATATTCAAATTTTATATTTGGATTTTTTTGTCTTCAATCTGTTAACTATTCTACTTTGCATGCAGTTGATTAACTCCAGATTTTCTGAGTTGGGCTCTCTGGTAAAAAGGACATATCATTTTGATCTTCAGAACCTTCGCCAGAAGACCCAAACTCAAGAGCCTGAGATTAACACTCTTCAAGCTGAGGTGGAGGGTCTGAGAGCAAGGAATCTAGCACTGGAGTCTGATGCATCCTCTCTTGCTTCTGAGCTGGAAACGTTGCGAAGCTAGAATCAACAACTGACCTCTGAGTTGTCTTCCCAGCAATCAGAAGTGAACAATCAGGTTGAGAAGAATCGCTTTTTAGAGACTGAACTCAAGTCTGAAGTTGATCTGGTGGCTTCCAAAGAGTCACGGATCTTGGTTCTGGGCATTGAGCTTACTAAGGCTAATACTGACCTAAGTGAGCTTAATTCCAAGTACAAGGAGCTGCTGGCTGACCATATCTCCCAGTCCAACTACATTCTGGAGCAACAAACAACCATTGCCAAAGATATTGAGGAATTTGGCCGACTTCAGAGAGATTTGAAGAAGGTTCAAGATATTTTATCTACCATTAAGCAATCATCTGCCAAGAAGGACGAGGAAATAATGCGTCTTAGGTCTCAGCTTTCAGAATCCAAGCTTCTGACTAAGACTCAAAGGGGCATAGTCGACGTGGCAAAGACCGATAAGAACAGACTGAGGGAGCAGATATCAGCTTTAGAGGCTAATGTTGCAAAACTGGAGACGGAGAAAAAGCACCTTGAAGCCCAAGAGAGGAAGAAAGCAACTGAATACTTTCAATCCCAGTTTCAATCTCATCTGGCTGCTGATAGGGCTAGGACCAAGGAGGGTACACTCTGGCTTGCAATGAATGTAGTTTTTACTGCTTATCTTGACATGGAATGATCTAAAATTGTACCTTTCTTGGCTCCAAACACTCCAATTGCTCCATGTATTCCATCTTTTAGGGCCCAATTCAACGCATCATCTGGCCAGGGAGCTACTAGTTTTGCTCCTCCTGCCTCAACGACTCCTCCACCCAGCAAATCATGATTTTTGTCTTTTCTTCTTTAAATTTCTAAAAGCTTCAAAAATTTTGTTGTACATTGAAGGCTTGCAGTTGCTTGTAAGAAAGAATATTTCTGGCTACTTTGATAATGTTTTTACTCTATGCATTTTACATAAGTTGATGATGTTTCTAAATATTCATCCCCATGACTTGAAGAGGTATCTGAATTATGAACTCACATGACTTGAAGAGGTATTTTGACAAATAACTCACACGACTTGAAGAGGTATCTGAACAAATAACTCACAAGTTTCTTCTTAACATTTTCCTGCCAGATATTCATCAACCAAGCTAGCATATGTTCTTGAACTCTGTCAGATTCCCACATATGTTTCCTGTACTCTATCAAGCACTTTTTTGTCAAACTTTTTTACATATGTTTCCTGAACCCTATCAAGCACTTTTCTTTTATCTGTCTCTTACCCCCCCCCCCCCCCCCCCCCCCCCCCCCCCTCCCCCCAACTTTTAAGTATTTTCATAAATCATAAGTGAAAAATACTTAAAAGATTTTTGTTTTCAGGGTACTCTGAATTATTTACATCTTCCCTTCTGTCTGATATCTTTTTCAGACCTTTTCTGTGTTCCTTAGTTATAAAAACCAAGGCTTCCCCATGAACTTAGTTGGGCTCCTTAACTCTGAAAGCCAGGGCTTTCCCACTGGTTCCTTTTTATCATTCCACTATTCAATTGCTTTACACAGATTATTACATAAATTATTACATAAATATTTGAAAATTTTCTGTATGTATTGAATTTCTCTATTTTACTTACAAATGAATGATTACAAATATGTTTTACTTCTATACATAGTATCTTTTCAACATTCTAATTTTCCATTTATGTCTTAATGGCTCTCCATTAGATGTCTGCAGCTTCTATGTTCCATTGCCACAATCTTCTGATATTATGTAAGGACCTTCCCATTTTTCTGACAACTTTCCATGTTCATGTTTCTGGGTAGCCTTTGCATTTCTGAGAACTAAATATCCCACTTGGAATGATCTGTGTTTCAATTTTCTATTGTATAATCTAACAATCCTGTTTTGGTAGGCTGTCATTTTCCATGCTGCATTCTCTCTTACTTCATCTAGAGTTCCAGTTCCAGAAGTCTAGATTCGTGTTTTCTTCCTGACTCAGATGCTTGACTCTTATAATTTGCACCCCAATTTCAACTGGCAGGAGTGCTTCTGATCTGTAAACCAGCCTGAATGGTGTCTGACCAGTTGCTTCTTTCACTATAGTTCTTAATGACCACAGGACGTCATAAATCTCATCCACCCATCTAGCTTTTTCATCTTCTAGTTTTTTCTAAAGGCCATTTAAGATTTGTTTATTTGCAGCTTCAGCTTGCCCGTTGCATTGAAACTGATAAATATGCTACTGCAATTTTGAAATCTTCCAGATAATTTCTCAATGTTTCACAGTCAAACTGGGTACCATTATCAACAGTTAGGACCCTTGGTAGCCCAAATCTGGTGATAATGTTCTGCCAGATGAACTTTTCCACTTTTCTGGATGTGATTGTTGTAAGTGACTCAGCTTCTACCCATTTTGTGAAATAGTCAATTGCAACAATCAGAAACTTCTTGCCTCCTGCTGCCTTCTTAAATGGTCCCAGAAGGTCCAGTTCCTACTGAGCAAATGGGACTGGGTTGTGGATGTATTTTAATTCAGATGTTGGTTGAATGATGTTTAGTGCAAATTTCTGGCACTTTTCACACTTCTAGACCAAGTTTCTGGCATCTTCAGTTGTTGTTGGCCAATAATAACCAATTCTAATGGCTTTGTGTGCCAGAGCCCTAGCTTCCAGATGATGGCCACAACACCCTTGATGAACTTCTCTAAGAATATAATCAGCCTCAGATGGCATTACACATTTCAGTAACGGTCCATTTTTGGCCTTTTTGTACAACTCTCCATCTATCATGCAAAATTGAAGTGCTTTTAATTTCAAATTTCTTTGTACTAGATGATATCTTTCATCCGATCTGAGACATCTTTACTTCCAACATTAAAGACAGATGTTGCATCTTCATGAATTGTACTGAGAGGTTTTACTTCAACTAGGACTGACCTTTTTAGATTTTGCATGCTGGAACTCCCCAATTTGGACAGTGTATCAGCCTGCTCATTCTGAGATCTTGTAGCCTTTCAACATGTACTGCCTCAAATCCTGAGATCAGCTCCTGTGTCTTCTTCAAATACTTTTGCATGTTAGCATCTCTGGCCTCATACTTTCCCAGAATCTGGTTCACCACCAACTAGGAGTTAGTTTTTAAACTGACTCTCCTTGCTTCCAGGGCTTTGCATAACTGTAACCCAGCATTAACTACTTCATACTCTGCCTCGTTGTTAGTAGCTTTGAATTGAAATTTCAAAGCATACTCAATGACTTTCCCTTCTGGTGTTATCATTGCAATCCAGCCCCTATACAAACGAGTCTAGATGACCCATCAGTTAATAGTTGCCAGATTGGCTCTTCACTTTCATCTTGGGTTGTCCATTCTGCAAAAATATCAGCCAACACTTGACCTTTTATTACTTTTCTGGGTTGGTATTTGACTCCCAGACCATTCAGCTCTACAACCCACTTTGCCAGTCTACTAGATCTTTCAATTTTTTCTAAAATTTTCTCCAAAGGGAGATCTTTTAATCTATACACATCCTCCATTTCCCAGGTTGGGATTTTTTCACCAAAACAACATTTGCCAGCCACTCTAGGGTGGAGGCATTCTTCGATGAACCCAGCATCCAACAACTTCTGAACTTCTTCTTCTATGATCTTGTCTTTTTCAGGACCGAAGTTTCTCTTTTTCTGCTTGACTGGCTTGACCCCTTCACAAACATTGAGTTTGTGTGTGACAATTTCTAGGTCAATACCTGGCATGTCTGCTGCTGAATAGGCAAAAAGATCAGCATTCTACCTCAAAACCTGGTTCAGATGAAGACGGATCTGAGGATCCAAATTCCCTCCAATTCTAACATTCTTATATGTCCCCTCAATCAGGGCAAATTCCTTTATTTCCTGATGGTCGATCTCCGTCTGTGGGGTACTCTTCACATTTTCATCCTCAGAAGGTCTGGGATCAATTTCAAAGAATTTTTGAGTCCCAGACTCAAATGAAGATGCGACAAATTTCATTTTTTTATAGGGCCTTTTTTCTTATTCTATTGTTTTTTCTGGCACCCTTTCTTTTTCTGGCACCTTGTCTGTTCATGTTTGTTTTTGTGGCATAGTACTTGCTTTATTTACAAGATTGCAAGACCTTGCCATTTTCTGATTTCCTCTGGCCCTTCCCACTCTACCATCTCGCCCCACAAAGAGTAAGGTTTGATGATGGGTAGAAGGAACGCCAGTTATTGCTACCGTAAATTTCCTTCCTAGAATACAATTATACCTGTTTGGAGCATTAATGACGTAAAATTCTTAGGGAGCTGTGATGGTAACCCCTTGCTTGTCTGTGATAGTTACAGGCAGAGTTATTTTCCCCTCTGCCTGGCCTGACTCCCCTGAGAACCCAACAATGGGAGTGTGCATACTCCCTTACCTCTTTTATGGTCTTCAGGTAGGTCCACTGGTTGCTGAACTTCAACGCTTCACTTTCAGGCCTTTCAGAATTTAAGCCTTGCCTGAAAGCGAAGGTCAAGATATTCTCTTCTGGATTCAATACCTGAAGACTCTCTTTATCAAATCTAGAGATGTAATTCCTCAAAGATTCATCCTTCCCCTACCTGATGCTCATCATTTCGATGGACTACTTTGTTTTGGCAGTCCTCGATGAGAAATGGCTTTTAAACTTCTCTGCCAGCTCATCAAAGCTTGAAATGGATCCATCTGGAAGGCTTTGAGCCCACTTTTGTGCAGTACCTATCAGAGTCAAGATGAAGTTTTTGCACCAGCTTGCATCAGTGTGACTGTCCATCTCCATCTCAATCTCATTATTGAATGCTGCCAGATGAGCATTTGGACAGGTTTCTCCCTTGTAGGTCAGGTAAGCAGGGAACTTTATTCTTTTTGCAGGAGATGCAGCAATCTCTAGTATGAAAGGAGTCTTCCCAAAAAATCTTATTTTTTGATTCTCTGGGACCTTTGGAGGTAAGCCCGAAACATATGGTGATTTCCCTTTCAGGGAATGTACTTCTGGCTGCATGCTTTCCGCAACTTGAACAGATTCCCTTTCTCCCTCTTGAATCTTCAAGGATGGTTGTGAAGCACCTATCCTCTTCCAGATTTCAGATCGACTGGGGCTTTTCCCTAGCCTACTCATTGCAGAAATTCTTTTTGACTTTTCTTCCTTTCTTGATTCCCTTGTTGTTGCTTGGGAATTAGTATGTGGATAGACTGTTTCAGTCCACCCTTTTTGTATGTGAGTCCCCTGCTGGGACGAAGTTCTAGGATTTGATGGAGTCCTGTACCAGGCATATTTCTTTCCTAGATTGGACTTAATATCATCCTTAGCACGAACACTTTTATTTTTTCTGAGAGCCCAGTTGGACTGTCTCTCTTGCTTTCTGTCTCTGACTAGAAAGAGGGATGTATGACTCATCCTCCTCCTCCTGTCTTTTCTCTATGGAAATCTGCTCTCCTTGAGATGGAGTAGCATCTTTCCTTCTAGTCTTGATAGCACTAGCCTGTGCAGTTGCTAGTTGAACTAATGCATCTCCAGTTAAAGTAAATTGAGGCTGAACTGCCCCAACTTGTTGTGTCACTAGTGTTTCATCAGGTGTCTGGGAGGTCGATACAATTGGCTGCTCTCTCTCTGAGAGCTTTGTGACTGCCTTAGTGATTGCCTTTGATCTATTATTCTCTATACCACATTATCAGTTCTAGCAAATCTTCTTCTCTGTGATTTGCTTATTCTGGATTGGTTGGTGTTCTAGCTTTGATTCTGTGAATTGCTCTGCATCTTATCTTATTGAAAATTCTTAAGGTAACTTTTTGGCTACGAAAGAAAAATTGGCCCTCCTTCTAGCGCCAAATTGTTGCTATCTGGTTTTGTAGGACAATTAATTAAGAACTTAATCCTCTGATTAGTGATTGATCAAGAGTTAAGTGCTGGTGGAAGCCTGTCCTTGCTACCTTGCCAAGTTATGCAGTAAGATCGCCTGAGAAGATGACAGTTCCAGTAAAATGCAACAAGGGGTTAGCAGGACCCGGATTGTTTTTTCGGGGACCCACTCCGACGCCCAAGTCAGTATCAGTCTGAGACAAATTGCCTTATAGGTCCTTCCAGGAGCATTGTGGCTGTAAGGTGGATTACTACTTAGGACTTGTTTAGACGTGAGGTCTTTGTGATTAATATCTGACAAATGTTCTTTTGAAGATTAATTAAAACAAGTGTAATTACTCTCGTAGATTTATAATTGTGCTATTAATGTTCTTCTGAAATCAACGTGCACTAGTGGAAAAAAACATATATGCTGCGTGTCATTTGCTGCGGTTTTCTTTAGACGCAGCATTAAACAACCAAAAAAAAAAGCAAAAACAAAATATACTCAAATGCTGCGGTTCACCTGTTGCCCGCAGCATATAAGTACTTATATGCTGCGATTTTTTGTTGCCCGCAGCATTTAATCACTTATATGCTGCGGTTTTTTGTTGCCCGCAGCATTTAATCAGTTACTTCTGAAAAATTTAAAACCCGCGTTTCAACATTCATTTACTCAAAACCCTTATATAACTGTTGTATTCTCCTTAAACCCACGACTCTCTTGTTCTTCAAGTTCTTCAATTTCTTCAAAAATTTCTTCAAAAACCCACAAAATCTGTTCAAGTTCATCAAAAACTCACGAATCTACTTTGTTCCTCTCTTCAATCTGTTCAAGTTCTCCAAACCCCACGACTGTTACGACTCTACTGTGTTCTTCTTCATTTTCTTTAACCCCATACGACATTTGCTTCTTCTTCCAAACTTCATTCTTCTTGCTTCTTCTTCCTCATAAACCCACGACATAAGCTTTCTTCATTTGCTCTCTTCTTCATTTGCTCATAAACCCACGACATTTGAAGGCCACGAATTTGCTTCCTCATCTACTCTATTCTTCATAAACCCACGCATTTCTTATTTAAGCTTTGAAAACCCACGAATTTTTCTTCATATACCCACGAATCTTCTCTCTTCAAGGTAACTTTCACGAATTAACGGTGTTTTTTTATGTTTATTTTTACTTTTGTTTGGAAAAAATGGTTATGTGTAGTAATTTTGTTTTTCTTATTTCATTGTAGGTGACATTGTAATTGTTCTTCATCTACATACACAAGGTAATTTCTAGTGATGCTAATTTTTATTGTTTTCATATTTTTTGGGTTTAGGGAGTTTGACATTATTATTTATATTTTGTATAATGAGTTTGATATTTTTCAAAGTTATGTTATTAATTTGTTAATTATTTTGATTTATGTGTATTTTGTTAAAAATGTGGTTTGTTGTTGTACATATGTTTTTAATTTTTAGAATTAGAATATACATATTTTTAGGGTTAAATGATTTTATTTTAGGTATAATGTTAAAAAACTACCTAACATAAACCCCATTTTGCAAATAACTACCTTAAATAAAAAGTTTTGCAAAAAACTACCTTACATAATCCATTTTTTTGCAAAAGACTACCTTGTAACGGATTTTGGCGTTTGACCGTTAAATTTAACCTTTGACTAGCACGTGCCAGGCACGTGTTCCCTTTATTAACCTAAATCGTCTTCTTTTCAATTCAGAGCATTCGAAATCGTATTCAATCCTGCCATTTCCAGCCAATCTTCCATTGCTGTAGCTTCCTATTTCGCTCCCATCCACCTCGTAACTTCATCTCATTGAAATCTCTAAGCAAATTCGGTATGTACTACTAATTAATTATGGTTTTGTACTTCTTTGTTGTATTTTAGCTGTAATTTAAATATTTTTTCGTTTTTCAGATTTGCTTCCTGTGCTGTGCGATTTTTGTATTGAATCTGTTGTTTCATATCTTTTAATTTGTAAATTGACTCTTGTTGTATCTGAATACTGTATTAGCTAAGATGAAGAAATTGACAATCCGTAAAAAAGCCAGTGATTCGAAAAAGAAGCAGTCTGAGTTGTCAACTGAGGTGGGTAATGTAACGGTAGATGATTGGAGGGACAATCCAACTTGGGAATTAAAGGCATTTAAGAAACGGGTTAATAGAGAGTTAGGTTGTGAAGTGAAGTATTCTAAGTGTTACATGGCTAAAAGAATTGCAATGAAAATGATATATGGTGATGCTAGTGAAGAGTATAGCAGGGTGTGAGATTATGCGAAAGCAATAAGGAGGTTTAATCCAGGAAGTACTGCAATCGTTAAATGCATTGGAATAGACACACCCCCACCTTTGTTCCAAAGGATGTATATATGCTTGACAGCGTGTAAGGAGGGGTTTGTTGCTGGCTGTAGGCCTATTATAGGTGTTGATGGGGCACATCTGAAGGGAAAATTCCCTGGGGTTTTGTTGACTGCTGTAGGTAAAGATGGGAACAATAATATCTTTCCCATTGCATGGGCTGTGGTTGAAACAGAAAATGTAGAAACTTGGACTTGGTTTCTAAATCTTCTGGTAGAAGACCTTAGGTCGGTAACTGCATCGAGTAGTTGGGTTCAAGCAGAAGGTGAAGCTTTCACCTTCATGAGCGATAGGCAAAAGGTAATTAATTAGTCTGTAACACATATCTTGTTTTAAATGTAACTAATGCTATAACCCTAATATTAATTTGTGGAAAATGTAGGGTTTGGTTGAAGCTTTGAACTCAGTGGTTCCTGAATGTGAAATAAGGTTCTGCTGTAGGCATATATGGGCGAACTTCAAGATCAAGTTCCCTGGAGAGTTGTTCAAACAACACTTTTGGAGAGCAGCCAGAGCCTACAACAAGGTATGGAATCATTTATGTTTATAGAATCATTTTGATAGAGAATAAAATGTAACTAATTAGTAACAATTTACGTTTACAGAATCATTTTGATAGAGAAATGAATGTAATAAAGAATATTTCTGTTGACGCATATGAATATCTAGCTGCTATTCCTGCAAAACACTGGTCTAGGCATGCTTTTTGTAGTAGGAGTAAGTCTGGGATGTTGTTGAACAATAATTGTGAGGCATTCAACAACGTGTTAGTAGAAGCAAGGGGGAAGCCTATAATTTCCCTAATGGAGTGGATTAGGAGATATGTAATGCAACGAAGCGCAGCTAAAAGGGAAGGGCTGAGTAACTTTGAAGGTGTGTTGATGCCAGCTATCACCAAAATGATTGAAAAAACTGCAAAAGAAATATATGGTTTAAGGATAATCCCAGTGGATGTGTATGAGTTTGAGGTGGATGATATTGACGACTCTTACGTTGTAAACTTGGCCAATAGAACTTGCCATTGTGGAAGTTGGGACCTTATAGGGATTCCTTGCAAGCATGTCGTTGCTTGTATTGTTCTTAGAAAGTTAGATGCCAACGACTTTGTCCACGAGGCGTATCTCATAGAAACGTATCGAAAAACGTATAGTCCAAAGTTTTATGGTATGCCAGGACACAAAATGTGGCCAACAACTACTTTAGCCAAACCACTTCCTCCACCATATCGAAAGATGCCTGGAAGGCCTAACAAGAGGAAGAGAAAGAAGGAAGTTGGTGAAGGTAAAGGAGGTAAGAGTGATGTATGTGCTGTTAAAGAATTCAAGCAACGGAGATGTGGTAATTGCGGTGACCTAGGTCACTACAAAAAGGGCTGCAAGAATCCACCTAAACCACCACCAACAAAGACCCAGTCAAAAGGTGGAAGGCCTAAAATGGGATCCTCTTCTACTCAACAATCTACAACGAATGATGTGCCTAGCTCCAGTGGTCAACAACAAACGCAGTTAAATGCATCTACTTCATGTCTAATGGATCAAAATAGTCAAATATAGACTTGTACTATGTTGAATTAAGTTGTTGTACCCTGTAATGTTGAATTTAGTTAATTGTATTTTAGCAAATGAATGTTGAACTAAGAATGTAATGTTGCTGTACTATGTGTTTGAATACTTAAGTTGATTCATTCAGAATGTACTAGTGTAGCAAATGAACTCAGAATGTACTATCTTGAACTAGATGTAATCAAATCATTATTGGAATCAGTTGTACTGTGTGTTTGAATCAATACCTACTGAAGTTGAATATGTGCAGCAAATGTGTTTGAATCAGTAATGTGTTTGAATCAACAAATTGAATCAGTATGCAGCAAATCATTAATTGTGTTGTGCAGCAATGTGTTTGAATCAGTAATGAACTGATCATGTGGAGCAAAAGTGAGCCTTGACTAATCAGTAATTGAACTAAAATCAGCCATTTCAGGTTGTGTAGCAATGTGTTTGAATCAGTAATGAACTGATCATGTGTTTGAATCAGGTTGTGCATCCTTGACTAATACACAGCACAGCACAGAAAACACCAACAATTACGCTAATATCCAAATCAAGACCAACAACAACAATTGGCACAGCACAGAACAAAAAACACCAACAGAAAAACACAGCACAGCACAGCCTTGACTAAAAAGTTAATTCATTCATTCATCATCATCATGTTACAATATCCAAATCAATGTTACAAAACACCAACAGAAATCTTGATTTTTACAAGAAACACCAACAGAAAACAAAACAAAAACCCTAATACAAAGCTTTTAATATGATTTCCATGCTCCCTCTCATTCATCCATTTCTTCTTAATCATTTTAATTTCTGAAAAAGCTTGTTCCTTTTCATGTTCCAAGCAAGATATCCTTGATGTCAAAATCTTGATTTCGGTTGCCAATTGTCGCTTTTCCTCCACAAGCTTGTTAGTGAGTTTTCTTTGCCAAACAGCCATTTCAGGTTCATCAACCCATTTAAACTTTTTGCAACCCCTCGATTTTGCATCAGGATCATAAAAAACGCAAGTATTAAACCTTCTTCCAGAATTTTCCTTGGTCCATGAAACCCTCCTTGCAAAGGGAACTCCACACCCACATTTTTCAATTGAAGAATTTTCGCTTGAAGAACAAGAAGACATAACTGATTAATTGGAAGAAAACGATGATCTTTGAATGAATTAGGGATTCAAATGCAAGGTGAATGAAAGAAAGCTGTGAATTGAAATGAAGAAGATTTAGGGTTTATCGCTGCAAAGAAGAAGGAATGAAAACGATTTTGAATGCTCTAAATTGAAAATAAGACGATTTAGGTTAATAAAGGGACCACGTGCCTGGCACGTGATGGTCAACGGTTAAATCTACCGGTCAAATGCCCAAATCCGTCACAAGGTAGTCTTTTGCAAAAAATTGGATTATGTAAGGTAGTTTTTTGCAAAAATTTTTATTTAAGGTAGTTATTTGCAAAATGGGGTTTATGTTAGGTAGTTTTTTAACATTATACCTTTATTTTATTATTTTGAATATGATTTTATTTACCATGTAGTGATTATGTTGAAGTATGAAGTATAGAATATATGTTTGGTTATATAGAATTAGAATATGAAGTATGAAAGATGAAGTATACAATGTTAATTATTCTAAGTGATTTTATTTTAGAACACAATTAGTGCTTATATTTTTAGGGTTAAATTTGTTTGGTACAAATAAGTATATATGTGTATTAATTTTGTTTTGAATTAATTGATCACACTTAGGATAGGATGACAAAAGATCGTTCTTGGATGTATGGAAGCATTGAATCGTCAGAATTTATTGATGGCGCATTAGAATTTTGTAGTATTGCGGTTGAACATCAAGTTAGGACGGGGGGAGTTGGTTTTTATTGCCCATGTGTCAATTGTGGCAATGTATCAAAGGTAAATAGTGTTCATATCCTTAGGGAGCACATACTTCGACGTGGGTTTAGGCCTCAAAGGGATCTAGGAGAGAGATCGGTTTCTCATCAAAGGTGTCGACTGGGTCAAAGTCGATGGCAATCACTCCAATTTTGACTGATGCGGAGCTAAAAGATCTCTCTCAAGATTGCAAATGGCTGCACACTTGTGCATCTCGCATAAGTGAGGAGGATCCAATCGTTCTAACCTTGCAGAAGGAACAATTCTGCTTTGTAGAGAGCCCATTTGTAATTATTGGTCTTAGTGACATTGGACAATTTTTGAGAGAGGAGATGTTGAATGTAGCTCTTATCCACGTCTACATGAGGTGATGTTCATCATCTTACAATTTAGGCATTATTGTTTATTTGTTTTAATAACCGAATTACTGAAAAAAAATTTCTTATACATGAATTTAGCGTGGCTTACGAGGAGCTAAATTCTTGCGAACCTCCAATAAAAATTGGATGGTTTTGCCCTGAGTCGATTTCGGGTACAAAAAACGTAAATGATCCAGATGACGTCAAAGCATACATTGAGACTGCTTTGAATAATTCCCTTGCATCTAAACACACATTCATTTTGGCTCCATATGTGGAAGAGTAAGTTTTATTTTTGAAATTGAACTTATCTTTTGATTTTTAAGTTCACATAATCTCTAATTTGTTGATTTTAAATTTGCGTTTGTAGTTTGCATTGGATACTTTTGGTCATTTGTCCTTTAACGAACACTGTGCACGTCTTCGACTCATTATAAAAACCTCAAAGCCCGCCTCGCAACACAAAATTCAAAGCCTTGTTGAATGCGTACGTAATTTTAATTATTTTACCAATTTGATTTAATTAAGTGTTATATATATATATATATATATATATATATATATATATATATATATATATATATATATATATATATATATATATATATATATATATATATATATATATATATATATATATATATATATATATATATATATATATATATATATATATATATATATATATATATATAGTATTCCTTTTCCCATGCGTTTCAACACAATGAAGAAAGTGCGTGGAGAAATGGGATCTATATCCAGAGCCACATTTCCGAAATGGACAGCAATAAAGGTACACAATGCAACACTATTCGATTTTATGGGTTTTTAAGCTTTATTTGGACTTTCGCGCATAAAGTAGCTCAAACTTGGTTTGTTTTGCACGAAACTTGGCATACAACACTATTTGGTATATATTATTGTGTTGAAGTGGTTAGAATTGAAAATCATAGTCATATGCTAGAAATTAGTTGGAAAGTTGCGATTTTAAGGGTTTTTAAGCGTTTTTGACACTTTTGCGCATAAAGCAGCTCAAACTTGGTTTGTTTTTCACGAAACTTGGCACACAACACTATTTGGTATATATTATTGTGTTGAAGTGGTTAGAATTGAAAATCATAGTCATATGCTAGAAATTAGTTGGTAGTTGCGATTTTAAGGGGCACTTTTGCGCATAAAGTAGCTCAAACTTGGTTTGTTTTGCACGAAATTTGGCACACAACACTATTTGGTATATATTATTGTGTTGAAGTGGTTAGAATTGAAAATCATAGTCATATGCTAGAAATTAGTTGGTAAGTTGCGATTTTAAGGGTTTTTAAGCATTTTTGGCACTTTTGCGCATAAAGTAGCTCAAACTTAGTTTGTTTTGCACGAAACTTGGCACACAATACTATTTGGTATATATTATTGTGTTGAAGTGATTAGAATTGAAAATCATAGTCATATGCTAGAAATTACATGCTAAGTTGCGATGTTATGGGTTTTTAAGCTTTTTTGGCACTAACATATATTTTCTCTTAGTGCTTTCAACAACCTTCTAATTCCGTTGATTGCAGCTACTACAATCTCAAATACATGGACGATATCTTAAAATCCGTGAAGGAGGTTGGAGTCGAAAATATAGATGCCATAAGTATTTGTTCCGTACGTTCTTTAAATTATAATATATATAATTACTATTATTGGTAATATCTAATGTTTATGTATCTTTTAATTTTATATTATATTATAGGTTTTATACGACATTCCAAGGGAAACACGCCCTTTGAGAGATGGAGAAATACGCGAATTAAAAGACAAGATTGCCGCGTATCTTGCTAATATTTGTTCTTGGTAAATTGTAATTAGTTTAGATTTTTAGGACTTTAATGTATATATATACGTACATATTATTATATTATATATACGATCGAGAGTTTATTATTACAAAGAGATTATTGGTGATAATTTGTGATTATCATTGGATTATTGGATTAATCATTGTCTATTACATTGTACATTATTATTGGATTATTATTAGTATAAAACGAAAAAACAAAAAAAAAATAATATATATGCTGCGGGCCTCACAAAACCGCAGCATATAGTGTAAGACTATTATGTACATATAGTCTTACACTAAATGTTGCGGTTTTCACAATGCCCGCAGCATATAGTGTTCCTTTGTGCTGCGGTTTTAAACCACAGCATGTAAAATAGGCCATCTGCTGCTATCACTAATGCTTGGGGCCAAAACCGCAGCAAATGAGGTTTTTTCCACTAGTGGTGGGTCCTTGAAATTCAGTTGTAATAACTCCTTAGTAATAAATTATTAAGAGTTCTTTGTATCTCTCTTAATAGTAGAAATTAGTTACCCCATTTATGTGCTCCTTGATGTGTATTTATAGTCCATGATTGTGCGCGTAAAACATTCTTCTGTTATTTCAGTAATCCCCAAAATTCCTTACATGCCACTGTTGTTGTCTTGGATGTGTCAAGCTCTTCATTATTTTGGTGATTTTTCCTTTATTTTATATGACGCTCCTTGCTTCTTCTATTAACACGCGTCCCACTAGCTTATAATGATCCTCTATAATGGACAAGTGTCTTCCAATCGCACGTGACCTTCTCATGCACTAATACTACAATGTACGTTCAATGCCTCTTCAATCCTCCCAGATGAATGTTGCCAGATCACTAGCTAATCTTAATAATTCCTCCTAGATTAGCACTAATCTAATCTTCCCAAACGGTTTTGTACCAGAATTACTTATGACTAATATTTTACATATACAGCTATAAAACTCATCACGTATATACTTCTATTTGTTGCCCACCACAATCTTTGAATTGGTTTGTTGAATATGTTCAACCATTAAATCAACAAGCACCTTAGTAAGAGTTATTATCCATTTGTGTAACACCTCGAGATTTTTATAACGTTATTAATTAATATTTTAAATAACTTTTGGAGATATCTTTTTTTGTAATTATATATTAAATTATTCGAGTTAGTTTTAATAAATTTCTTTCATATCTAAAAATAAATATTAACACATTTACACTAAAAATAAATTACGATTTCTAAGATAAAGAGGTTTGAATTATATGACTATAATCGTATTAAAAATGAATGAACAAAAAGAATGTGAGTTTTCTTAGTTGGGCCTTGTGAAAAAATTAAGCTAGAAAATAAATAAATAAAATAATTAAATGAGTTAAGGTTTTACTTGTGAGACCAAACCCTTCCCTAATCTTATGAGCCGCACACCTCTCCTCCTTCTTCTTCTCTCTGCCTCTTCCTCTACTCACTATGACTCCATAACCCCCTCAAACCACACGCCTACAACCTCCCAAGGCACCACCTACCGTTTTTCTCCCCACCGTGAACAGCCACCGCAGCAGACCGAGCTTCCCTTCCCCACGAAGAGTGACGGCTGCAGCAGCTTCCTTGCCCATCCTGCCGCCATTAAACGGGACCCAGGCAGTCGGTTCTTGGCCCTGTGCCACCACCTCCACGACCTCCACTCACTTCTTCACCCTCTTGCTAGTTTTATTTTTGTGAGCCATCTCCTTTCTTCTATTTGATTTCATCTTGTTTCCAATTGAAATTTATAAAGTTTATGAATAAAGTGTTGAATTTTATATTATTTTCATTGAATCTTGTTATGAATAAGAATTTTATTGATGATTTGAATGTACTTATGAATTAGGTTTTTGAAATATGAATGAAAAGTGTTGAACTTTATATTATTTTCATTGAATCTTGATATGGGTAAGAATTTTATTGATGATTGAATGTACTTATGAATTAGTTTTATTGAAATATGAATGAAATTAATAGTTGGGTGCTATTTTTGATGGTGTTGTACTACTAGAACAACTCTATTTGTGTTGAATGTGAGAGTTTTGTAAGGCATTGTAATTCTACTTGACCTTGTTGAAGCAAAATAAATTGTTAGTATTAACTACAAGCACCCTTGTTAGGTTATTGAAGTTATAAGTAAATAATTTTAGTAAAGCTATGAGCATAGTGTCAACTTATTGTTGAGAGTTGCTAAAAGTTACTTGTTATGGTGTTTGATTATAATTCTTTCTAACTTTGGAGAAAGTAATAAATGATCTTGCGACTCAATAACCTTAAGAATTGTCATTATCGTCACATTAGTGCTATATTACCACCGTAAGATTTAAATGTGACGCGTTATTTTATTTAATGGTAACGTAAATCGTTATAACTCAAATTGAGTTGATGTAAAGGAACAATTCATATAATCCTCTTTATTTTATCTTATTTTTTTTTATTTGGTGGAAAGACTTATGTTATTATTTAGCTAGTGATTGCGACTTGTAGTGAATGAGATGTTTGTATGCTAAAGTAATTGGAAACTTATCTTATATGGATGATAGTGGTTACTTTGACATTTAGTTAGATAAGTGAACTTATTAGTTCTACTCATAACTTATATAGGTGCCCATTTCATAAAAGGAAAGTAGAACCTTAGTTGGGTGATTTTGTGACTTTTGATCGTGCAGTGACGCTTACAAGTACGTACACGCAGTAATTAATTATCATATTCATCGTTTCAAGGTATTATCAATATTTCATGATTATATACATCGTATTCAAATTATAGAGCGCTAGAAAGTAGACTGTGCTATCGAATAGTCATAATAGTGGTATAGGCAAGTAGAGTGAAAGCATGAGGAGACTATGAGAACAAATTTCTAAATAGTAGAGAACGCACTATGGTTGTGTGTGGTATCGAAATGATTCCCTAGTTATTGAGCCTTGATTATGATTAGTTGGAGTGACTCAACTGGATTATGTCTGGTTGATTTAGTGGTCCCCTAGGTGAGATCCGACAGGATCACCGTAAGGGGGGTATGAGCATATGTTTTTCATTGGGCGCCGGGTGGCCGATACCCCCACTTGACCGAGGTGTTACCATGCGGGCCATGCAAACCCCAATATGGTGGCCTCTTCACTGTACTGGTACCCCAGTGTGTTAGTTTTCCCGAAGGTAGAACCCGAGAGGGTCAGCTGGAGGGGGTATGAGCTCATACTTTTCCGTGGGCGCTGGGTGGCCGATAACGCCCTTGGCCGTGTCACTATGCCATGAATAGAGAAAAGATCTACTACCTCTGAATATACTTCGAGGGATTAGTAGTTTGAAAGAGAAATCATGAGTGTAGAAGTGTATAGACAGATGAGTAGATTCGTTATTATTGTGCTATATCGTTGCCTATCGTTTCGTGTAATGATTTTAATTGTTATAAGTTCATTGATTACTGACGTGTATGTGTTTGCTATTGTTTGTTCATGACCTTCTATGATATTCCTACTATGATACATTTGACTATTGTCCTTATTTTGAGCAGCAGGAGGATCATAGCTTGGCATAATAGGTATAGGAGCTTCTTTTGCTTGGCATTGGGGAAAGAGTGGAGTACAATTATCGCAATTACTATACGATTAGCCTGAAGTTGTAGCTCTTATATTATTTGTTAAGTTTTGGGTTGTATAGTTCTTTTGTGTGAAACCATGTGACTCCTTGTATGATTCATAGTTCCGCTGCGTAGTTTTGGATGTATGTCCGTAAATCTACTTCTTTTGTAGTCGTTAAAACCAATGCGTTGACATTGGAAGCACGATTCGTATTCGAGTTGATGATTTGAGGAACCGATGATGTTTCATTCCGTCGTGACATATTTTGGATGGCATTGAGGCCTTGGATTATTTTAGTTGTGTTATCTTATTTACTTACCTTGGTCACACACCCTTAATTTTTAGAGGAGGTGCTGCTGAAATTTCCACTCACATTTCCTTTAAGGTTTACCTTCAACGTATAATTATATTCTTTCTCTTTTCTTTATGTAACACCCGAATTTCCTCCCGTCCTTTACGATTTTGGTTTCGTATAAGGGTCGAAAATTCAGGGGTGTTACAAGTGGTTACCAGAGCCAGTAGTTCCTACTTTGACGCTTGTGTTTTAAAGTCTTTAAGAAACTATTTGAAGTTAACGTTGCGCGTGAGAGCTGGGATAGATTTGGGATAGATATACGACTTATGTTTGCATTGTGGTGATCATTGCTCGTGCATAAGTAGAATAAGTTAAGTAACTTGATATTAGATTCATAAGTGTAAGTTGTTCATACTTATGACTTTCTTATGAGCAATGGCTTGTTCAATACATGTTAGTTATGATCCTTGGAATGTCAAGTATTATTAGTATTAGTGCAGCTTTTGGTATAACTTTATAAATCTGTATAATAATCCTT
Organism: Amaranthus tricolor; assembly: GCF_026212465.1. Classification (NCBI taxonomy): domain Eukaryota; kingdom Viridiplantae; phylum Streptophyta; class Magnoliopsida; order Caryophyllales; family Amaranthaceae; genus Amaranthus; species Amaranthus tricolor. Next base: position 12,090,202 of record NC_080055.1, read on the forward strand.
AAATATGATGTTAATTTGAACCTTATTGGTATGAGAAGGTTAATGCATTACGTGTTGGGTGCTCAAGAATCATGTATGACAATATTCAGTTCCTATACATGAATTCTGTCTTTCAACTGTTCATTACGAAATCCTTTGAGCCAATGTAATATAGTATAAGATTGATCATCATGGAGGTGGGGGTACGCATATAGTTAAGTTTAGATCATGAGTTAAGATCCTTGACACCACACTTCCTCGTCATTTTGGCATAGATGGAAAAATAAACTTATATTCGTGTTGGATATGATGTTTATAGGAAATGCCTCCTCTATCTAGCAAGCGTTTGAGACAGCGCTCTTCTAACAAGGAACTACTTGAGCTAGTTATGGAATTGGCTGAGGAGCGGAAGTCAAAGTCCAAGTCAACCGCAGAGACATCTTCCTCTATGAGCAAGAGGATCTCTCAGAATAAACCTCCAACGTACTCAAGAGCTGGGGAACCTGCATCTTTAGAAAGTTGGTGGCGAGAGTTTGATAAACTTTTCAACGTGGTGCAATGCCCTGAGAACTTGAGGGTAGACCAGGCTGCATTCTACCTTCAAGAAGAGGCAGACTATTGGTGGTCAAACGCAAGAGATAGAGTGATTAGTGATCCCGATAATCCGCTGAGTTGGAAAGAATTCAAGACACTGATTCGAGAAAAGTCTTACCCACCACATATCAGGAAGCAAAACTCGAATGAATTTGCTAGGCTTGAGATGGGCGAGATGACCGTGGATGAATACTACAAGAAATTCATGGAATATATCAAATACTGCCCTGATGACGTCCCCACCGAAGAAAAGAAGATGCAAAGGTTCGAGTTGGGATTGGTGAATGAAGTGCAATTTCACATCGATAGCGACAGATACACCACTTTAGACGCTATGTACCAAAGAGCTGCACAAGTTGGGAGCTTGATTAAGATGGGCAAAGGAAAAAGGCCTGAGATGAGTAGTGTGGCAGCCACCAGTGGGGAGAAAAGGAAGGAGAGCTTTATTCAGCAAAACAACTTCCTTAACAACAAGAGACATCAAAACTTCAATGACCAACACCTCGGGAATGGTAGAAATGGCAAGCCTCAGCTGGGAGGTTCCAATGATCGAAAGGTGATCAAGGATCGTCATGGCAAGGAGAGGGTCTTCTTCTGCGCCAAGTGTCCCAACAATCACCCAGGGAGAGACTGCAATGGAAATCTCGTGGAATGCAAATACTGTGGCAAGCTGGGACACCGAGAATATGAATCTTTTGTAAAGCATGGACATCCAGCTCAACAACATAGTGGTCCACAAAACTCCAGACTGGGAAATTTCGGAAATAACAAGAATGGGAACGATCACAGTGGTAGGAAGCAAAACCATTAGAGGAATTGGAATGGAAACTGCACTCCTCAAAGTAGCTTCAAGTCTGGAGGATCTAATGGGAACAGTACCGAGAATGGCAATGGAGAAGCCAGTACGGTTGTAGCTCATCCAACTATTGGAAGGTTGACCGCTATCAATAGCAAGGAAGCATAGTCGGGGAGAGATGTGGTGATAGGTTCGTTCTGTGTGAACTCTGTACCTGTTAAAGTATTGACTGATACTGGAGCATTCGATTCTTTTATATGCACATCAAAGATCGAGAGGTTAGGATCAAAGAACCCAGAATCCACCTCTAATGTCGTAGCGATTCCGTCGGGAGAGTTGTTCCAGTGTACTAAGCTATATAGAGGAGTTCCTTTGACCATAGGGGATGTCTTCTTTCCTCGTGACTTGTATGAGCTTGATATGGATGACTTAGACATTATTCTCGGGATAGATTGGTTAGGTCATTTTAAGGTAGAGATTGAGTGCGACAAACAAGAAGTGAGGCTTGTAGGACCTAAGGGAAAAAGGGTAAAGTATAATAAGGGTACTTCGGGGTTACGGGCTAAAATGGTATCTTCCTTGAGGATGAAGGGATTGCTGAGACAGGGATTACCTTGTTACTTGTGTCATGTTCGAAGGATAGAGGATAAGGTTGTGACTCCTGAGTCTATTCCTGTCGTAAACAAGTTTATAGATGTCTTCCCAGACGAAATACCAGGAATGCCACCTACTCGGGATTTTGAATTTACCATAGACTTAGTATCGAGGGTGGGACTCATATCCAGAGCGCCTTATAGGATGGCACCAGCAGAGATGGAAGAATTAAGAAAACAAGTAGAAGAGTTGTTAGAGAAAGGGTACATATGACCGAGTGTTTCGCCCTGGGGGGCATTTGTGTTGTTTGTTCGCAAGAAGGATGGGAGTATGAGACTATGCATAGATTACCATGAGTTGAACAAGGTTAATGTGAAAAACAAATATCCTCTACCGAGGATTGATGACTTATTTGACCAGCTTAAGGGAGCTGGGGTGTTTTCCAAGATCGACTTGAGGTCTGGCTATCATCGGTTGAGAATTGCGGAGAGAGATGTATCGAAGACGGCCTTTAGGACTCACTACGGGCATTTTGATTTTACAGTGATGCCATTTGGGTTAACAAATGCACCAGCAGCTTTCATGTGTTTGATGAATCAGGTATTTAGTGCATGTTTGATAAGTTCGTCGTAGTCTTCATTGATGATATCTTGGTGTATTCGAAGGATGAGGGAGAGCACGAGCAACATTTGAGGCAAGTATTGCAGATACTTCGGGAGAATCAATTGTATGCCGAATTTTCTGTGTGAGTTTTGGCTTGAAAAAGTATCATTCCTGGGGCATTTTGTATCGTTACCGTGGATCCAACTACGATTGAGGTGGTGAGGGATTGGCCTATACCGACTGAGATTCAAAGTTTTCTGGGTTTGGCTGGTTATTATAGATGATATGAAAGATTTCTCGAAGATTGCCCGTCCGATGACCAATCTGATGAAGAAAGACAAGAAATTTGAGTGGACTGAGGAGTGTGAGGAAGCCTTCTGAACATTGAAGGAGAAATTGACTATTGCACCGGTTTTAACCCTTCTAGACAGAACGTCTGAATATCTTGTGTATAATGATGCCTCGAAAAATGGGTTAGGGTGCGTGTTGATGCAAGATCGAAAGGTCATCTCTTATGCATCAAAGCAACTTAAACCACATGAAGTCAATTACCCGACTCATGACTTGGAGCTGACAGCCATTGTTTTTGCTCTGAAAATTTAGAGACATTACTTGTATGGAGTAAAGTGCAAGAATTATACTGATCATCAAAGCTTGCGATACTTGTATACGCAATAAAATTTGAATATGAGGCAGCGAAGATGGCTAGAGTTGATTAATGACTATGACTTGGAGTTTAATTACCATGAGGGTAAGGCGAATGTGGTAGCTGATGCCTTGATTAAAAAAACCCATCATTTCGTAGCTTCCTTGACTGTTCCTAGAGAGTTGTAGAGAGGCATGGAACAATTGAATCTTGAGATTGTACAGCATGGGAGCTAGAGTCCCGGTTAGCAGCCTTATCCATTCGACCTTCAATTTTTGAGGAAATTTTTACAAATCAAGTGAGTGACTCCTTATTGGAGAAAACGAGAGAGCAGGTTAAAGAAAGGAAAGCTGAAGGATTCACGATATTCGAGGATGGTAGAGTTCGATACAAGGGTCGATGGTGTGTACCTTCTACTTGCACAGAGCTTAAGGATAAGATCTTGACAGAGGCTCATATTTCAAAGTACTCTGTTCATTCGGGAGGAGATAAAATGTATCAAGACTTGAAGCAGACGTTTTGGTGGTCTGGGATGAAAAGAGATATTGCTGAGTTTGTTTCCAAGTGTTTGACCTGTCAGAAAGTAAAGAGTGAGCATAAGAGGCCTGCAGGTTTATTCCAACCTTAGAATATTCCTGTATGGAAATGGGATGACATATCCATGGACTTTGTTTTAGGTTTACCGAGGACTAGGTCGGGAAATGATACGTTATGGGTGATCGTAGATAGACTCACCAAGAGTGCTAGGTTCATTCCGATAAATAATCAGTGGGGTATGGATCAGTTGGCTCAAGCTTACCTTAAGCATGTTATACGATACCAGGGTGTCCCTAGATCTATAGTGTCTGATCGTGATACTAGATATGTGTTAAAATTTTGGGAAGCATTTCAGGCAGCTTTGGGTACAGAACTTCTTAGGAGCACATCTTTTCACCCGGCTACTGATGGGCAAACTGAACGCACGAATAGAACACTTGAAGATATATTGCGAGCCGTAGCTTTGGATAGGCAAGAATCTTGGGATGAGTGCCTAGATATGGTGGAATTTTCATACAATAATAGTTACCAGACAAGCATTCAGATGGCACCTTTCGAAGCTTTATATGGTCGTCGTTGTCGTAATCCAGTATATTGAGATGATTTCAGTGAATCTGTCACTCTAGGTCCGGCTATGTTAGAGGAGATGACTGATCAAGTAAAAATGATTCAAGAAAGACTTAAGGCGGCCCAGGATCGGCAAAATTCCTACACAGATCTTAAGAGGAGACCTGATGAGTTTGCCGTAGGGGATTATGTACTGTTAAGAGTTTCGCCAATGAAAGGAGTCATGAGGTTCGGCAAGAAGGGAAAGTTGAGCCCAAAGTTTATAGGACCTTAGGAGGTTACAGAGAAGGTAGGAAAGGTCGCTTACAGACAAGCATTACCCAATGAGCTTGGTAGGTCCATGATGTGTTTCATATTTCGCAGTTGAAGCGATATGTTCCCGATAAATCTCATATGCTAGATCTCGAGCCCTTAGACCTTGATGAGAACTTGTCTTATGAGGAGAAACCTATCGAGATCTTAGATTCTAAGGTGCGCAGTACGAGATGAAAAGATATAAAGATGGCGAAAGTTCTATGGTCTGACCAACATACAGGATGCAACGTGGGAAACTGAGGATTCTATGCGTGAGAAATACCCACACCTTTTTCCTGAGGTTAGTGAGTAACGGGGTCGTAATTAAGTCTTTAAGGGGGGTAGAAACGATAGAATTTTGCGCGTTTTCACGCATTTTTCTCCTCTATGGTATCAACCTATCACAAATTTACATGCTTTCGATTGATCGTGTTGAGTCAATTGTGTGATATTTATATGCTTTTGATTGATCGTGTTGAGTCAATTGTGTGATATTTACATGTTTTGGATTGATTGTGTTGAGTCAGTTGTGTGACATTTACATGTTTCTGATTGGGTGTTGAGTTAATTTGGGCGCCGGGTGGCCGATAACGCCCTTGGCCGTGTCACTATGCCATGAATAGAGAAAAGATCCACTACCTCTGAATATACTTCGAGGGATTAGTAGTTTGAAAGAGAAATCATGAGTGTAGAAGTGTATAGACAGATGAGTAGATTCGTTATTACTGTGCTATATCGTTGCCTATCGTTTCGTGCAATGATTTTAATTGTTATAAGTTCATTGATTACTGACGTGTATGTGTTTGCTATTGTTTGTTCATGACCTTCTATGATATTCCTACTATGATACATTTGACTATTGTCATTATTTTGAGCAACAGGAGGATCATAGCCTGGCATAACATGTATAGGAGCTTCTTTTGCTTGGCATTGGGGAAAGAGTAGAGTCAATTATCGCAATTACTATACAATTAGCCTGAAGTTGTAGCTCTTATATTATTTGTTAAGTTTTGGGTTGTATAGTTCTTTTGTATGAAACCATGTGACTCCTTGTATGATTCATAGTTCCGCTACGTAGTTTCGGATGTATGTCCGTAAATCTACTTCTTTTGTAGTCGTTAAAACCGATACGTTAACACTGGAAGCACGATCCGTTTTGGAGTTGATGATTTGAGGAACCGACGATGATTCAATCCGTCGTGACATATTTTGGATGGCATTGAGGCCTTGGATTATGTTAGTTATGTTATCTTATTTACTTACCTTGGTCACACCTTCAATTTTTAGAGGAGGTGCTGCCGAAATTTCCACTCACCTTTCCTTTAAGATTTACCTTTAACGTATAATTATATTCTTTCTCTTTTCTTTTTATGTAACACCCGAATTTCCTTCCTTCCGTGCTTTACGATTTTGGTTTCGTATAAGTGTCAGAAATTCAGGAGTGTTACAATTTGGCCCCTGCCGACTGTTCATCCTGCACAGATTGCTGCCTCCCTGAGCATGTAGCCAGACCAGACATCTACAGTTTCATTCATAAACCCTCATAGCTAGCAAGTTAAAAAACATTATTGTGTTTCAAGGAACACTTGAAAAGTGTCACCCTATTTAAACACAAACTCCTTGTTTTTACAAACGTAAGGTTCTATACATCCGACTTTTTTACCATGCCTGGCGGAAAGCCTTTTAGAGGTAATTTGATCTATACTTTATTGCTTTTCATAGAATGAGTCTTAAACTAGTAGCTTCGCCAATTTAGTTGTCACATTGCTAATATACAACATTATCAAAATCACAATTTATTCCAGAAAATATGAGTTGCCAACTAATTTGTCTTTTGAATTTGTGACTCGATTAAAATAGCTTAAAAATAGTCTAAAACCGTCCATAATTTACTTTTTTGACTAGTGATTCACGTAGAGATTTACTTATCATGTCACACCCTTTGTTAATAAAGGATTAGGAATACAATTACCTCGAGGCAAGAATTTATATGTACACAATAGTAAATAGTAATACCTCAGAAAATAGGAGAAATCAGAGGGACATACGGAAATTGGCTATGGAACCACACCGTTTGCTCTATTCATCGGCTTTCGGAACAAGCGAACAGACGAGAGAGGGGGAAAAGCCGAATGCTTTTATTTATTTTTACCTTTTTTTTATTATTCTTCAACCAGGGGAGGAAATAGAAATCAACGGAGGTTATGGTCTGTGGGCATATGCAACATATTCAACATATGACCATATAAGACGCAAATATATTTAAGGAAATATTATATTAAATAATACAAATTTTTGTGGATTTTCCTATAATAATGTCAATGTTTGATTAAACATGAATAATAACAACTTATGGGCGTATTTTCCTAGAATAATATCAACTTTTGTTTAGCCAATAATTTACCTTTTTTTGGTTAAATAACCTACTATAAACAAAAGTTTGTATATTCTAGGCAAACATCTCCTTAAGTTGGTACTCCTTATTCATGGTTGATCAAAATTTAGTATTATTATTCATGATGATTTTTCTTATATTAAAATGCATAAGATTTTGATTTAAAAAAAAGGCTTCAAATATTAAAAATACAATCTTTTATATACAACAATTTTTGAAAGATTGAAAAAAAAATAAGCTTATTATCAAAAAAATTCCCAACTAAGCTTCGAAAAATTTTAATTCCCAAAATAATCGTCTCCATGTTCGAGTTTAACGTCAGATATGTTCGCTGTTACTAACAGCGAACAAAGAAGTTAGTCAAAAAAAAAAACCAAAATCCTTTATTCGTTGTTACTAACGACAAACAAAAGAGAGATACAAACAGAAATAAAATCATGTTTGTTGCAGTTACTAACATAAAGGTGTTGCTCTTAAAGTAGTGAACATGGACATGATTTGGCAATATTATGAATTCGAAAGGTAGAATAATTTACCATCTAGATATGTAGCTAAGCCCTATTTAATTATCACAACTCACATCAAAACAAATTTCAAAAGCACCTCAGTGATCGAAAGTCTTTCGATGATACGGCCTCAAACAAAGAGTTTATGTTCTTAAAATATGTATTAGACGGTGAAATCGTCTCATACAAGAATTTGCAAACAACAAATTGCACCATTTTCAGACTTGCCATCAGATCAAGCTAAAGTTCTCATTATATACAACCTGTCAACCAATAACACAAAATTGCTCCATGATCTGCTTCTTCCAGGAGATGGAAACATGGAATAGATAGCAAAAAAAGGATCAAGCCTCCATAAATACCTACCTCCCATTGCATTGTAATATGAGATGATAAGAGATATACAACCTATTATAGCTATTACTTCTGATTATGACTTCATCTAGTGCTGCCATGAATAAAGCTTTACCATTCCTCAATTTCATCATCGGAAACCTCACTAGCTTGAAAATTCATATGATCAAATTCCACAGTGTCCATTTGATCGTCTCGTATGAAGCTGTTGAAATCAGTGTGCTTATTGGACAAAGATGTTCTAGTACCAAGCCATTTATGTAATGGTCTATATTCTGTGCAAATAGTAGAAACATCGGACAAGTGCAGACTATAGCAATATTCAAGCCTTTGCCTCTCCATCTCATGCTGCCATGATAATTTAAATGTTGATAAACAGGAAGCATCAGTCAGATTAATGCACAAATTAGGGAAAGAAATAAAGCCCCAATGATTAATCTAATAATAATTATCATGAGAGGAAAGGACAAACGTAACTTTACCCAGCAAGTGAAAAGGGGAACACTGAGGTAAGTGCTAATCTGAATATTGAAGTACACATCCATAAAAAGAGACTGAACATAAATGTCCCTTTCCAACACTCTAAACCAGCAAACCGATAAATTTGTAGAAAGTCATAACAGTTTAAATTATAAGTGCTGACGTCTAGGTTACAACAGCCAAACCAAGCATTGCATCTGGATCCATAATATGAGCAGAAAGAATCAAAGAAACAGATACTGGCTACCCCATGACAGACCTAGAAGCTTACACAACTGAAAAGGAACCTGACTTCAAAGATATATTTCTACCATATACTATGATGATTGACAACCAAGGTTAATGCGTATTGTGACTCACCATATTACGCCTTGTTGATCTCTCTATCTCCCAAAGCCTAGGACGACGAATAACATGCCACCTATCATACAAAAGAGTATTTAATCAAAAACACACAAGATCTCATAAACTGTAACAAACAATACATGCACGTAATTTGACGCACCTGGAAGGAGAAGGGTGGGCATTTCCAAACAGCACCCCACGCACAGCTACTGAGGCAGCAGCTGGTTGAATAATATTTTCTGCTTCATTATTTCTAGCAAACGTCCGATGAACTGAGGAAAGAAGGCAGTCAACATCACTCAAATATGATGTCACAGTCCATGCATCTTCAATTGCCTCCTTACTGAGGAATTCTAGAACTACAAGGTGCAATGAACAAGACCATGTCACTTTTTAAACCAAAAGATGATGTGATATTCATTATTAACATTGATGATTCCAAATTTTTTTGAGAACCTATCCCATACCAGAAACATCACATCATTCAAAATCCAACAGAGTTAGCACATAATCATGTTTATGTTTAGGAATGAGTGTGTTGCTAATGATGCCTGACATGCTCTTAAACATCATGGGCTGAAGGCCCAAAGCTCAGAAGAATTTGCACAAAATATAGAGTAATTTATGTCCGTTTTCTGATGTGACTAGGATATACTCCATTAAAAGGTCATTTCAGCAGTAAATATGTAATTATTTTCAAATAGAACCAGAATTTACCAAGTCACTATCAATAAGACATGCATAAATGCAAGTGAACTTCCTAGGACCTGATGCCAAACTTCACATCCACAAAAAGTCAGGCCAGCTTGCATGAAATATCAAAACCAAGCAACCATTGAAGCAAGCAACCATTTCCTCTATTCCTCTTAATATTCACTTGATAATAGATAGGTTAAGAAATATTAAACAGACTAGCATTAAAAAAGAACCTAATGTTCGAAATTTGTTTTCTGCATTGATGAACCAATGCACGAATTTCACTGTTGATGCAAGACAACAGCATGCTATTAAATTTGACCTTATTTCTTAGCTTTGCCCACTTTTCTTTACCTTACCATCATAGCATGTCTTTACAACCTGTAGCAGCCAAATCCAAAACAACAACCCATACATTTTCGCTAGCTTTATTTCAAAGTTATATATCCTGCTGATTTAGTAGTTTACTAGTACTCGTATACCCTGGTATCAATACCAATATGCTTCTGACCAAGGAAATGCCACAGAAACATGAACTTAAATCAGTTGATTACGCCTCATGCACACACACACACACATACACCATTAGATTTTATGTAAAGTGGAAAACTTAATGACTTCTAACTATGAATATGAAATTTTTATTTTTTAAAAAATTAAAATTAAAAAGAAAGAAAAATAATTTAATATAGCTAGGCACCAAAGTTGACCAAAGCATATTTGGGGCTGAAGCTGAGAAAAATTGCAAAAACACTTCTCACTTCATATAGGAAAAAGGATAATTAGTTGGGGGTTGAAGCTCGGAGAGCAAAAGAAATCATTTTCACAGCACAAAAACAGTCACAGTACTTATATTGAAAAAAGAAAGCACCATTTTCATGTAAAAATTCAGCCACTGGCCTTGCTTGCCCGTATGCTTGACAAAGAACTTTTTCCGGTGGATCCATCTTTAGAGGTAATCGTGCAAACTCTTCCTTCAAAGAAACTCCATCTTCACCTGCAAATCACAGAAATTGATACAGAGAAAGTAAGCAACTAAGAAGGGGTCAACATTGATATATGTAAAAGAAAAAAGGAAAGAGGAAAAAATAATTCTCTTTTAATTCTCTTTCTTTCTTGGAACCGGTGGGTAAGGTGCGGAGGAGGAATTTATTGGAAAAAGTGCACCACACACGAGATGCAACGAAAAGTAATTGAGCAATTAAGTGAACACAGAGAACATCAATGTTACTAGACATTATCCTAATTCCCAAACCTCTAACAGAATCCTGTCCTTAGATGGTTAATTTAAGTTGGGGGAGAATAAACATAAGCAGCTTTCCCATGTAATGACCAACTTCAACTAAAAGTTCAAGACTGAATCAAGTGAGCCACCCAGTTTTGAGAGGATAAAAGATGGAGAGAGTAAAAATATGAAATGAAAAAAGTCTAACAAAACCTTTACTACATTTAAAGAGTAACATGTCAAGAAGTCATAAAGACTCCAAAAAAAACAACATTTTCCAATTAAGAGGATAAACTTTACGAAAACATGTGACATGATTTTTAAAAGAACACTTTCTCTTCTTGAGCAAGGAGGATTGAAGTCCTCAGAATATATAAATTTGATTTGTCTCAATTATCAATAATTACTATATTTTAATATTGTTGTATGGCAGAATATTTATTCACTTTGATGATGATAATATCATCACAAATACAAAGATTTAATAATTAAGTTTATGTTGTAAATGAATTAATTTCATAAAATAATTTCATTAGTCATATTAGTAAATATTTATAGCATCCGTGTTTTACACGGGAATCTATCTAGTAATGTAACTAATATCAATACCAACCCAACATTTAAAACAAAATCTCTCATAATTGCACTTATACTTACTCTGTGACATGGTACATTCAGCATCCCTTTTGTTGTGCAAAAACTTCCCAAGGGCATGAAACAAAGATAATGTTTGATCCCTGCCGAAAGGTAAAGAACATCCAGTACCCATTTGGCCATGATAATGTGTTTCATCTTCTAAAGCAGAAGTGAGTTTCTCAGAAGATAAAAGCATCATTTTATCTTGTTTTAGACAGGCATACTGCAATGTCATAATAGCGTGTCTAATATCACCTCCACATGCATTAGCTATTAAATTTACTAGCTTGCAACTTGTGTTGTAGTTTTCTTGTCTACATATTCCAGAAAGCACCTTCTTAATTGAATTCACTGTTATTGGATTAAAAGACATCTGAAAATACATCAAAACAGAAACTTAACAATTTCGAGTAACAAAAAAACACAAAACCCGCCCAACCTCTCCAACAGAAAAAGGACAGTTCAGGAAAAGCAACCTTACAGGCCCCAGCACTCTCTAGAGATGACGAAACTTCTTCCCAGAAGCGCATGGCTGAATCTGAAGAGTCAGATGCGCTGTACTCCGTTATCAAAATCACCGTTGGTACTTTGACTGACTTAACGAGAAGTTGCAAACAATTGAGAAGTCTGCCCTGAGCATTCCTTCCATTTGCTACAGGAAGATCTTCAATTAAAAGCACCATGGGCTGCCTTGGTTTAGTAAGGGACGAAGAAAGCATCCCATACTTCCTAACTCGCTCTACAAAATTCTCAAACTCATCCAACTTGGATATGTAACGCATCCCTGATGAGGTTAATAGGTTGTTCGATAAGTACATAAGATCACTATTGCAGCAAACAAACTTAATAATATTAGCAATAAACAAAATCTTATATTTAGTTTTAACTAAATAACTAAATGACTCATGCAAAATTCAATAGAAAATCAATCTACTACCTAAAACAATATGCATTTCAGCCATACTCAGCTAGGTCTGTCATCGCGCAATTTCTCAATTCAAGGTTTAACATAAACTTTACAATTATGACAACTTGTTCTTAAAGGAAGTTTAGCATATGCTCTTAAATCAAATACAATAATACACAAGATTCCATGTCTCAGTATCAAGGACATGTGAAGAGATAGCAATAGTAAGAAGTGAGGCTGGTGACCAAGCGTGATTGAAGAAACTAATCTTCAGGCGTGAAGTACTAGTAGTAGTTAGAGCACAGAATTAAACATGTACCTGCATTCAAGTTATGTACATGTTCCTGCCAAATTGTAGGAGTTGGTGTATTCCATTCACAAATATTGGCTCCAAACTCAGATACAACAGCACGGACAGTTGCCTAGTTACAACATTAGCCCGTCAGCACATGATCAAGAAGAACAGACAGGGAGATCCACAAGTTTGAAAGAACAGAACATGACATAAATAGACCATTCACAGGAAATATATAAAGGAAATCAGGGGTTAACTACTAACAAACAGTGAAGGATGAGCTAACTCTTTCCGAAAGCAAACACAGAAATCCAAATCCTGTAGATTGTACAGTCAAGTATACCAAGCTGATAAGAACATGTGCCAAAACTAACAAGTCCAGACTCTAGAGCAAACAATTCTAAGAGAATGCAGTAAGCCACAAGAAGTTTTGACAAAAGCATGCCTTTTAGATAGCATAAAGACTAAGACAAACTTTTATTATTTTAATGAAGATGTTTTATATTCTACAACCCCAACATTGGGGGTTGATCACAATAACACCACAATCTGATGGCATTCCATCAATTGGCTTTAGAAGTTCATAATCATGAAAATATTGAAAGTGAACAAATTCATATCTCTATAGCTAAAATAAATTCCTTGAAGTATTGAAAATTAGAGACTTTTACTTGACTTGACAGTATTGAGTACATCAATAGGATACAGAGTCTTATAAGGACAATAGAAGGCAAAATACAGATGCAAATCCAAGTATCAAAGAACTGATGTATACAATCAAACAGCCACTCCAAGAACACGTTTACAATACTACTATTGGCTCTTAAAAACTCATAATATGTATGCAAGGGTAAAAGATATGAGGGGCAAGAACATACAGATTTTCCCGTACCAGCTAGACCGGTGATGAGTAGAACATAACTTTGTAACCATTGCTGCAAAGCAAAAGAATAAATAATTAAGTGTTAACTCACCACTACAAAACACCAAAACAAGAATCTAAGACATGTTTATTGTAATGCAGTATTTCATTGCTAAGCCATCCGAATTATTGGTTATTGGTTATTCATAAAGTCAAACTAATCTTATCACCAAATCAATCATCGAAGAAAGTACAAGTCTACAAGAGCCTTTAAAATTAGCAATCAGTGTTCCAATTATTCTCTATAAAAAAGGAGTCAGCAACTCAAGAACTGAAGACAGTTTGCGTGAAATTAACTAGTCATGATTAAGCAAGGCTCAATGCAAAATATTAATGACTAAAAGGTATAGCATCAACTCTTATAGGAAGTAACATCAAATACAGGCATACAGCTCAGATAGGACTGGAGGCGTGTGTATTTATAGATACCTAGATACAAGAATGTTATATGAAACATCTCACAATCCTACACAAATACTCACTACCTCTGTATTAGCAAGCTTTTCCTCAAACCACCTTCTAACTTCTTCTACCTGCAAATTAAGGACACAAAGGATCAGCAATAATGCATATGACAGGTAATTTCTAACACCACTTCCGGCTTTTACAAGTGCACTATTCTTCCGAAAAGCTCTCGCATATTAAAGTATGAGGAAACAATCAGAAGTCAGAACCATAAGCATTTGCAAAAACTAAATTTACCTTCTTTTTATGAACAACAAGCTCCTCTACAGAAAGTGGAGTATACTTATCAGCCCAAGGCACGGTTTCCTCGAACCTCCTATAATCTGATACAAGTTTCCTTAGTGACAGCAAGTAAACCAACAGAAAATTTCTACATACTAAATACTACTATTAACACCAACATAATTTTCTTCTTGTCTTAAAATTAAATGAGAGCCAATTATTAAGTCAATTCCATATCTATATTCTTTAATTCCAGCTAGATAAATATCATCCGACAAAAAGAGGTAAATTAAATTTAAAGAATGATGAAAAAAATGAACATAGCATACCAGTAGATACCTGAAACCCAGCAAACTCTTCGGCCAAACCTCCAGAAAGAAATTTAGACTGAATTTGAAGAAAATAAAGTAAATTAATTCCTAATGTTGCCAAAATAAAACTAAATATTCAACCAAAAGAAGTACTCCATACCTCATCGAAATTCGAGAGCAATTCTGCGGAAGAGGAGAGAGGCTGAGATAAGCGTGCTTTCTTTTTCGTCTTCGTCGTCGTTTTAGAAGTAGAAGTTCTTTTAGATTTAGAATTTGATTGAGACTTTGAATTACTACGATTAGACTTCAACTTTGCAGATGAGGACTTTCTGATATAGTTGAAATCGTCGTCGTCATCTGACAAAAGAACAACAGTACTATTTCTTTTTCCCATTTCAAACCCTAAAACAATGTAGTTGATGAACACAACAGCGAGCATCAAAAACCCTAATTCTCTGAGGAGAATCACTTCGAAAGCCGAATAGTATAATAATATCAGCATTCAGCAATGAAACGCCATTAAAGAGGCTGAAATCTAATCGTAGTAATTCATCGAAGCAATTTTGAGGGAGAACGATAATGGTGACAAGTGTGTGACGGAAGTTTTGTTCGAAAAAGCGCGGGTGTCAATTTGTACCAGCAAAACTTTAAGGTAACCCCGGTGAAAAGGGAGGTGATTTTTGTAGTAACCATTTGTTCAATAAAAATTTGTCATTAATAATTTGAGTTTAAAAATTTTTTATTTTAGATTATTTTTTAATAATTTTAATTTTAGATTCTTTTTTAATAATTTTAATTTTAGATTCTTTTTATATAAACTAATCTAATCTAATCTAACTTTCGAACTATATTTGTTCAAGGAAAATTTATTATTAATAGTATGAGCTTTCACATTTGTTCAAGCATACGTTGATAAAAACGGGTGGGAACTGTACATAAGAATTAGTAGTTGGAAAAATAACCAACATCGAAGAATTAAGATGAGGTCGACTTATAAGCTTGATGAGCTACTCCTCCCTTAGACCATATTCATTATTTTGCTCGAAAAGTTAGTAGTTATTTTTGAGTTTTATATATTCTGAAGTTTATATTATGAGTTTGTTAATATTAATATATATATATATATATATATATATATATATATATATATATATATATATATATATATATATATATATATATATAGTAATACTATAATAACATTATAATAAAATATATATAATAATAACGTTGTATATATGCGTTTCATGTATATGTCTGTGTAAACCGTGGTAAATTAAAAATATTTACATAGATAATTATAAGAAATAAAGTAAATTAAATTTTAAAAGTGTGAGTAACAGGAACGTGTTTTATCGCGTAATGTTTTCTTTTCCGATAAAAAAATTAATTAATTAAATAATTAATTAATCAATAAATAAAAAATAAAAAAATATATTATGGGAAATTTGAACAGGGTGGCCAGTTGAGTGTAAGTAGGGGAGGAATATTGTAACTCCTCTCATAAGTGTGCATTATGGCACATTTAAGCTATTCCTTTATTGTTTTTTTTCCTTACATTCAAACCTTGGAGTTTTGATTTTTACTAGCATTTGCAAGTGAGAAAAAAATCAGAAAAAATTTCTCTCCTTGCTCCTTCCATTCGGCCAAATCAAAAAAAAAAAATTCTCAATGTGCAATTTGGGTGTTTCAATCCAACCTTTAATCAAAGAGTAATTTTGATTAAAACAAAAATTCTATTTATAAAGTTGAATTGTTATTTATAAATTTTATTTATAAAATTGTTTATATTGGAATTTTTGTGTTGATTTAAGAAAAAAAAATGTGTTTATATTCAAGTTTTGTTATATGAGATTTTTGGTTCTTTTATAACATAGTTCTTATATATATATATATATATATATATATATATATATATATATATATATATATATATATATATATATATATATATATATATATATATATATATATATATATATATATATATATATATATATATATATATATATATATATATATATATATATATATATATATATATATATATATACATATATATATATATATATATACATATATATATATATACATATATATATATATATATATATATATATATATATATATATATATATATGTAATTATTAAAAAAAATGATGGAAAAAAAATATATATTCTGTTTTTCTGGGGCAGCGTGTCGTCTCGACAAGCGTGCCACATTAGCATGTGTTTTTGGGTGCGTTTTGTTATCGTTTGGTTCATCAGTATCGCATAGGGTAGTCAAACACTAAAATCTATTAAAAATAGTAAATGGGCGTTAAAAATTGTGATATTTGGTACCCAACATAGTTGGCGTCTTCCGGACGCAATGGTGAAGTCGGATTTTTCGTTTGAATTTTCGAATCTGTCTAAAAAGGCCAGAAAAAGTTTCTGGTTGTATTTTGGAATTTGGAAATTATTAATGTTAAGGCTTAATTAATTAAAATTATGAAACCTAGTCATGCCTTGGTAGTGTAGAATGTTCTTGTTGTGGAAACACGTACTAATATTTGATTTTTATATGTGTGTGGTGTCTAGGACCTCGATTCATAAAAGGGTGAAATTCCTGTCGTGTTGAACTTCGATTTGTTTGCAGCGCTTCGAGGTACACGCTTAGACCATACTTCTATATTTGGTTGTGCAAAGTGGTGTTGTTTCATTCTTAGTTGTAGCATTGTGAATCACTTAAGGCTTAGACACCTCAAATAGTTTGAAAGAAGTTAAACTTGAAAATTGAGGATTTATGTGTTTGTTACCCTTTGGGTTAGTACCTTGGTTTGGATTATCACAGTTATTGTTCCCATGGCAGTTTTGGATCAACACGATCACCATGGGGGTATGCATACTTTACCTCTGACGACCCGCACAAGACGGGCAACGTCTTAGATCGGTGGTTGCCTTGGATTTAGCTTTCCCATGTGTATTCTCCAAAAGAATTTGATTTTTGCTTGAACAACCCGAACAGGACGGGCTACGTTACAAGCTGGAGTTAAGTTAG
Source organism: Amaranthus tricolor (assembly GCF_026212465.1). Taxonomy (NCBI): domain Eukaryota; kingdom Viridiplantae; phylum Streptophyta; class Magnoliopsida; order Caryophyllales; family Amaranthaceae; genus Amaranthus; species Amaranthus tricolor. The sequence continues at coordinate 12,107,611 of NC_080055.1, forward strand.
TGATGAATGAATTAGAGCCTTTGCATGCTAGGATGAACACATTGCTTGTATTCAACCTGATTAATATTTTGTATGAAGTCTCTAATGTGTATTGGATTGTTCTTTGGAACTTGCTATGTTGTTGTCATACGACGGCTAGCAGGTTGATTTGCAGGTGGGGGCTGGAGTGAGGACTCAACTTAGAACCCGTAATCATCAAGACTATGTTTTTCTTTGTAATAAGATCTTAAGTAGAAATAATTCTATAATTATGTAACTAGATATTGACATGGTTTTCTTTTCGCTTTCGTTTATTTTCTTTTGTTTTGCCTAGAGGCCAATAGGCTCTCGAGTTGTACGCTTGGAACTTCCGCTAACTTATTTCTATCGTTTTGGTATTGTTTTCTGCTTTTATTTTATTTCTTTATCGATGGAACGTTGACGATCCTAGAGGAGATACTTCTCTGGTGTCCGCTGTGTGAACCGGGGTTCATATTTTCATATGATCTTCCGAGTCACCTAAACCCGGACCGTTACAACAGCTTTGATTTGTGTGTATTTTGCAAAAAAAAAAAAATTAAAACCCTTTTTGCTATTAATATGTTATGTTATCAGAATCGACTAAATTTGAACAAAGAAAATGAATGCTATTTATGTTGGTAGGAGACGTGAATTGTTTGTATGGATGCATAAAATTACTTGGTTGGTGTATGTATTTCTTTTGTCGAATATAAAGAAATTAAAAACACAATTTTTTTTTCTTAATCTCACTAAGATGACAAAGATGGTTCATGGATGTATTTTAACATTGAATCGCCAAAGATTGTGAACGGAGTCTATGAATTTTGTAATATTGTTGTCAAACATCAAGTTAGGAAATAGTTTTGACATCAGCGTAGGTTTAAGCCTCAATATCTTGTTTGGTAAGGAGGGAGTTTATGAAGCAAACACTGTTCCGCATAATTTGCATTAAGAAGAGGGTTTTTTCATAGGATGAATAATGGGTATAAGACTTATGATAGGACGTCAATGAGGACGTAGATACGTAAATAGTGTTGATGAGGTTATAAAGGCGGTCGAGAATGAGTTAGGCAAACTTCCTCACGTTTTTGATATATTATCAAAGGCTTCTTAAACGCCTTCGTACCCTTGATGGACAAAATTTACCAAACTTACAACTATGTTGACAATTTTCAATATAGTTAAAGTCAATTAAAGTTACACTAATTTTACATGCTTATTTGAAGCATTAGGTGAAATGTTTCCTAGTGAAAATGAAAATCCAAAATTGATTTATTATCCCAAAAATTCTCATGTGTCCTTTCGTGTTAGAGTACTAGAAGATTCATGTTTGTTCGAATGATTGTGTATTGTAACATAATGAAAATGAGAACTTAAAAAAGTGTACGCGGTGTGGGTTGTTGTGTTATAAGCGTGAATGGGCTCCAGAAGCTAAATGTCCCCCGACTAAGGATGTTGTGGTATTTTCTAATATTCAAGCGCTTGTTTTCT
>NC_080055.1:12114101-12176601 GCF_026212465.1 Amaranthus tricolor
AAAAGAATTAAGGCCTCCGAAAAGAAGCTTAAGGCGGCACATCGATGCTCCCCGGATGCCAGGATGTTAGCTACTTGCAAATCTCTTGCGGATGAACTGGATAGCTTGCACAAATTGGAAGAATCGTATTGGCACCTCCGATCCCGGTCGAATGAGCTTAGAGATGGTGACAAGAAATCACAATATTTTCACCATAAAGTAAACTCAAGGCAGTGGAGGAATTCAATCAAGGGGCTCACCGACCCAAGTGATGGAGTGTGGAAAACCAGCAAATTAGACATTGAGAGGCGCATCACTGCTTATTATCAGAACCTGTTCCAAAGCAGTTCACCGTCCGGTTTTGAGGAAGTTGTTGTAGGGCTGGGTGAGGTCATTACGGAGGACATGAATGAGATACTGGATGCAGTCCCTACTTATGAAGAGGTTCCGTGTGCAATCTTTCAAATGCACCCTACCAAAGCTCCAGGTACCGATGGTTTTCATGCTCTTTTCTTTCAGAAGTTCTGGGATATTGTTGATGTTGGTATTTTCTGTTTGGTCAAAAGATGGTGGGAGGGTCTCTTTTACATGAAAATCATTAACAAAACATGCATTTCCTTGATCCCTAAATGTCAAAACCCAAAACTTCTGACGGAGTACCGACCCATTAGCTATTGTAATGTCATCTACAAAATTCTCTTTAAAACAATGGCTAGTAAACTGAAAACCATTTTGGGGGATATTGTTTCTGAGAATCAAAGTGCCTTTATACCGGGAAGACTCATAATTGATAATGCTTTGCTTGCTTTTGAGACTTTCCACTCTATGAAAAGAAGGGAAGAGGGTCGGAATAATTCCTTTGCATTGAAACTTGATATGAGTAAGGCTTATGATAGCGTGGAATGAAGCTTCATGGAGAGAGTCTTGTTTAAAATGGGGTTTCGAGACACTTGGGTGCGAAGAGTGATGAGTTGTATTACGAGCGTGTCTTTCACTTTCAAAATCAATGGGAGAGTTCATGGTGAAGTCATTCCATCTAGGGGTCTTAGGCAAGGCGACCTATCTCAGCCTATCTCTTTATTTTGTGTGTTGATGCTTTCTCCACCCTGATCAAGAAGGGTATGACTAGAAATGAGATTCATGGTGTAAAAATCTACAGAGGCGCCCCCCCTATTTCTCATCTTTTCTTTGCAGATGACAATATACTTTTTGCGAGAGCTACTGTTCAAGAAAGCTTACAGGTAGCTAATTTTATTAGCATATACGAAAGAGCTTCGGGCCAGAGAGTAAATTTTGACAAGACAAAGATCGCTTTTAGCAAAGGTGTACCACAGCACACAAGATAAGCAATTGTTGACAGGTTGCATGTCCGAGAAGTTGAAAGGCACTCCAAGTACCTAGGGCTTCCAACTATTGTGGGCAGATCAAAGAAGGTTATTTTCTCAAGACTGAAGGAGAGAGTGTGGAAGAAGACCCAAGGATGGAAAGAGCGCCTCTTGTCACGGGCGGGAAAGGAGATCCTATTAAAGGTGGTGGTCCAAGCAATCCAAACATACATGATGAGCATTTTCAAGCTACCCGAGGGTCTTCTGGATGAGATATATGCATTGATGGCCAATTTTTGGTGGGGTTCGTCACGTGATAACAGGAAGACACATTGGCACAGTTGGGTGAGCATGTGCGTGCGAAAGAGTCAAGGAGGTATAGGCTTTAGAGACCTAAAGTGCTTCAATCAAGCTCTTTTAGCGAAGCAAGTGTAGCGAATAAAAGAAGGTACGAACTCACTTCTGGGCTCCATTCTCAAAGCCCGATACTATAAGCACAGAGGTATCCTCGAGGCCTCTAGAGGGTATGATCCAAGCTTCGCGTGGAGAAGTATATGGGGAGCCAAATATTTGTTGTTGGAAGGCTTGGGATGGCAGGTCGGTAATGGGTGGTCTATCAATGCTTTCAATGACAAATGGGTGATGATAGATGGTAAAATGCAATCACCGATAGCAACCAACACTCCTACACATGATCTCTTGGTAGGTGAATTGATAGATCACGATGCTATGCAATGGAGAGTTGATCTTATCCGACATACCTTTGATCATTTTTCAGCAAAGGCTATTATGGCCCTTCCTTTATGCAAATAGGCTACATGGATAGACTCTTTTGGTGGTACAATAAAGATGGAAGATGCTCAGTGAGATCGGGGTATTGGCTAGCAAGGTCAATTCATCCACGTCACAACAACCCCGCAACTTTAGGTGATGACCACACTCTGTAGCAGAAGATTTGAGGGCTTAATGGCCCACCAAAACTCAAGCATTTGCTGTGGCGAGGCTGCAAAAATTCCCTACCATTTAATGAAGTTCGCAAACACAGACATCTTGCCGATACAGAGACATGTGCTCGATGCTTGGCTGGTCCTGAATCCTTAAATCATGCGATCTTTGATTGCCCATCTATCAAACGTATGTCTACGGATCACCCCTGCCATAGGCTTATCTTTGATGCTCCTCAAGAATCCTTTATGTCATGCATTAAATGGATAATGACTCATGCATCTGCAGAGGAATTAATTTTAGTGTGTGCTTCTATTTGGGCTTGCTGGTATGGTAGGAACTTGGCTGTTTTCGAAGGAAGTACCATGGACATAACCCAGTTGTCTATCTCTTTCACAAAGATGGTTTATGTGTACCAACTATACTCTTAGAAAGTCACCATGCTTAGTACCCCATCAATCCAATCTCACTAAGCTTGGCAGGCTCCTCGTGAGGGTTGGATGAAGATAAATTTCGATGCCCATATCAATCCAGCTCAAGGAAGGCGTCTTGGCATCGTAGTGCGAAATCATGAAGGAAGGTTGCTAATCACTGGTACTCAGTCAGTACAGGCATGTTGGTCAGTTGAGGTAACCGAAGCAGCAGCGGGTTTGTACGGGCTCGAAGTGGCACATCATATGGGATACAATCGGATAAATTTGGAGGGGGATGTAATGAGTGTCATCAATGCTATATCGAGATAGCATACGAGTCTTTTTCCTATACATCTCATTTATGAGTATATCAATGTGTTTAGTGCTCTTTTCTCTGGATATAACTGTAGCCCACTTAGTTGCTAGATTAGATACGGACTCTCACGTTGAGAAAGTTTGTATGAATCCTTTTTCCCAAAGTATTCAAAGTTTGAATATTGATTTTCAAAAAAAAAAAAAAAAAAAACATGGAAAAAAAAAAAAAAAAACCCGAAAATAATAAAGGAGGGCGATTCTCAATTCTCACCAACCCCCGCGTGTAGTAGGAGAAGTTCAATCTTCATCTTCGTCCTCAAACAAAACAAAGGAGATAAAAATATACACCTAACCTTCTCTTCTACTTTCTGCATTTTTACTTCTTCCTTCAATTTCCTACTTCCATGGCGGCCTTAGCTAATCCCTCTTCTCTACGTTTCTCGACCACCAAAGCGTCAATTTCTAAGTCAACTCCTTCTTCGAAGTTCTTTTCTGGGACTTCCCTTAAGTTAGGTTCCTTGCAAGACTATTCGGCCCCCGATCAATTACCACTCACTGCTCGCCCTGCCAGATCGTCCATTTACGCCAGCTCTACTCAGGTTACACCTGCTGTGTCACAGAGTAGTAAGATGACGACTTCATCTAGGGTTCCTTCCATTGTTGAGGTTGATTTGGGGAACCGTAGCTACCCTATTTACATCGGCTCTGGTCTTCTTGATCAGCCCGATCTACTTCAAAGGTTTTTCCTTTTATTTCAACTTTTAATTTTTTTTAAATGATTTTCTTTTTTTTTTTTTTTTTGTGTATATTTCATTGCTTGCACGTTAGAATTCTTATATGAAGGGAACTAGCTTCAACCCGGGCAATGTTTGGGGGCTGGGTTGGATTTTGCAGCTTTATTCTTTTTAATGATTACAAAGAGGTATTCTTTTAAATTTCCGATGGAATTGGATACTGATCATATATTGTAATATCAAATTTACTTGTAAAAGAATGTTAAGTAATATCTATTTGTGCAGCCATATGATACAACATGCATTTGTCAAGTGAGAATATTTCAAGCACCATAACACTTACACTATATTTGGATAGCAAATTAGGAGAGAAAAGAAAAGAAGGGAAGGGAAGGGAAAGGAAGTGGAGGAAAAGAGGGAAAAGACTATTGTTGGCGTAGGAAGAAAGGGAGGAGGAAAGAAAGGAATTTTATTTTCCTTCCAAATCTTTCCTCTTAATGGAGAGATTTTGATGTTGACAAAATGAACGAGCTTTATCCCTTCAAATTCCTTCCCTTCAAATCCTCCTCCTCTCTCTTTGCTGTCCAAACAAGTAGATCTCCATCCCTTTATATCCTTTTCTTTCTTTTCCCTCCATGTCCCTCCATCCAAACAAGGCCTTAATTAAGAAACTCTTTCCTTTTCATCGCAAAAATGGGATGTTTGGATAATAAATTAGGAGAGAAGGGAAAGGGGAAGGGGAAGGGGAAAGGAAAGGGGAATGAAGGGAATGGAAGAGGAAGGTAAGGAGGGAGAGGAAGGAAAATCAAATGTTTCCATTTCAGGAGAGATTGTATTCTTAGTAAAATTTATTCATCTTTTCCTTCCAAACTTGTGCCCTCCGCATCCCTCTCCTACATTTTTGTTATCCAAATAAAGAATCTTCTATCCTTCCAAATTCCTCCCCTTCCTTTACTCCATTTCTCTTTATCCAAACGCAGTTAAGTGTCAAGAATAGTGTTATTTAATTCGTTGTTTGAATTTCCAATTCCAAAATTGGGACAAAACCAACATAAATTGCTTTCAGAGGGAGCTAGCAAATTAAGTAGCACCGATGAATATTGTCAATTCATGGAATATCATTATTAGATTGTTATGATGTCGAATATTTCTATCAGTTAATTGGTTATTGTTTGGATTAGGCATGTGCACGGAAAGAGGGTTCTTGTGGTTACCAACACCACTGTTGCACCTTTATATTTGGACAAAGTTACCGATGCTTTGACAAGGGATAACCCCAAGATTTCCGTGGAAACAGTCATTTTACCCGATGGAGAACAGTACAAGGACATGGTGTGTGTCTTTGACTCTGAGAAGTTGTGTGTTTGTAGGCGGCTGGTTTGCTATCGTATTGATATAATAATTCATTTTTCTATGGTAGGACACTCTAATGAAAGTCTTTGACAAAGCTATTGAGTCTAGGTTGGACAGACGGTCCACTTTCGTTGCCCTTGGAGGTGGTGTGATTGGCGACATGTGTGGGTTTGCTGCAGCCTCTTTCTTACGTGGAGTCAACTTCATTCAAATTCCAACTACTGTTATGGCCCAGGTTGATCCCAATCTCTTCTATTGTTTCCATGTTTGCACACTGCTGTTTAATGTTCTATAATTAATTATGTATGTCCTTGCTGATGACATGTATTTCAGGTGGATTCTTCAGTGGGTGGAAAGACTGGAATTAACCACCCGCTGGGGAAAAACTTGATCGGGGCTTTCTACCAACCTCAATGTGTACTTATCGACACTGATACGTTAAATACGCTTCCAGACAGAGAATTGGCATCTGGCCTCGCAGAGGTTATAAAGTATGGGCTAATCAGGGATGCTGAGTTCTTTGAGTGGCAAGAAAAGAACATGGATGCATTGTTGGCAAGGTATTTGAATTAACCTTATCCTAGGAGTTGTATATTCTCCTCCTGCCTAGCTTGTAGTTTTGGTTGTATTTTCATACTGACTTAAACTGCATTATGCTTTAAATTAATTTTTGTAACATGTGTTTTGTCTCAGAGTTTTTCAACCTTAAAATTTAATTTTTTTGGACTGTTATACATGTAAACAGTTCAAACAGTTGTTCAGTTTGAGGTACGCTAGTGCATTCTTTTCTTGTTCAACTTCCAGAAATGCTTTCTGAGCGAATGACACAACAACTTGCTGACTATGATTCTTTTTTGTAATTCATTCAGCTGACTGGAGTGGTTGCTTCACTTTTTTTTTTTACTTGCCTAGCTGCTTCTGCTTCATTATTTTCGCCTTTCTTTTTCACACCCTTTACTCAATAGTTAATAATAAACTTATTAGCTCTTCTGAGAACAATCTTGTTAATCCTTTGCTGAACCTGTTGCAATTTGGTTAATGTTATTTTTTGAGGTAAATAAGGTTTTGGTCTGCTCATAAGTCTATCCAGTGTAGCACCAAATCAGCTATGAGATTCCTCATTCAATATATATGTACCTTCTCTTTTGTAAATTTTGTGTCAGCGGAGTGCATATAGCTTAATGCTATGAGGTCTAATGAACTCAAGGACAATATTTCTTTGGAGGTTGATTTAGAACTATTTTGTCTATTAGGTGCTTAAGTTGCTCTTTGTACAGAGGGAGGGGAGTGCGAGGAAGAGCAGTTTTATAGGTAGAGGGGGGATCAAAATATAGCGCAAAAATAAGATTACACCATCGTATCACTAACATGTTATAAAGACAACCGCAAAACCATTTGTATTGACCGTAAAATACATTTCTCTAACATTATCGTGATCGTGAACTAAAACATATTTCTGTACCGTGTCTGTGGCTTTTAAACAGCGGGACCAGTCCTCAACTTTTATCTTTGAAAAACAATTTTGCTTATTAACTGACAACTAGAGGTCCTACAGGCCATGCTTACGGTGCTGCTTGATGCTGATAATCCGATCTCTTACCGATCTTCCTAGGTCATCCACTTTTAACCTTTAATCATGGCGCTACTTTGAAAGTCAAAACCATTGCTATGTGATTATGATTTGGCTTGTTTGACATAGTATGTTGACGTCATTTTTAAGTTTGCACAATAATTGCTATGTGATGATGATTTTGCTTGTTTGACATAGTACTGATGTTGATGTCATTGCTAAGATTGCACAAGTTCAATATTGTTGTTTTCTTATGAGAGCAGATCACTTAACAATTTTCTGATCCTTGGAACTTTTTATTGATTATGATCGAGGGGGCATGTTTTGTGAATTGGCTTGATTTGCAGGGATCCTACGGCCTTTGCTTATGCTATAAAGCGCTCTTGTGAAAACAAGGCCGAGGTTGTGTCTTTGGACGAGAAAGAAAGCGGACTCAGAGCAACATTAAACTTGGGTCACACATTTGGACATGTTAGTTCTATACTCTTGTGATATGTTTACAGTTAGAATTCCGATGGTTTAATATTTCAGTTTTCATATGTGAATACCTGTAAGGATAATGATATTCAATATATTCATATATACAATGCAAATCAAATATCAATCAAAAGTATATTTATAAGAATCTGAATATATACCTGTCATTAGCACGATTACTACCTCTAATACCCTTTTGGTTGTTGGTATTAAATGGTGAGAGGTAATTAAAATATGCTATTATTTGACAAAGATTTACTTGACAAGGTTTATGGTCATGCTTGTCCTACTCTAAATTTTTTTCTTCACTCAAGTTGATTGTCTTTCATTACCACGTGGGAGGGTGGTATTAGTTGTAGTTGGTAATGGAAAATTGTAAAGAAAAATCATCTTTTAGGATGAGACGTTCATTACCATATTGGCAATGACATAGTTGGTAGTACACCTCATCACAATTTAAGTCTGAAACTTTGGGCTCAAAAGTTTTTAAGAGCTTGCAAGACCTGAGAACTATACCACTGACAGGTTAACTCTATTTTCCATGCAATGAATATTTCGTTTATTCCACTTGTTAAATGTAGTTATAGTTGAAATGCTTATGTTTTAATTGCCCAACGAAATTTAATAAAGTGCAATTTTAAGTGTATGGCTTTCGTTGGCGAGGCTTAGAATAGGCTGCATTAAGCTTGCAGATCCTGTGAATATAGTTTGTGGGATGGTGTGTGCTCTTCATGATTTTATTTTGATGATATGCACTAAACATGGCGATCAACTTCACCATTGTGAATCCTTGTGCAGGCAATAGAAACAGGATTTGGCTACGGCCAATGGCTTCATGGAGAAGCAGTTGCTATTGGAACGGTTGTCATCTGTGTGAAATTCTTTACTGTTTTTATTTTTCCATACATGGTTGCTGTCTTCTTGCTGAAAATGATTTTAATGTTCAGGTCATGGCAGTGGACATGTCACACCGTCTTGGATGGATAGATGAATCATTAGTAAAACGTGTTCGTAACATCTTGAAACAAGCTAGGTTACCTACTTCAGCTCCTGAAAGCATGACTGTCGAAATGTTCAAGTCCATCATGTCGGTACGTCTAGACAGCATCATCTACAGCTGAAAATTACGGGTCATTTCTTTTTTGTGAACTTATATTTCCATATTGATTTAACTGGCAGGTCGATAAGAAGGTAGCTGATGGCGTGTTGAGGCTCATTCTCTTAAAAGGCCCCCTCGGAAACTGTGTATTCACTTCAGATTATGATCCACAGGCGCTGGATGACACTCTTCGGGCTTTTAGCAAATCCTGATTCATGATGTTAGTACATATATACATAGCTGCTATTTTTTTGTATCTGATGGGTGGTTACTGCAGAAAGTAGAACCACCCATCAACTGTATGAATTATTTGTTTGTTGGCTGTGAAATGAAATATCTGATAGAGAAATGAAGTAATATTAATGCGTTAATAAGTAATAATCATTGAGAAGTTCCAGGTTCAGGAATATTTTCAATTGTTAAAATGATGTTCACATTCTGACTCGCGATCTTTGACTGTATAGAAGTATGGAAAGAATCATTGCATGGTTGATAACGATTCCCCGAATTACGTTATCTGCTAATGAGAAGCAAAACAGTAGAGGAATTTTTTTATTATTTATTTATTGTTTTTTTTTTTGTGATTCGGCAGTAGGCCGGTGGAAAAGGGAGGAGGGTAATTCTTCCTATAACTTGTGAGAATCGACATTCTGTTACAAAGTTGGAAATAAGTATGAGTCATACCCATAATGAATTGCCTTGCTTCCATGGGAAATGGGAATAGACTAGAGATACACGAGTTGCACACGACTTCAGAAAGCTCTCACCTATTGAAGGCAAGAACATGGAAAAAAAATGCAGGAAATTTAGACGTTAGATTAGAAGAGAGACAAAAACAAGTAGCAGGCTTACAGTTACAGCAAGGAGTAGGACCATTTTATCAAATACTTGCTTGAATTCAGATCAGGAAATGGGCAGATGAGTAGGTGTAAGTCTATACTATATGAATAGTATTTATTCTCATTGATGATGCCACTTGCCACTATCAATTTAATGACATCTATTTATTTTACCTAGAAAATAATATGGGATCCAATTTTAAAATAACAAATAACAAATACCATTCTATTCAGTGATTGGATGGTGAAGGGCAGCGAGAGACAGAGGAGTTGGTTCTCGATTGAGACTCAAATTAACCTAACTTCAAGGATTAGTAGCCACCTACTTCTACTTGTATTTCTTTATGGTCTCCCACCTTTTTTTTTAGCTATTCATATAACAGAGTGTCTTTTAATAATGCGATCTCAAATAAGGAGTTGAAATGAGTTATTTAATTCATATATATAGAAGATGCGTCTTTCAGCGAGATCATCTTTCATAAAACAATTTGTATTTTTTTATTTTTGATTTCCATTCCCATCCTGAAAGTCCTTGCCGTCAAATACCCCTAAGCACATGCATTTTAGTTTTAAGTGGATCATAATTGATCTTAAGACAATGATCAAATTCCATATAATGAAAAAGAAAGAAGAAAATTTCAAAAATATCATGTTATAGTTCTATTATGTACATAGAAATAAATGTCAGGGCTATACATAAATAATAATAATTTGTACAATGTAATTTATAACTGTATGACTTGAGTCAAAACACACTAGTATAAATAGCCACAAATAGTAATAACTTTCAACTTTTAAGTTAATGTTTTCAAAAACTAACAAAATTACCTTTGACATAGCGTCGTGCAAAAAGTACAACTAAATTACTTCTAAAAAACACATTTTAGTCCTCTCTATACTTCGAATAACATTAAACGTCTTATTACTAATAACTACAAATTCGCAGTTAGTAGCTATACTCATCTATCTATCTTTTATAGAAGATGATATCAATTAAATATTTATGATAAAATTATATTGTACAATTAATAGGATTAATATATAGACTATAAATAGAAAAATTTTGATTAAAAAGGGACAAAAATTTACAAAATTAGTAGTTGTAATAAATAAGTAAAGAAGAAAAAGGTGAGGGAGAGCTAAAAAGGCGTTAGGAAGAGAAAAAATGAGCAACACACATGATAATTGATTGATCTGAGCCAAGGAATGCTTCAAGGCATTGTTTCCCGGTTTACTTCCCTCTTTTTGTCATCCCTCTCTCCCCCTTTTCTTCTCTCAACTTCTTCTAAAAACATTCTTCTCCATCCGTTTCTTTTCTCTCTCCTTTTTATTCACATTTCTTTCCATTTCGCTTCCATATTTCGTCATTTTCCATTCTTCTTCCACTTTTTCTTCTTTTTATTTCCTAACATTCCATTTATAGGGTTTCATTTTTTCATTTTGCGCCATGTTTGTAACTCTCATTGATTTGCAGTCTCTTCTTTTACAGGTTCTTTCATCTTCATTCTATGTAGCTGTAATTGACAACAGATTTTGATTTTTTTCATTCTTTTTTTTTGATTTGGAGAGATAGTTCGGTTTTATTTGTTTTTGATTGATTTTGATCAATTTAAGAGAAAAAAAAAAGAGATTATCATCATCGTCGGAGGTATTTTTTTGTAATTTAACTAAGAATTGAAAAAGAATGAGTGCTTCGAGGTTCATAAAATGTGTCACAGTTGGTGACGGTGCCGTTGGTAAAACTTGCTTGTTGATTTCTTACACCAGCAACACCTTTCCGACGGTCTGTTCCTCTCTCTCTCTCTCTCTAATTATTCCACTTTCCATTTCGCGCATTTTTGATCGTTTATTACTTAAATTTCGTCTGAGTTTAACATTTTAATTGAATTCGATGAATTGTTTCGATGCTTCAATGTTCTTTTATTTTCTGTTTTTAATAGCATATCCTTGTTGAATACCTGCGGTGACAAAAAAACCTAGTGAAACAACACCAGGTCATTGAAATTTAGATTGATGTAAACATTTTAACGCAGTACCTGATTTGGCTGGAGGATTGATTATTATTATTATTTTTTGATTATTCACGGAGTTTATAATTCAACACTGAAGCTAATTCATGAGTTTGTTCTATCCTGGAGACATTCAATTAAGGATCAGATTCCAACTTCATAATTGAATATCATTGTGATTCATCATATATGTTTTTTTATTTACGCAATCACCTTTCCAAATCTTAGATAATCATATACTGCTCTTTAGGGACATGGCGCCAACTATTCTGGAAATTGAGTATGTTTTACTTTCTCATAATTGTGACACCACAGTAGTTTTTCCTTTTTTGCTTTTTCCTTCTTTTATCGTAAGCAATCTGGTTTGTCTTGTTGAGCCAAAGCGTTTTCTAGTTTGATGGCAAGACTATTCCTTTTACAAAATCATGTGTTCAGAACATAAAATCTGATCATTTTTGTTTAATGTTTCGGATAATGGATATTCTTGGGGACCTATTTAGCTTCAATACACTCTGCCTTTTGATATACTTTTTGTCCTTTTCGTGTATTGAAATAGAGGACTCTGTACTTGTTTCTGTCTGTTTTATCATTTAACACTCAAACAAATGCAGTAATTATTTCCCTTTGATCTTTATGGAATAACAGGGAAACATTGAGAAACGTTATTCTTTGTTGTCAAATAAGATCACTTTTTAATGTTTTCAGGCTTCCAGCTCTTTTAAGGACTCTTGAGTAACTTAAACTGAAAATGCGAAGTAGTGCTTCAATAGTCTAATTGCTGTGATACTGTTATTGTACTATAACTTTCCAAATCGTTGCACTTTTGATTTTGTTTCCTTTTCTAAATTCTTGTATGTTTGATGGGAACAGGACTACGTGCCTACTGTATTTGACAATTTCAGTGCAAATGTCGTTGTTAATGGTGCCACTGTTAATCTGGGATTATGGGATACTGCAGGTATTGTTTTTATTTCGGCTGAGCTCTAGATTACTGATTTTTGTTCAAAGAATTTAATTTTATGCTCTATGTGATACAGGACAAGAGGATTACAACAGATTAAGACCTTTGAGTTACCGTGGAGCAGATGTTTTTATTCTAGCTTTTTCTCTCATAAGCAAGGCTAGTTATGAAAATGTTTCTAAGAAGGTAAAACTTTTTTGAATGATGATCTATAAGTTTTTCAAGCCTAAGAAATTTCATTTGTCTAAGGACCCTTGGAGTTTGCTAATGTGCTATTGTGGCTGCTTACTTTTCAGTGGATCCCAGAGTTGAAGCATTATGCTCCTGGTGTCCCAATTGTTCTTGTTGGAACAAAGCTCGGTCAGGATCATACTTATCTCTTTGGTTTCTTTGTAAAATAAGTAGCTCTTTACATTTATATACATGCAACTATGCAAGTGAAATGCAGTTTATCGTTTTGTTTTTTCCTTGCTCTTTTGTATTTTTGTACATAATTTTCTGATAAATACTTTTGGATTGGTCGATTATTGTAATCAGAGGTAGATCAAATGTTTATGACAGTACTAGATGTTGCTTAAACTTATTTGGCGTGGTTAATCTATGCCACATCAAGTTTCGCTGATAAAATTTTATATCCTATTTTTTGATATTGAAGTCATTCTTGTTTCGATATGCACACTAGATCTTCGGGATGACAAGCAGTTTTTCATAGACCACCCTGGTGCAGTTCCAATCACTACAGCTCAGGTTGGAAATAAAATTTTAAATCCTACACATACATAGTTTCTAGTTCTGTAAATAGTTTAGAACAAAATTTCTTTCACCTAATGCCATTAAGTGGCTGCCACCTAGACTCCCACTTTGTTTTTAGTTTAAAGATTGACTTAAATTTCTCCTGCTTGTGATTTTTTTGTATGGCACTATTCAGGGTGAGGAATTAAGGAAGCTGATTGGTGCTCCTGCTTACATTGAATGCAGTTCAAAAACCCAGCAGGTGGGTGTCATTTTTCTGGCTGAGACAGTTGCTCTTTCGAATTATTATTTTGGCTTTAGTTACTGATTTTGAACTTAAATCTGCAGAATGTCAAGGCAGTTTTTGATGCAGCCATTAAGGTTGTGCTTCAACCACCAAAGACAAAGAAAAAGAAGTCTAAGGCACAGAAGGCTTGCTCCATATTGTAGTTTGTCCGTTGTAAAGAGAAACAAGCCCTAGTTGGTGCATTCCATCCCGCATACATATCTTTTTTATTCAAAATCAAGCTTTAAGGAAGCAGGCAGACCTTGTTTGCGTATAATCTCCTACTGATTGTAGTTAGGTTCTCTTGTGAAGCAAGCAGGTTGTTTCTTGTTGCTTTTTAGCATTACAATTTGGTACCCACCATCTAATTCCTGATTTTGATTCAGTCTTTATGTAATAAGGTACTGGAGAATCCCAGTTTAGGTTAAGGACCCTATTCATTTTTATCCCCGTTAACCTAGCAGAGCAGATTATATTCATTTCTTCTCAACTACTTGTTATGAAGATGTTTGCCGCTGGCTACAATTTTTTTTACATTTCTCTTGGTATTTGTAGCTATATGTTAAATATATTGCTTGGTCAACTCCATATTGTTATTAAGATTGTACTTCATCTCTGTTTTTTTGATGATCATGATGAATGGTTTTAGCCGTTCTGTAATATTGTAGTTGGCTCAAATCATCTCTGTTTTGGGAATCTTATATTGGTGATGTTGAGGTTGACTCCAACTAACCTTGTACTATATGGTTAATTGGTTGAGTCCCTTAAATTAGAATAATCGAATTATTTTAATTGAAGGTGATCATGATACTTTGTGCTTGACATGATTTGATCGTTGTTGGAAATTTTAGCAGTTCCTGGAATTTGTCCGATTGTGTTGCGTTCTTTCATGAGCCGCCCACGTTCTCCGCCGCGATTTTCTGGAAGTAGCATATTCTACTATGCCTATGCCCTCTTTATTTTCTGCATAAAAAAGAAACCTTTTTTCAATTAGTATTTGAATTTTTGGAAGGATAAGCTTCAGGAGATTTGATTCATTTGAGTTGATGTTTGCCTTGTATATGTGAACTTGTAAATGATGTATGTTATTAAGAATTAGTTGATGATAATTTTTTTGTTATCATTAACAAGAGTAAGGTTGCGAATATAATATACCCATCTTTGAATCTCGTATAGATAGGAATCACTTAACGATATCAAATTGATGTATAAAGTGAAATAAGACTTTAAAACTTGGTAATATTGAAGTTGGAGTACAATATTAGCTTTGAAAATTTTGAGGTGGCTATTGCACTAAATCATTAATTAATTAACGTGGTTGGTTTAATACCCATTACTAAAATTTCAATATTGTTCTTTGATGAATTAAATAAATGGATTAAAACTTGGTTGATGTGAAAATGATTGCTCATGATTAAATCGTAATGAAATGATTACCTTTTTAGAAGTAATAACCACGATTGTTACCAAACATTCGATTTGTTTAAATGGAATGTCATGTTAGAGCAATCATTTTTTTTTGTAGAAAGTCAAAGCAAACGAAGTATTGTATGGCACCAAACCAAATGTTCCTTAGTTGGATTCAAGTTGTAGGTTAGCTAAGGTTTGCCTAATTTTAGGATAAATGTAGAAATAATAAGCAAACATTATACTTTTTAAATATGGTCTTTATACGTCTTATATTCTTCTTATTATTATTCTTCTTCTTCTTATTATTATTATTATTATAAAAAATGATTATAGAACCAAAAAATCAAAAACAATTTTGATATAACCTCTCTCACATATTCCATCTATTCAAGACTAATAAATCCAATTAAGCTTTAGTAAGTCTATGTAGTTTCCATGACTACAAATTCCCATATAACTATAAGGAGACTAAATCATTTTTCTAATGAGTTGTTCATTTAATGTAATAAACAACTTCATAATTTCAATAAATTAGTATTCTGGAATCTGGGTGCAAAATCACACTCAACAATAATCCATTGGCACAATAAACAAATTTTGGGAATCAGAATATGACTTTTTGGATGTCAATACTTAGCTTATATTATTAGTTATTACAACAAAATAATCAATGAATAGCTGCCCTTCACTTAAAGATCATCTATTTTCCTCTTTCTTCTGTGTTTTTTTTTTTGAAGGTTTATCTACGTGATGCTTTCATACTTGTCCTGCACTAACAACAGTAGAACTGTTTTGACTTCAAAATTTTAACAAATTATTATTCGTTTGTAAGATTGAACCAAGAGGAAAAATGACTTATTTTTGTTCAGAAAATCTAGGCTCGGACCTGGCATTAATATTAAATTGTGTAACATATAGCACAGAAGACTAACATCTATTGAATATTAATTCAACTCACTCTGTACTAATATTCTAAATTCACCCCTACTT
Organism: Amaranthus tricolor; assembly: GCF_026212465.1. Classification (NCBI taxonomy): domain Eukaryota; kingdom Viridiplantae; phylum Streptophyta; class Magnoliopsida; order Caryophyllales; family Amaranthaceae; genus Amaranthus; species Amaranthus tricolor. The sequence continues at coordinate 12,129,539 of NC_080055.1, forward strand.
TTGTTAACTGAATGGATGAAGATTTTACATAAACATATTACATACTAAGTGGCATAGCCTTAGTAATATCAAAGTTTTGAAAGACTTATCTAATATTGCGGATTTATTTCAAGAATGAATATTAAATTCCTCCATCAGATCATAAGAAATGGATACAATAACATTCCATTAACCTAATGCCATTAAGAGTCTCATCTAAGAAAGGTTTTAAAGGTGAAATGCAAACAATCTTACCCTCATTAGTGATAACAAAGAGGTTATTTTTGCTTAACCATAAATAGCAAACATCATCTGTAAAATCATGTAAATAGATTGATAAACAGTCAACCTAAACAGAATCATAGACAACTGTGGTTGATCAAAGCAACTTAACTCAACATTATCTTTATGCTCAAGACATTTGTGGTGCTCATCTGAAAAGAATAGCTTCCATCAACATAAAAAGTCGGTAGATTCTATGAATTAGTATTTGGTATATTGCAAGAAGAATCAATGCCTTCCAGTCCATATTCAGTTTTTCCTCTTTTTTCTCACACCAGCCATCACAATTTGAGTTCTTTTGCTGATTGCTACTTACATATATATATATATATATATATATATATATATATATATATATATATATATATATATATATATATATATATATATATATATATGTTCATATCTTTGTAATTTAGGGACATCAAAAGTCGACATCCTAGTAAGTAAGCTCCATAATCGAAAGAAAAAACGCGACATTCCTACATACCAAAATTGAAACTACTATATAGATCTTATAAGCAAGATGGCAATGAAGAGGATTATAAAAGAGCTTCAAGACATACGAAGAGATCCACCTACATCATGTAGTGCAGGTATATTCATATCCTAACAAGAAAGTTGTGGCTCGAGCCTTGAGCTCCACTGGTCGCAACCTCCTTATCTCCTTCGATAAGGGTATGGTTTGCTGACTTTTAACCCTCCTCAGTCCCTGATCATAGCTTCTATGAGCGGGATGCACTAGGTAATGATGTTGATGATGATGAATAGGAAAATTATGGCATGATTAGATTACACTAATTCGTGTGCTAAACTCAACTTATGGCTTTCTACATGAAATAAGGTCCTGTTTCCGAAAACTTGTACCAGTGGCAAGCCACCATAATTGGCCCTGCTGTTAGCCCTTACGCTGGCGGAGTTTTCATTCTGACCATTCACTTTCCTACTGATTATCCCTTCAAACCACCAAAGGTTATATGATCAATTTCTACTCTGGCATTACATTCTGCATCAAGTAAGCTAAGTTTGCCTTTTCTATCAGTAATTTCTACTAAATTTTTCATGAAAAAATGGTGACAGATTGCATTCAGGACCAAAGTTTTTCATCCAAACATAAACAATAATGGGAATATTTGCCTGGACATCTTGAGGGATCAGTGGAGCCCTGCCTTAACTATATCTAAGGTTAACTTAGATCCTTTCCTGTTTTGATAAGTATGATCACAATCCGGTTCTGTACAGGTTTTAATTCAGTGTTTGATCCTCTTATATACAGGTGTTACTGTCAATATGTTCTCTTCTCACTGACCCGAACCCTGATGATCCCCTGGTTCCTGAAATTGCACACATGTACAAGAAAGACCGAACTAAGTATGAGGCGACAGCTCAGAGTTGGACGCACAAATATGCGATGAATTAAGCATTCATCAGACTTCCTGATACTGCTCTTTTGACAAAGGCTCAAAGTTGAAAAATACTTGTTTCAGTATATGTCACTGATGAATCTGAATACTACAAGTTTGAATTATGACTCTAGTGTGCTTTATGACTTGAATGAATGAATAAAATAGCATGTTGCAAACCATTATACTTCCGTGGCAAAATCACATTACTTGGAATAGGCTGCATATGTACGATTACACTACAAATAGAAAGTCGATCCATAATTTTGTTTTCTTATAAGAAAAATTATACAACAATTCAGCACTTATTGCTACAAAAACCAAAATCACCGTGCCCTTTACTGCTGTAAAATGAAGTTGCTTACATACACCAAATTGACGAGAATCTCAGATTGAGTGAACAACCTCGATGTTAACACCGGAAACCCTAAAACACAGCTCTCAGAAAGAACACAAGCAAAAAGTCTCCTTCAGGCGATCCAACTAACTGATTACAGAAAACACAGTGAAGTGGACTTGTGCTACACAGTAATGTGCCCTAAGTAGTAAAATTACAAATTCATGCTTTTACAGGCTCATATTTCTCGCTCACGGCACCTCCTTTTTGTTTTTGGAATTGAATGTACCGCAAAGTGCTTGCAAAGAAAGCTTCAGCTGCAGGATCATTCGTAGCATTTTCGTTTTGCATCTCTGTGGTAATTAATTCCATCAAATCCTGGATTGTATTGACAGTGATCTGGTTGTTCCCTTTCTCGAAAAAATAAAGGTACCTAAATTTGAAAAGAAACAAGTTAACTATGCCACAATTCTTCACAAAGTTCAAGTAAACACCGTAAACTTTTCAAGAGAGCGCTTACTTATTGAGGATTTCAATGAAAAGCATTACTGATCCACCACAACCACGTGTAGCATTAGCCATCTGTTGAGCGGCATTTGCAATTTTTAGAGCCCTCTTCAAGCAAAGTAGAACCCTGCATAGAGGAAACCAATAGGACAGAAAAATAAGGACTCACAACAAGATTACAATGGCATAATCAACATTTATTATGATGGGAAAGCTTAATCATCATTGATTAGAAAGCTGCCAATAGATGTTCTCATTGTGGTTCGGTGGCAATTTTAATCAGTCAGTGTTGAATTCAAAATTTTAATTCTAAGTGCTACGAATCCCTGGACATGGGATTTCATTCCCATTCTTATATACAATGTACTAGATTTCAAAACCAGGACATTCAGAATCAGCATAGTGAATATTGCAAAACATTAAACGACCTTATGAACTGCTAAAAGGTTATGAAGGGGTCTTAGCAGTTACTGTGATGTGTTGAGGTCAATGTTTATTGAATATCTGAAAATCCATATACAACACAATCACTATTCACTAATCAAGGAATAAAAATGGAATAAGGCACACACCTCTCTCCGTCTCTTGCACCGTCCTGATCATCTGCCCAAAAAAGATGAGAGCATGCATAAACAGCTCTACATTGATCAGGTTTCTTTAAAAGCTTTGCTGAATACTGTATATGTCAATTGGACCAGTTTAGTACATAGTACAGGATGAAACAGATCATATCACAATACAAGATAAAAGAATCTAAAGCTATTATTAATACCCCTGTTGCTTTGTGGGTCAGCGTATCCCTGTTCTCAACACCAAATACATGCATCCTTTGAAGGGTACCTATTATTAGGTATAACGCAGTGACCTGTTCTCTTGAATCCTAATGAACAAATAAAAGTCAGCAAAAATGAAGACTTATAAGCACAAATGGCACAGGAACCGATTAAAAACTGGAAAGCCTCAGTACAAAAAACCATCCATTGAACTTTCATTACCGAAATTTCTTCCTCATATAATATATATGCTTGAGTGAAGAATTCACAGGCGACAGGTTCCAGATCAGAGTCATTGGCAGCCTACAATATAGAAGACCTATTACTTGATGACAAGCTTATTATACTCTCATAGCACTATGTGATTTTGAAGATTTAAGACTGACCTCAGCACATTGCAGATACAGCCGTAGCGCAAGCTCCGGAGCTGGAACATTTGCAAGGGCCTCAATCAGCTGGAACATGACACAAATAGGCCAAACATTTTAGATATAAGGGCTCGTAAAGGAAGCAAGAAAATAGAACAATAAAAATTTACCAAGAGATGTAAATGGCAAACGAACGATCAGTGAAATAGTATCTACATAATCAGTACAGCTCGAAAATTAAAGTTTTTGGCGAAATAGTATCTACATAATCAGTACAGCTCGAAAATTAAACTTTTTGGCAGCTCTAATTAACATGAGAATGATACAACTAAATAAAGGATTCTTCAATTTCCTCATACGTTGCAGAAAATGATGAGTGAGAATTAGAATGAACATGGAAATATCAAGTGTACCCACCTGTTTTAGACCAAGAACTCTTAATTGCAGACACTTCGATGAACAAAGTTATAGTGAAGTCAAGGAGAAAAAATGAATAGGTCTCAAGAAATAAAGAAAAAAATATCTCCAGTAGATGCGAAGTTGCAAACGGAAGTCACTACAAGCTAGGATTCTCATTTCTCAGCCAATTAACCCATAACACACAGGGCACTAACAAGGAACTAAGAAGTTACCTGATTCAATAGCTGAAAAATTTTCTTTGGCGTTCCCTCTGTTTCATCTCCGGGGTTTTCTGCATCTTGGTTCTGGAGCCTCCTAATCAACTGGTTCAGACAAGAACTATAAATTTTTGCAGCAAAAGCCAGTACCCATACATAAAGGTGCAAGGTAACAGCTGGCATTTTTCTTAAAAAAAGAACTAGAAAAAGGATCTCACGGCATTCACCATCAGCTAATTGAAAGAAGTCACTACACGTGTTTTATAAACTAAAAAACTGTAAACAATAGACAGTGGCATGAGCATCAAGCTTAATTGCACACAATTAGACCTCTTTCTCTATTACTAAAATGGAACACAACCAATTTTCAAAAGCAACATCTAACAAACCAACTTGCAAAATACAACACAAAAACCTCATCCCCCTCCCGATTTTGTTGTTGTAGTAATGAAAGAAGATCTCTGACTCAAGTTGGCTACGGCCAAATAAACCAGAATAAGCAGAAAACACCAGGTTTTGTCCAGCAATTCAATTTAACAGAGCCTTGGCTTATTATTATACAATATACAACCACCAGAGATAACACACAGTTCATAAGTTACAACTTGGGAATTATTGAGTAGCAATATTTGATCAGTTTACAGGAGACATTGGGAGATGAGAGTTGAAAAACCTTTAGAGAGGAAAAAACAAGGGGTGGAACAGTAAATGATAGACGCTTCACTCCACCCGTCAATATATGCTTCCGCACTACATCTATAATCTGCAAATTACCAAGAGAGCAATCAGCAACAAACTACAAAGTAAGATCTTAGTGAAAGAATATTAAACCTAACCCATGTGAACCTTTTTGCAAATTTGGTCCAGAAGAATTACAACCCAATCAAGGAGCAAAATACAGCTTAACTTAGCAGGCAAACTTCAACCAAGCCTTCCAAATGGTTTCTTTTCTTTCTTCTTTCCTTTTCTTTTCTTTATAAGCAATGAGCAATAGTGCAAAGAACTTTCACAAATTGAATGTGCACTAAATTTCTAGTTTAACCAAGACATTGTCACACAGTAAGGATTTATGCGATGATTGGCGTTGCTAAACTCCCACCATCCAACATATGCTTCCTTCTATTCTAGTCAAATCTCTAATTTTCTCTTTTGGCATATTTAGATTAAATGTCTCATTTCTTTATTTGATAAACTTTTTTCCTTACTTATACCCTCATGGATCCAACTATTTACATAATGATCATTAAATTATCACTTATCCATTATTCACTCCTCCCATGTGGTTCCCTCCCTTTTTCTTAAAATTGGTGTCAAGCCAAATGAGACATTTGATAAGAATAAGAGGGAGTATGATATAAGGATGAAGTAAATATCACAAACCAAGTAAACTTTAATAGTCAAAGTATTAGAAATGAAACTTGAGGTTTACAGTTTGAATCTTCATGCTGTAAATTTTTATGGAAAAATTGAATTAAAATCCCACATTTGGGTGTTCCACTTTTAAAAATCCTACCTTTTAGTTATTTACTAAAAGTCTCACCTTTTAGCCACATTTGCTTTTAAAGATCTTTTTGACATCCAAGCCAACACGTTCCTTTGACCTTTTATTTTGATTTTTTTTGAATTTTAATATCTTTTATAGTTTAAAAACTTGAATAAAGAATTCAAAATCTAAAACGTGCAATTAAAAGGATAAATTTAAAAAAAAAGAATGAGAGTAAGAAAAACCTTAGAAACACAACCACCCCTCCCTTACCATAGCAATCACCCTCTTCCCACTGCCAGCAATGACACCACCTCCGCCCCCCTTCCCAAGCCCCAACTACCTGAAAAACACTCAACCCTTTCCCAACCCCGATTAAGCACCTGGGAAACCCTCCCCACCTGTGAAATCTTCTCCAACGTTGAAACCCTCCATCCATACACCTGGCCCCGATTTCCATCTATACACCATGGTTGCGTGCGAGAAAGGGAAGAGGTTTGGTAATTTAAGGGTTTCATTGGTGGTGGTTTCGATATTGGTATTTCTAGGGCTTCAATGGTGGTGGTAGAGGTTTCAAGTGTGGTGTGTTGGAGTGGTGGCATTATTTGAGTGTCATATGTTTTGTAGGATGCTTATCTAGTCATTTTAATTTTTCTTAGCTCAAATTGGTACATGTCTTGAGCTTACATATTCTGGTACAAAAGGTTAGAGGATCAAACGATCATTAGGAGGGGGCTTGGGGTGGGGGAGATTGACGAAAAGGGTGGGGGTGGGATGGTGGACGACAAGGGGATAGGGCGGTGGGTGGGAGTGGGTAGTTTAATTTTTTTCTTTTTTTAACTTTATTTTTTTGAGTTTAATTTTTCATTGTAAATAAAATCACATAAACCAATCATAATATAAAACATTTTTTTTTTCCAGAAAATAACCTTGTATATTAGTATATAGGGTAGCTCTTTAATAGAAAATGTGGCTAAAAAGTGAGATTTTTAGAAAATAACTCAAAGGGGAATTTTCAGTTTCAATTTTTTCTTTTTTGAAATATTAGTTTAATAGAATTTGTGTCTTCCAAGACACACAACTATTATCGACATCTTTACAGCCTACCAACTTTCCAACTCTGAAATTATAAATTTATTCCACATAAAAAAGGACTCAACTTGTTTTTAAAATAACTGTTTTGCTAGTCATTTGAAAATATTTTTTTTTGCTAGTGTACTGATAATCCGACAAATATTTTTTGCTAGTATATCGGTCATTCGACTATAATATTTTTGCTAGTGTATCGTTTTTTTTTGCTAGCGTATTGGCTATCCCCCTCAATTGAAATTCCTAGCTTCACCATGCCAACAAATGTCTTTTAAGGTTGCCTTACATGTGTACAGATCTCAAATATGTACTTACTGTGGATAGGAATTAAAAATGCCAACGGATCAAAATAAGAAAAATCAGTTTACGTCTGCCCATTTCTTTCATTCTCACATATTCACTATTCTTTCAGTTCAGCTCAGACCCTATTAAAAATAAATTTTTCAAGAGCACCTTAAACATCTCTTCTGGATCATCATTGTGCAGCATTTGTATGAGGCGTGCTACAGCATTCTGCTCTTCCTTGAAGTCTTCTTCGTCCTAGAATATGAGAAATCAAAGAATTATAGATAGTAGAGGTTAAAAATGGCCCAGAAAGACTATTTCGTACAAGTGAATTATCCACAAAACAGGCTGCATGACAACAAACATATCGAGTTGAGGATCATAAATGATACATTGTAAAACTTTTATGAACTCAATCAAAGAACTAGCCAATCAACTCATGATAAAAAAAAGAGATATTACTTAACTGACCTCATCAGGAACAGTGCCATTTGTGCCCTCGATAAGCCCTTTTATTAATTCAAACAATGCCTCAACCTAAATAAGAGAAATGCCAGAACATTAGATAGGCGATGTAAAATCACTAATAAAAATTTCCAAATAGATATATACCTTATCACCAGTACATATATGAGTCTCGTTTTTCATAATACTTTGAATGATTATCTTTGCCATCACTTTATTTGTCTCATAGTCAAGGTACTCCATCACACAAGGATAATTAGATAACTTCAAAGCAGTGATAACATCATTATACTTATCCAGTGGGGCACTTAGAAGTGCAACAATTTGCTTTGCTGCCTTGCTGTCATCAAGTTTCCCAACAATAGAGAGCTTCTTAACACATGATCCCTGACAGTGAGTGAAAGAGAGAGAGAGGGAGTCTATTTATATTTCATAATTAATGAAAATTATATAAATAAACAGCAAACTATATTAGATATTGACCAGCAATATGCAAAAAATCATATAGGATTCATGCATGGAAATGAATATAAGACATTATCACTCAAAGCTCCCATAAAGAAGGGCAGACAGTCTATTAAAATTTAAGGCATTCGCAGAAGTTCAATCAGCACTTGTTTCAATATGGCTGTGAGATTATCTAAGCATTGCAGACACATTTCAGTAGGCCAGTTTAACTAAACCCTTCACCAAAGTTTCAGACCAAAATATGGAAAGAGACAGGTTGACAGACATAATACCAAAGATAAAGAAGTCAATTTCTGAAAAGGTACTTCCCAGAAAGGTAAATCAGCCATTGAACTCCAGGATACTCTGTCAGTCAAAAATAGTTCCCTCATTTCCTGGGACAGGGGTTCTTAATTTGATGCACACATTCAAACTTATATCACTTGAATGCTTGCAATATTTTAGCTTGGCTTCAAAAATGTCACCATAAGTCCATATGGCGTATGCTTGAATGTTCAGTGAATGTCGAGTTGCTGAACACTAGCCAGTACAATTCAAAATAAATCTGTCAGTTGATTGTATTTTATTAGGAAGAGACACAGGACCACAGCAAGAATCTAACACACAGTTAAGACAATCCCTCATATTTTCTTTTCAATCTTCATCATTTTCTTCCGCCATCTTCTTTTCCGTTCTTCCCTCACCATCCTTCTCTATTCTTTTCTCTACAATCTCCACTAAACTCAAATTTTGTCATCTCACTATGTATCTGGACCCTTTCCAATTTTCTTCCCTTTTTTTATGTGGACCTAAGCTAAGATTGACATCTTAGAAATAATGGATGTGCTGTTGACCTTAGAAATTATTTGGGATAAGGCAAAACTTTTAGCCTTGTTTAGGGCTAAGGACAATGCCTTCTTTTAACATTGTTCTTTAAACGAGCTATGTAGAGAAAAATGGAACATACAAATGTAGTTAGATAGTTGAACTTTCCAAGGGTCTCTCATCCCTATAATGTACTACTAAAGTTTCTTCATTAATAAAATTTTTATTTATCAAAAAAAAAAAAAAAAGATTGACACCTTGGAACGTCAAAGCAAAACGTAAGATTAAAATTCTTTGCACGCACAAAACAAAGTGGATTAGTGGAAAACAATTAAAAGAGAGAAGAAAATATGTGAGTTGGGGTTTCAAAATAAGATCAAAAGAAAATATTAGGAGTTAGCGTCGTGCAAAGTATCCCAACATTAAAAAATTGTATTCATGGCAACAACATGTGGAGAACCAAGTAATTTTCCCAATCACCATTAGCCTACACATTTTACGCCCTTATGTGTTTGGAGATCCTATATGAGATGAAAAAACCTATCTAGAGAAAAGGTTATGGAGCTTGTTGTTCGTTCACTCCTGACTAAAGATGGAAGTGAGTTGGGCTTGGCACGCAGCCCCCTAAGCACGCCCAAGATGACGCTATTCATGACACTATTTGGAAAGGTATGATTTGGCATGCAGCCACAAGGGTACCCAACACAATACGATTTCCATGATTAGACCTCCTTTTTGGTTGGGCAAGCACGGCACGACAATGTTCACAGCACAACTTGGCAAGGTATGATTTGGCACGAGGCGGGACAAACACGGCCCAACACAACATGCTTTCCATGGTAACTCATGACATCGTATAATGGGCGAAAGCTTAAGATATGAAGACATACATTAGAATCAGATGGGTATAAACTAAGTCAACATGAAACAAAGTATGGCACGCAAGATCATAGCAGAGATATTGTAAAGTAAGATACAAAAGAGTTCATTCCAAATGAAAATTTCAAGTACATTGACACACTTTTTCAATTGAATTGAGATATTAATCAAGATCTGAAGCATAAGATTTAGCACAGGTGACTCAAATGGAAAGTGGGCACCAAAATTTTATGTGACCCAAGTGTGCTACTAAGGTGAAAGGAAAAAATCTATGACGACTATATGAATGAGTATTTTAGGTTTGCATAAGAGATCATTGCAAGAAGTTAGGGGTAACCAAAATTTTTATTTTGAGCAGACATATGCTAAAGGATAAAGTTCGAAATGAAAACATAAGCAAAAGATATCGAAATCGGGACAACGGTTTATGTTGGTTTAGCCATGTTCAATGAGCACCTAAAGATGGACATATTAAAAAAGTGAAAAATTAACTTTAAAGAGCTTATAAGAGGTAGGTCGACGATAACCTAGACCCAAGAAAATGAAGTGAAACATAACATGAAAAATTTGAAACTTGCAGCCCAACTAGGGGAGGACAAATAGTCTATACACTAACAAAATAATAATATAAAACAAGCTAAAATTTATAGTTTTTGTTTTTAAATGGGAAATTTTATAATTTAAGACAAAAGGTTTAAATTTCGTTTTTACTAGAGGAGACAATATATAGATGATCATAGGAATTGTTTTTCTTAGTTGTATTACTTGTATATCAAACAAAATGTAACCTTTTATGCGATGCATATTGATTTGTTTTGGTTCATGTAGCAAACCCTCTATTGCTAAGATTAAAGCTTTGGCATTGTTGAGTTGTTTTCTGCCTGACAAGTTGACAATGAGATATTCATGAGCACTTGTATTAAAACATTCTCAATCTATTCCAATATTTTTTTTCTCAAAATCCCTTTGAGTCAAGTGTAATATGTTATAAAGGCTTTGAAATATTTATTGTTTTATTTAATTTTTTGATTCTTTCTTACTAAAAACTTGGTTACTATTACATCATCTCACAGAAGAAAAAGTATAAAACATAAACAGTGCACCTTGTATATGAGATAGGTCATACGTGTGCCTTTGCCTTTCAAAAGCACACCAAGACTCCAGATGGCACATTGATGACAACTAATGATACTTCTCACGGAAGAAAGCAAAATTTTGGCTTCCAATGAAGCAAAAATTACTTTTGAACTGTAAATTCTTCATGGGAAAAAAGACACGCAAAAACTATTTTCAATAAACATTCTTGAGGGTATGGTCTACCGTCTTCCACCCCTCCCATACCCTAATCATAGAATACAGAGTATGATAATGATGATGACTCTTCAGAGTCAAAACTGACCAAGCAAAGATCCTTTGTAGTTTGTTCTTAATCAATAGCTATACTTGATTAGTAAATACTATTCATCAATCAATCTTTTTTACAATTTTTCTCAAATGTCTAAAGAAAAACATAATCAAGTGGGATCTTGTTTGATTATTCTTAAATCTTAATGCAGATTTTCATTATATCAACTTCTTATAATTTTTAATTATGCATATTTAATGATATTAATGATAAAGGAACACATAGGATAGCATAAATACTGAAAGTGTACTTGTGAACACCCTAAAGGCTAATTGTAATAACAATGAACTTCTACAAGCACATACGGATGCAAAAGGAAATAATTTTGACAGCAAATAGTTGAGCTAGACCAGGCTAGAAAATGGAGAATACAAATATTTGAAGTTTGAACACAACAAGAAACATATGTTTACTCTGGTTCTCAATAGTCACAACATTTTAAAATTGAACCTGTTTCCAAAATGTATAAGAAAAAATATACTTGAGTAACTCGTTAATTCATCTCAATTCATACTTCCAAACCGTCAACTTCTTATAATTTTTACTTTGACGTACTTAGAGATGATAATGGTTAAAATAGTGTTAGGTAGTGTGCATGGAAGAAATGTTGCAAGAAAGTCTGAGCTAGACAAAGTACTAGATATTACACAAGTGCAAGTAATCAGAAAAAGAAACAGATTTTCTCAGGCGCATGAAGATATACCATACTCATGATAAAACATACCAATACTTGATCCGCATAATCAAATCGATCTGGATGGACGTGCAATGTGAAGGTAAGAAGGGATGAATACAATGTTACAACAGCAAGAATAGGCATATCTGCTTGTGCTTCTATGATCTGCATTTAACATAGTACGAAGTCAATGAAATCAACAATACAGATTACGAAATACAGAATTTGTTTTCCCCGTCGTCTAGTAACATAAAACCTGAGAAAACAATGGTGATGGACAGAAAAGAAAAGCCAAAGGGTCAAAGAAAGAAAAGAACATGACGTCCTTTCCTAGACTACTACATACCTTCCCAATAGCAGTGTTTAATTTCGAGAAGGCGTCCACTTGTAAGAAATCAGGCAATACCTGCAAAAACCTTATTCGTCATTACTCATTAATGATAATGATTAAATGAAATAAACTCTTGAACAACAGTTGAAGCACCAAAAAACTCGCCTCTGGACTTGTAGCAGCATAATTTGAAAGCCTTTCCATCAAGCTGGAGAGGACTGATTTGATATCAACTGATGGCTGGAAAAGAAAAATAAATACATCGTTATATCTTTTACAACAGGAAATTGATAGGAGAATATTACACACTTCAAAGAAAAAAATTTCACAAAAGTACTTTTAAAGAACATTGAGAGTAACATTTCAATCAACATAAATTTCAATTAATGGCATATACAACAAAAATACAAGTAGAATTGCATCCTACTAAATGTCAAATTTCACTAAAAAATCATGAATGCTCTCCCACCCAAAATATTTTCCACCTTTTTAGTCCCATTTTAGTGCCCTCCTATATTAATAAATGCATGCTTATACAAGCATATTTCTGTAATCCTACTACAACCTCATCTATTGGCCAAGTTCACTTCACCAAATTAATCTATTAGATACCTCTCTCTTTGTCTTGCTTAAAACACTAATATCTCTAGTTACCTTATCAAAATTATAAAAGTGGATGATGACAATAAACATCAAAACTAATATAAAATATCCTACATGACATTATTTTATTCATATACATGTAGTATTAGATAAAAAGAATGTTAAGAAACTTTTGACATTGCAAATAGAAAGTGCTACAATTATCAAAAATAGGGACAAATGTAAGAAATTGATATGGACAACAATTTGAGACAAAAAGTATTAAATTTCAAACCTTAAGGAAGAGAGGACTGCAATCAACCCTCAAGAGAAGGTTTATGATAAGTAAAATCTATTTACCATTTCCAAACACAAAACAGAAAGGACTACACACATAAATATTTAGCAATGGAAAGAACTGAGGGAGAAAAGGCAAAAGGATAATATTTCTTCTAGAGCTAACCATCAAAGCATGGTGCACTAGAAAAGGAATATAAACCCTCATATATGAGACAATTCAATAGAAAAAACAAAAAAAATATTGGACGTTAAAGTGCACATTCTCATTGCCAAGAGAAACACGTGTGTCTCTTTTAGATATGTGAAACAAAATAAAGTTTGCACCAACAACAATCAACTTGATACTATTAATTGACCCTTGAACCCAGTTGCTCAACTGTGCTACAAATATCTCAGATTTTATCTAAGAGTAAAATCAGGGTGGCGTAAAAAGAAAGGAAGAAAAAGTAACATTTGTATTATATGTGACAGAGTATCACCTGCAGCCGTGGACAAGCACCCGGAAAAAATTTGCACTAACAATCAATGTGATACTATTAATTGACACTTGAACTCAGTTTGTCCATTGTGTGGCACATCACAGTTTTTATCTATGTGTACAACCAAGTAACATCAACAACAAAAGGAGAATTAAAAACATTTAAATCCTATGTGACAGAGGATCACCTGGAGCTGAGGACAAGCACCCAGCAACGTGTCAAGTGTTTGTAAGTGGTACTCATCAGGAAATACTTGAATTATGCAGTCCATCAAATAAAATTGAGCGAGTTCATCCTTACAATTGACGACCTGATAACAAACATGAATAAATTGATTAAAGCAAAACATATCATTTGTCAGTCATGATTTTCAAAGCCAACAACCATATCTGGGAAAACAATCCATTCAACAATCAAACCTGTTCAAGGACTCTAGGAAGAACTGTATCCTTGTACATGTCAAGATCAACTCCTTCAATTTGACTTAATACATGCAGATTCTTCCCAACCTGCACAAAAAAATTCAAGGAACAAACCAGCAGTCTTTAGATGTGCGCACTAGGGATCCAGAGCTCTATTGCTTCCACGACGAGTAATAGGATAATGATATTACAAGATCACGAAGTTCGCTCCTCTCCTTTTCCCTTCTCTCCTTCTCCCGTGCAGGTCCCTGCAGACCAGAAAGCCCGATTGCAAGCCTCAACTCAGGATCAGCAAACAGTATGAATCATTCAAGCACTATAACCTGCATGATGACAAATCATGCCCTCATGACTGAAAAATTACCTTCATGGGCATGCAATGGCTGACAGAAAACGTGACAGGGGCATACCTAGAATGCAATATGAATAGCTCTACCGACGAGAAAGTTTTGCATGTACGTTCGGTATTTAAATGTGCAAGACAGGAAACTAACTACATCTGGATACAATAGCCATTGGTTTGTGCATACCAGTGAAACAACTAGAAATGCCTTTTATCAACTTTCTTAGTGCAGTTAAAGAAGCAGCAGACTGGTAGAAACAGAATAGAAAATGCAACTCAACATAAATGTCAGTAACTAAGCAAAACTATCAATCCCTCTAGAATAGTTCAAGGATATCATACTTTAATCCACTGTGAAGAATTCCCCACTTGTTTAGCATAAAGAAACTACTATGTCTCTCAAGAGAAGGGGATCCTTTTATAAATATACCAAACCTCAGAAGTGCATCATAACTTTACAGCATTGAGATACATCTGAAATTTTCTTAATCTCAGTAGTTGTGATACGCAGTCAAATTTTCAGCCAGTAAAACAGTGCAACTAAGAATGACAAGACCATAATAAAGAGACAAATGATGAAATTCTAGGTTCCACATACAAAAGAGTTCAATGAAGGTCTACCAAAAGAAAAACAGTCTGTTTGCACAACTTTTCCAAGATGACAAAAAAAGATAGTAAGCTGACAAACCTGGTATTGCATCCGCACCCAAAGTTTATTCATTTCAGTAAAATTTTGCAACACAAATTCAACAGCATCTGCGACCGTATCAGCATCTCTGTAGATGGAGAAAAAGAACGTTAACCCCCACTCCCTTTTCTGTGTAACCAGTAGGAGCCTAGCCTTTCATTAGAGGCGTTCACAATGCTTACACATGGGAATTTTTTATACTTACAAAGACTAAGGAGAAGTAACAAAAACAGTAGTACACATCAAACATGCACAATGATTGTAGTGTCTAATCTCTGGAAGTGATTCAATTTCCATTTAATATTATTGGGCAGCAAACAAGTGAAGGCAGAAATCAGTAACATAAGGCCAAAAAATTAACCTTTTAACTGTAATGTATCAGAGTCAAACGCATATTGTTGTAGCACTAAGTACTAAGTGATAGGGTTGATCAATTCAATTCAAGACAAACAATATTGAAGGTTTGTGATGAGCGTAACCATGCTAAGCAGTTTACACTTCAACGAAAAAACTAATTCTCAATTTAATGTATTCCAATTTTCTTCAAAATACAGCTAACTCAACTAAGTGCACAATGAGCTTTCATCATGACATATTAGATCAAAATGTAAGGCATTACCACCACCCAACAGCTAGTTGCTGGAATTCATAATTTTCAGGAATTCCTTACCCTTCATATTCAGAGCCAATATCAGGTAATTTATCCTTACTAACTTGAGAAAGGTAACTCCTCAAAAACAGCCCTCGCAGAGGATGTTGGATGCCACGACACATTTCTACTAAATCCTTGAGAATATCTTTTGCAGGAGCTTCCTTTGATTTAATATATACACATCCTACAGTGCATAGAAGATATCTGGAACGAGAAGAAAGAAATTACTGAACTTTGGTATCCTTAATTAAATACAAAACAATAATTCAATGATAACTAATTGAATAAATGCAAATCATGTATAAAACAGAAAAGAAAAGACAAAGAAAGAACCCCAGCTGAACATTAAATTGCTGTCCTAGCCCTTAACTAGCACTTAAATAAAGCTTGCAAGAAAATTAAGATAACATGACTCAATTATAAGAAAGTGACAAATTCATTTCAGAAACTTTTACATCCAACAAAAGTTAACAAATGTAAACCTCAAGTATTAGTAAAATATAAAAACTAAAGCCCAGAAACCCACCTTACCATTGATATCTAAAAATCCTACCTTGTAGCCACATATTCCATAAAAGTACTCGGATAACAGATTACATGCACAAGTAAATTAATGTGCCCATGTGTCATTCTCTTCTTAGTACACTTTATTTTTTAGTTAAAAAAAATCAGAACAAAAAAGTTAGATACTTTTTTCTCCTTTGGTTCTCCTTAAACCAGTGTAACATGATTTATTGTTTCTTGATTTCGTTCAAAATCCTAAAATAGCCCAAAACCGACCATAGTTCACTTTTTTTATTCGCGATTCGCTAGGAGATTAATAAACCATGTGACGGTGCCTTAAACACCAAAGATAATGTTTATGGGCGTTAAGGACTTAAACTATATAAGGGACCTACTCCCAGCGCATAACACATCATCCAACCATACAAAACATTGTTTAGAATTAGATATTAATGAATGCTCAATTTAGTTTTACTCTGAACAAAGTTTGGTCTAGACTATAAACCAAATCGGATTTTAGTTATTTGGTTTGGTTTACGGTCTAAAAAATATGATTTGGCTTTTTTATTGGATGATTTACGGTTTCCCAATTTAGTTTGGTTTTAAAAATATTAATTTGTTAAATACTCATTTTACTTCACGTGATTACTAAGCCTGAACACTCTCTGCCAACATTTATAATTGATGTAAAATGCATTCTAATTAAAAGTATAATGGTGGCATGATGTAAGATGTGGCTCTTATATTTAACTAGCATAGGGGAATGAACATTAATTAGTTTCATTTTGCAATTTGTAATTTGTTTTCCACCTTTATTTATTGGATTCTTTGTGTACATGAAGATAATGGCATAATTATAACTGGAATCTTAACTTTTCACATATTATGATATTTACTCCTTAGTTGATGATGATGAATACATATATATATATATATATATATATATATATATATATATATATATATATATATATATATATATATATATATAGGGGAGGATCAGATAAAAACAAGTAAAGCAGTGAAAATTGAAAACCTGATTGAGATATGTATAAAATGTGTACATATCTTATTGGGTGTACAGATTTTTATGAAGGAAAAAGTTCATATATATATATATATATATATATATATATATATATATATATATATATATATATATATATATATATATATATATATATATATATATATATATATATATATATATATATATATATAGGGGCAAGATCAGATAAAAACAAGTAAAGCGGTGAAAACTGAAAACCTGATTGAGATATATTGTCGTAAAATGTGTACATACTATGTTATAGGGTGTACAGATTTTTGTGAAGGAAAAAGTTCATATTATTTACAGAAATGTCATTCGAATATGTACAACTTTTAAGCATTTTTATATACCTTTTAGAAAATGTCCAATTATTTACAAAATTACCACCAGAATATGTATACCATTTAAGCTTTTATGTACACATGTTTTTTCAGTTTTCACCACTTTAACTTTTATGCACACCTACTCATATTCGAAAACCAAAAGCAACTTCACTTCAATTGTATTCCCATCCTATTCCATACTAATTATGCGGCTCCAAGGAGACAAGGAGAATGATTCCTTTGCCTTTTAATCCTCCATAGTTGTAGCAAACAAGTTTTGAGTGGGCGCAATATTGATTTCTTTTGGTTCATTAGAGGCGGAATTTGAATCCTAAATATGGTGTTGACGAATTGAGGACGAGAATTGAAATGGTTGTGATCAATGGCAAATGATTTTAGGGGTGTGGTAGTCGTATCTAATGGAGGTGGGATAAAATAATGGCAGTGAATTAGTGGGGAGGCCTGAGATCTTATAGGGGTTTTATGCTGGTAGTAGTGATCGGCAATGGGTTATAATCAAAGTGTCGATGAATAATGAATTGGTTTGTTAGTGATAGTGATTGGCCATGGGTTATCATAAGAGTGATTGGAGATGTTCGATGGCATCTGTTAATGGTAGTGTTTGGCATTGGGTGAGAATACAACAATAACAACAATGTCAAAAGCCATAATCTTAAAAAATTGAGGTTGGTTACATGAACTAATATAAGAGTTCTCCATTCAATTTAGTTTTTACCATCTCCACACCTAAGTCTATATCCTTCATACTAGGTTCGGTCTTCCTAGTCCTCATTTTAGAGGTTTGAGTGTTGCAGTGGACAGTCTTATTGCAAGGAGAATATGCTCAATTTAAAGGTTGAAGGTGAACATTGATAGAGATGACGAATAAAAATGGAGAAGAGGAAGGACGAAAAGCATACGAAGGAGTGAGGAACACAAAGGAGAGAGAAAGAGGTGGCCAGGTGGGGAGAAACTTTCTTTTATCTTTCTTTATTTTCCATTGTTTTTTTTTATAAAAGAAAATCTTATATATCATATGACAAACAATACAACCAAGAGGGGAAAACGAATATCTAGAATGGAACCCCTTCCATGTCCAACCATGTCCAAATGGAAAAAAACAAAATAAATTATAGGGTGGTTTTGATAATAAATGCATGAAAAACGTGCTTAGTTTTAAGTTGGGTATTTTATAAGGTAGCTTCTCATAGTTTCAAAGAGATGGAAAAATTTTGCAAATGTTAAAAGATGGCAGATGCATCGATGAATAAGTGTACAACTAATACCTTAAGCCATCTAGGTTTAATTTCCATGTTCTAGATTCCGCAATCCTCGTAAACATATAACATCTCGATTAAATGGGCAGTCCTCTTTCACTTCCAAGAATCATGCTTGTCTAACCTTAATCTTTACTACTTCACTTTTTAAGATCCAAATGATAAATGCAAATAAGGTTTGAAAATTTTTTTGGGGTAATTTTTTTTCTGTGGCCATTGATTAAAGAGACCAGTTTGTATAGTGGGATTAGTGCGTAGCAACCATCACTATGATGGCTTCGGACGTAGGTTACGAAGAATATTCCAATGGTGGAAAAGTGCTTGTACCATTTTCCTTTTGCGTTTGAGCCCTTTTGGTCTTGTGAATGGTGGCATTGTGTTACCCAGAAACACTATTGGTTTACTACAAAATGGGTAGGATGTTCTATGTTTATACAGTAACATATGATTGCATAATTTATTTGTAGCCCTTTTTACCAAATAACAAATTTTCATCACCCCAATGCCTTTTAAAAAGCCAAAGTCACTTTAAAGGTAAGAGCTTTCATGCAGACGTAGGCATTGGGTCAAACAGATACTAAATACTCACTAATTATATGTAGAAAGAAGACAATGAAAATCTCTAGATGTGTACATATCATGTTATGCCAATTATGGATTTCTTTTGTGGGCTTTAGAAGCACCAAGAAAAGATGATTTTGTGGCAAAATCCTTTCATGGCAACATTTTGGTGTTTGGCTGGAACAAAGCAATTGTTTAGTTTGGCGAAAGGTGTCCTCTTGCGGGTGGTTGAAGACCCAAGCCCTCAACATGGCCATCTATGACCCTGTGCAAATTGTGCTGAAACTATGCTTCAGCACAGGGCCCTAAGATATTAGGGGGCCTCATATTCTGGATGAGACAACATTCAACAATATTGTAAGGTAGCTTAGCTGGTGTATTGTAAAATTTGGTCGTGGGTTCAAATGTAAGAAGCCTGATTTTTGCTGCATGCTTTCATTGTTTTAAATTGTAAGGAATGTATGTTGGTTCAGTCTCAAGACTTTATTGATGCACACTTTACTAGAGATTTTGCTATCAAACCTATTTTATTCTACCACCATTTTTACATTTTCATTGTTTTCTAATAAATGGTTTTGCTATCAATATATGAAGTTTTGGACTTCTCATTTTTTTATTGTTGATATTAAACTAGTAAGTTGAATATTTATTATTCTATTTGTCTCATTTTAATCTTTGACTCTTATTCATAAGAGTATCAATTTATTAATTAATTTGAATGATTAAAGTATGAATTGCAGGAGTATTAGCTTTTTAAGGGCCTCTAACTTCAACATTTATATTTAACATTTTTAAATGATATGATATACTTTATCATTGTTATTAAGTTGATAATATTTAGACTTTTTTGGTCAACTTTAAAAGACTTAATATTAATTCTGAATGTATGAGTCTACGGAAAAAAAATATCGACCATGTTGTACTTTTTTTGGATGAGGGTTGACATGTTGTCATCTTGGAAATATTGGGTAGATGATGATTATCACCTAGATGAAAAACTAATTTTATACAAATTGTAAAACGATATTTCTATCAATAATTTCATAATATCCTACAGAATTGGATAGTCATAATTGTTAAATTTACACCATTCTATTTGTGAGGGCCCTTTTATAAAATTTGGTCTAGGCCCAAAAATAAACGAGACAACCCTTGTCCTCAACATCAATTTTTTTGTCATGGAATGGTTGGCATCTTGCGAACAATTTCTCAACAAAGTAAAGCTACGCAAAAAGATTTAAAAAAAGAAAACATCATTACACACTAAATGCATACCTGGTGTGACACAGACCTCAGTGTAACCCACAAAGTGCAAGCATTTCTTGTAATTCGTTTTTAGAAAAGTCAAAATCTTTATCAGACAGATACTCAGTTATTTGTGAAATTCAAGATACTCGGTTATTTGTAAAATTCAACGATTCTTTAAACGGATACTATTAAGTCATTGCTACATCTCTAGTAGAGGAAACAGAAAATTTGCAAACAAAAGGTGATCCAAAGGACTATTGAACCCGTTATTGAAACGGTAGACCAGTAGACCTCATAAATTCACTAATTTGAAACAGGTATATATATGGATCAATTGGAACTTACAGTCGAGGTAAGATATTGCCAGCATGTTGTACAAGCTCATAGAGTTCAATGATGGAACAACCTCGTCTGGTTTCTTCATGAAAGAAGAGCTCCAATTTTCTCAACTCATCAAATGCTCGCATATCTGAGATCAAATCCATCAAAATTTCAGCAAAAAACCAAAAAGAACGATTTGATCTTCTTAGGAAAAACCAAGATCAGATCAGACACTTACAAAGAGCATAATACTTATGAGGGGAGAGTTTGGAAGTACGGAGCTCGGAGAGCATCTGAGCCGAGTACTTTAAGGCATCCTTGACATTGTTGGAATCCTTGAAGAATCAATTGAAAGTAGAAATTAGGGTTTGAAAATAGAATTGGGGAAAAGATCAAGAAAGGAAGAATACCAGAGCACGATGCATGTAGAAGGCGTTCTGTTGAAGACCGGCGATGCCGGAGGAAAGCCATTTCTCTTCATCATCAATGCCGTCAGAAATCATGATGAGAGCGGGGAGAAAGAGCAAGACGACGATGGTAATTGGTGAATGGAATTGACTTGTTTGAGTACTCCTAAAGTGCCTGCTTCTTCACGTGGAATTGCGTTTCAATGTTTGTATTTTCCGTTCCTCTTTGGATCGCCTTCTTGGAAAATTTAATAAAATGTATTTTTAAAATTTTTAATAAAAAGTTTGAAAAATTTTAATTTTTAAAATTAGAAAAAAAATATATTACAATTTTTTTGAAGACAATGTCATATGTTTAAAATGACAAAAGGCAACACATATTGTTATTGTTGTTATTTTTTTTCCTTTTAAAAATCATGACTTTGTCTTTTTAACAACAAAATAAAATTGTGGTAAATTCTTTAAAATCTCAAATATAAAGAAACTTATCAAGCTTATTTTGAAAATTTAAATTTCCGTCGTAACAAGTAGTTAATATTATCATAAGTTTTGTTAGTTGGATTATTTAACTCATGTATAGGTGCGTTTCATCGTGATACCGTCTATACAACATTTTGTATAATAATTTGTGATTTTCAAGATGTATCTAGTATTAAAAATCGAATCTTGTCTTAGTTGGAGCATGTACCACTTTTCTCAAGTAAGATTCTAGGTTCGATTCTCGTGACGCCTCCGCTAACCATTTTGTTCCCTAAAAAATTGTACCTAATATTATTAATTTGTAATTGGAATAACAAAAAAAAATAGAATAAATGGATCAAATAAGAAGAATCAATTAAGAGTATAAACTAATGTAAACAGTAAAAGTATAACAAAAGCAAAAAAAGAGCCCAAACTATAAAAATTAGCAATGGAATCATGAAAATAGTATTAAAAGCATATCCAAGTATGGTCTAGAAAAAGTGTTAAAGATAATGAGTTTTTATATGTGCCATAGTATCATTTATTTAGTTGAATCCTATGTCCCTTCTAATTTATCAATTATATACTTTAATCTAGAGCATCTGCATATGAAGCAGAAGGTTCGGGGTTGAATCCTTACTAGGCGTATCTCTCTTTACTCTTTTCTCGGGGGAACGGGTATAATTCGTTTGCATCTTTCAGGAAAAAGAAAACTCCTCACCGGACACTGCCTTGTATGGGATACTGGAAGTGTCCTTGACTAAAAGCGCTTGTGGCACAAGGGATAGACCATCTGCATGTAGAACAGAAGGTTCGGGGTTTGACCCTTACTAGACACAAGTATCAATTAGGGGGTTTCTTGACTGCGCACATCTCTTTTTACTCCCTTCTTAGGAGAACGGGTCTGATTTGTTTGCATCTTTTAGGAAAAAGAAAACCCGCACAAAAACCCCCACCCAAACTCTGCTTTGTGCGCGATATTGAGAGTGCTCAATACTTTAATCTAGTTAAAATTTAGAATAATAGCCTACAACAATCCCAAAATTTCAACATCATAAAAAAAAAAAGCAACACTTATTAGTTATTACAAGTTTACAACAATAGAACTATAATTCAAGTGAAGTAATTAAATTTATGTACAACAAAAGTACAAAAAATAAAACATGACCATATTATGTTACATAGAAGTAGAAATATCACATAATTACACATGCATTAGGATTTTCATCACTAAAAGCTGTAGAATACTTGAGCTCAGTCGAAGACTGAAGAGCCGATTCAGCAAAATTATTAGGATCACTAAGATGAGGGTTCCTTACGTATCCAGGTGGAGCTTTCTTGTCATATACACCTGGTGCATAAGGGCGAACCAAGTGTTCAACAGCATCATATGGGACATATGGCCATAATTCAGCTTTCTTTCCTGTATGATGTCGAACTCTTTTCAAGACCTTCTTGGGATCCACATACCCCATCACCGTTAGTTTATGGAATTTGGGATCCGTTTCAACTCTAGTCACTCCTTTCATGCCTTTTACGCTTTTTTTTACTTTTCTCTCGCATCCTTCACAATCCATTCTTACTTTTATTTCTACCGTCTACACACCACATCAAATACAACAATAACTATTATTTTATACAGTTTAGAATGAATTAGGTTTTATTTCAGTTGGATTGAAGACATTTAAGTTTCTCCTTTTGAATGCTTTTTAGAAGATATAATATAATATAATGTTGCAAAATTTATAAGATAGAGGGAGTAGAACAAATTAAATGGAATGAAAGAATAGATTACATACCTTGAAAGGTTTTCTAGTAATGTTATGATGATGAGAAGAAAGCCATTTGATCCCATCACTTAAACATGAAGTACAGTCGTCAAAATCCAAACCCCTCATTGATCTGATTGATTATTGGTATTAATTCCACAATCCAAATTCCAGGGATGAGAATTGAGAAGCAGTTTCTGGATTGATTACTGAGTAACAGTAATATAGTATTAGTATGTACAGCTTCAAACTTATGTTCTGATGCATGAGTTGGCTCGAGCCGCGGTTTTCTTTTATGTTCTAGTCGCTAGTCATGGAAACATGTCGAAACTTCTGGGCTATTATTCACTCTGGCCTTTTGTGTAGGAATTCGCTTTCCGATATCACAAAAACTTGGAAAAACATTTAATTTGGGTCAGTCCAATTTGCACGTGTAATATTTTAATTTTTTTGGCATTTATCAATTTTGACTTTAAAAATATCAATTTTCAATATTGATACCTTTAAGATCAAAATTGAAAATTACCCAGAAAATGGAAAAATGCCCAGGTTGTTACCCACTCGAATTAGGTCGGCTCAAATTAACGATCTCCAGTATGAGGCCGTCTCGTCCAAGACCAGTTGTTTCGATATACTTTGTAACATTTTCTTTCACAATCATATACTATTATCACACAATCTAATGAAAAGATAATAAAATTCTACATAGCATTCTATAGTAATTTGCTATATAGAATTATTCTTATCAAAATTAACATCAATTTATTAATTCCTTTAAAATATGAATAATATATCATAGTTAGATGTGTTATGTTAAATTTCATGGAATATTATAATTTGAAATTAAAAGCTACATAAAATTTCCATTTAAAGTCTCTTAGAATATATATATTTGACTTTTTTATGTTGAACAGTTTTCATTAAAATTTTAATTTCTAAAATATTTCATCAATAAACAAAAGATATATGATAATTAAAAATTATTTTGAGAATGATAAATAATCATTATGATAATGTTGTTGGAAGATTACCCAGATTTTTCTTAAAAAGTATGAGAACTTTAATTAATACTAACTAGATAGATTCCCGTGCCAAGCACGGTTTATAAATTATTTAAATAAAAAATTACTACCTTATATATGTAATTAAGTTATTATATGACTCTTAAATTATTATAACTCCTAAATCATATTGAAACTATACATTGATTTATTTTAGAAAACAGTAAAAGTCTTACTAATAAATTGAGATAGATATTACTAATATATATAAAATAAAATCATAAAATCATGCACTAAACAATATATATTATAAGTAAATACATAAAATAATAGAAAATATCAATACATATAAAATAATATAAAAATGCCAGACTAAACAATGATTTACGCCATACTATCAATTCTTTCAACTAG
This sequence comes from Amaranthus tricolor, assembly GCF_026212465.1. Taxonomy (NCBI): domain Eukaryota; kingdom Viridiplantae; phylum Streptophyta; class Magnoliopsida; order Caryophyllales; family Amaranthaceae; genus Amaranthus; species Amaranthus tricolor. Next base: position 12,154,494 of record NC_080055.1, read on the forward strand.
TGCAACACTTCCTCCTTTTGGTTTAGTTCTTTCGGTTTTAGCACTCTTATTATTTTCAAATATATCACTTTTCATGACTTTTTTTCTTTTTCCTTTATCTTTCATGTCAAGAGTCTCTGCTAGATTAGGAGATGTAGGATTAGATTCTCTCCACATAGTGTCCCACTCATCATTTCCCACATTAAAACCAACTTCTTCATAACCAGCTGATTGACCATAGTGAACATTGTAGGGAGATGAAAAAGGAACATATATGTCAGCTCCTTGGGCGCATCTTCCAAACACTTTATCCATTTTAATTTCAAGTTCAGGTTCAATTCCTTCATCCTTAAATGATTCAAATTTTAGATTTTCCTGTGTAAGGAAATAAGAAATAAGTGAATGCTCTCAACCCTTTTTTTATCACATTACTTAAATTCAACAACAATAAAATAAACTAACTTGAATCTTTGCACTCCACCACTCATCACTTGCATTAACTGTTCCTTTCTTGTGTTCCCATCCTAATCCCGTCTCTTTGGATTTTAAATTTTTCCAAAGCATCCATTTAGGTCTCATACCATCCAATTTAATTTTGAGTCGAGCTTTATCCCATGGTAAATTAGTTTATGCCAATCTTATACTAATGTTGGCCATAATATCTTGTGCGATGTTATTGCACCATTTTTACCTTTACTCCACAACGTATGCTTGATACACAAGTCAAAAAGCATATAAATTAACTCCTTCGACCCTATATTCCTATTTGTATTGGCCCCTTCTTGATTTTCATTGTTTGTCTCACCATGTTCAACCTTATTGCTCTTTTTTCGTCCCATCTAGATATTTAGCGAATGATTACCCTAAATTTTCTTAACCATTCAGTACTACTACACAATGAAAATTGGAGAATAATTACTCTAAATTTTCTTAACCTTGCAATATTCTCAAAATCACTCTTAAATCCCATTCATATTTCTAAATCCAATTTGTACCCCATAAAAATGCCAAGACCTTACTTATTACAACTAATTTAAAACCAAAAGTACAAATTACAACTCTGTTAGAATATATTGTTAGAAAATATTCTTAGGACATATTCCACATCTAATTAATTGATTTATCTTATTTTAGGTAATATCTTTTGCAATATCTTCTCCTTAATTTTAGGCCAAAATTGATTGTAATTGGGAGAAGATAATTTTTTAACTATTTATGGCTGCTCAATGAGAATAAACGGCACATTCGAATTCCCAAAACTGATTCTTCATGGTATCAGAGCCGATGGTTCGATCAACAATTTAAAAATGGTAGGTTCGAAAATAATGATGTTCCTACCCTAATTGATTACTCCCACATGTGAACTTCACGGGGGTTCGCATGTGGGGGGGTGTTGGGATGAGTTATCCCACATCGATAAATTGAAAATGGTGTGCACGCTTTATAAGCTATTAGAGACCTTCTTCCCATTGCCATATGGTTTTGGGATGGTATATATCTCCTTGGCTTATGAAGTGTGTGCACTTGTGTCCCCCGTTAATATGCAGGCATTCACAATAAGTCCAGCCTAACTTAACATGGTATCAGACGCTCAGGCAAATCATACAACCTAAAAAAAAAAAAAAAAAAACCATGGCCGGAGATCAGAATACTCCACCACCACTACCACTACTGCGTATCGACATAACCTCCCCTTATTACCTCGGTCCACATGATCGTCCTGGTGATTTTATCACTCCGACTCGTCTTCGGGGTGATAATTATGATGAGTGGGCTAGTGATATTCAAACCGCGTTAGAGGCTCGCCGGAAATTTGTTTTCTTGAACGGTTCAATTACATCTCCTTCTTCCTGCACACAAGAGGATTGGAATACTCTCCATGCCATGTTGATATCATGGCTCATGAACACAATAGAACCCAAAGTCAAGGTTACCCTGTCCAAATACAAAGATGCCAAACGCTTATGGGATACTCTAAAATCCAGGTATTCCATTGTTAACGGTCCTCGAATCTAGCAGATTAAATCTGCCATTGCTAGGTGTGAACAAACCAAAACCATGTCGGTTTCCACATACTTTGGTAAATTGACATATTTATGGGAGGAGTTAAATAATTACGAACCTCTTATTACATGTTCCTGTTGTGAGTCATGTCAAGCAGGACTAGAGCATGAAAAACGCCGTGATAATACACGGCTTCATCAATTTCTTATGGGTTTATACACCGATTATCATGCTCAAGTTCGTGCTAATATTTTGTCTTGTAATCCGTTGCCTACTCTTGATCAGGCTTATCAACTAGTAATTCAGGATGAACGTGTTCGTCTCGCCAAGTCCATGACCGAAGACAAACCTCCGGAAGCTGTTGGTTTTGCTCTTCGGCACTGCACAGGAAAGGGTAAATCAGAAAATCTGGTTGATCAAAGGGAAAAATCAGACAAATCCCATCTTCTTTGCACTCACTATAACAAGAAAGGGCATCTCGTTTCTAGCTGCTTTGAATTGATTGGGTATCCCGACTGGTGGCCAGGTTTGTCAAAGACGCAGGTGGGTGCTGGTCGTGGGAGATCATCATCGCAGCCAGCTAGCTGCAGTAGGGGTCGTGGTGTTTCGGCTCGCACAAATGCAGTAGCTGGTCCAGGTAACAACCACGGCTCATATCCTTCAATTGGGCATTCCAATTCGCAAGTATTCTCGGCCGAACAATGGAAGGCTTTGGCTGGATTTATTGGTAACACTAAAATACCTTATGATAGATTAACAGGTGAGTTTGATTGTCATATGTGGATAATAGACACCGGTGCATCACGACACGTCACATGTATAGACTCGTGGCTTCATGATGTGCAGCAAGTTTCATGTCCAGTAGGTCTTCCTAATGGGAAGACTGTGACAGCAACAAAAGAAGGCTCAGTTTATTTATCGAGCAAAATAATTCTTAAAAACGTTCTTTTTGCTCCAGAATTACAGTGCAATTTAATTTCTATATCGCAATTGATTGACAATTTACAATGTACTGTACAATTGACTTCAAAATCTTGTGCTATACAGGACCAGTCGAGGGAGCTGATTGGAACGAGTGTTAGACGTGATGGACTTTTCTATTTTGATGGTGTCAAGCAAGAGCAGCAAATTTCAGTTCATGCAGTTTCTTCTACACTAGAGTTATGGCACAAACGAATGGGTCATCCGTCTGAAAGAGTAGTGAAGCTTCTTCCCCCTGTTAGTAGTAGTACGGGTAGTTTAAATAAAGCATGTGAAATTTGTTTTCGTGCTAAACATTCCAGGGATAAATTTTCTTTAAGTGAGAATAAGGCTTCTAGAATTTTTGAAAAAATTCATTGTGATCTTTGGGGACCTTATAGACATAAATCCTCTTGTGGTGCAAGATATTTTTTAACCATTGTTGATGATTATTCTCGAGCTGTTTGGCTTTATTTGATGGATGATAAAACAAAAGTTTTTCAAATGTTTATGTCTTTTGTTACTATGATTGACAGACAATTTTCCCAGAATGTTAAGGTGGTTCAAAGTGATAATGGGCTGAATTCAATTGTTTACTTGATTATTTTGATGCTACTGGTATTTTGTTTCAAACCTCTTGTGTTGGGACGCCACAACGAAATGAGAGGGTTGAGCGAAAACATAAACACATATTAAATGTAGCGAGAGCCTTGAGATTTCAAGTACACTTACCGATATATTTTTGGGGAGAGAGTGTTTTAGCAGCCGCTCACTTAATAAACCGTACCCCTTCACCTCTTCTCCAAAACAAAAGTCCATACGAAATTCTCTTTAATAAACCACCTTCATACAACACCATTAGAACCTTTGGTTGCCTTTGTTTTGCCCAAAATCAAAAAACCGGAGGGGATAAATTTGCAAGTAAAAGTCGTAAGTGTATTTTTGTTGGATACCCATTTGGTCAAAAGGGGTGGAAACTTTTTGATTTGGATTCAAAGGTTTTTTTGGTGTCCCGTGATGTGAAGTTCTTTGAAGACGAGTACCCGTTTGTTGACCCTATTGCATCAAATATTGATCCGGAAAATATTGTGCCTATGTTTGATAATATTCATCATGATTTTACTGCATGTGAAGATGATTTGTGTGGAATTTATGACCATATTGAGGTGCAAAGTTTGGATCAAAATGAAAATAACAATACCATCTCACAAATAGAAGCCCAAACAAGTGGGCTGCCAGCGCCAGCTGGACGTCAGGCCCAGATCAACAACGTGCCAACACCAGCTGGGCAGCAGGAGTTCACTAGTTTGTTCCCTGGATTAACAGCACCAGATGGGCTGGATCAGGCCCAGCAAAGCCCTCCCACGTCTCCTACTCCAACAAATCAGCCTTTTTGGAATCATGAACAAGCCCAGCAGCATAGTGAGACCCAAAATAATAATTTGGGACGTGGTTTTAGGGAGAAATTTCCTAATGTTCGGCATCGTGACTATGTAACACACACCATCTTTACGAGAAGTCCATCTCCTACATCTTCTAACACTTTGTCTCCTAAGCATCCCTCAGTTACTCCTTATCCTATAGCACATTACATTAATTGTAATAGTTTTTCTTTGCGATATCAGACTTTTATTGCAGCCATAATTTCAGGCAAAGAGCCACGTTCATTTAAGGAAGCCATGACAAATGAAGGATGGAGAAAGTCTATGCAAGAAGAAATTTGAGCCTTGGAAAATAATGGTACATGGACCTTGGAAGATCTTCCTCGTGGAAAGCGTGCTCTTGGGAGCCAATGGGTCTACCGTCTCAAATATAAGTCTGATGGAAGTGTGGAGCGACTCAAATCCCGACTTGTTGTGCTTGGCAATCATCAAAAAGAAGGCATTGACTATAATGAAACATTTGCTCCTGTGGCTAAAATGGTCACTATTCGGGCTTTCTTAGCAATTGCAGCATCCAAAAACTGGGAGTTGCATCAAATGGATGTTCATAATGCCTTTTTACATGGAGATCTTGAAGAGGAAGTGTACATGAAACTTCGTTCAGGGTTTGATTCAACTCACCCAAATAAGGTATGTCACCTACGCAAATCTCTTTATGGATTAAAACAGGCTCCTAGATGTTGGTTTGCCAAGCTTGTATCAGCCTTGAAAGAATATGGTTTTCTTCAATCCTATTCAGACTACTCATTGTTTACTTATACTCGTGACTCGGTGCAAATCAATGTTCTTGTTTATGTTGATGACTTGATCATATCTGGGAATAATTCCGCTGCTTTACGTACTTTCAAAACATATCTCAGTGACTGTTTTCATATGAAAGATCTTGGAACTCTGAAATATTTTCTTGGCATAGAGGTTGCTCGTAGTGAGTCCGGTCTATTTCTTTGTCAAAGAAAGTACACACTTGATATCATCTCTGAAACATGTCTCTTAGGGTCTAAACCAGTTGGTTTTCCGATTGAACAAAATCACAAACTCGGTCAAGCATCGGGTGAATTACTAGTTGATCCTGAATCATATCGCAGACTTATTGGCAAGTTGATCTATCTTGCAGTCACCAGGCCAGATTTGGCTTATTCTGTTCACATACTTTCACAGTTCATGCATGAACCCAGGACTGAACATTGGGAAGCAGCATTGCGGGTTGTACGATACTTGAAAGGTACTCCCGGACAAGGTATTTTGCTACAATCAGACAGTGAATTGACACTTCAAGGATGGTGCAATTCTGATTGGGCTGCATGTCCTATTACACGTAGATCTTTGACTGGTTGGCTCATTTTTCTAGGTTAGTCCCCTATATCATGGAAAACAAAGAAACAGAATACTGTTTCCCGTAGCTCCGCAGAAGCCGAGTACTGGTCAATGGCTGCCATCACTTGTGAGTTGAAATGGTTAAAAGGCTTGCTTTTGAGTTTGGGGATACATCACCCTAAGGCGATCAATTTATTTTGTGACAGTCAGTCAGCTTTACATATTGCAAAACATCCAGTTTTCCATGAACGGACAAAACATATCGAATTGGACTGTCATTTTGTCCGTGATGCAATTACTAAAGGCCTAATCGCTCCCTCCTATATTCCTACTCAGATGCAACTTGCTGATATATTCACCAAGGCTCTTGGAAAATCGCAGTTCGATAATTTATTAAGCAAGTTGGGCATTGTCCCTTCCCATGCTCCAACTTGAGGGGGTGTTAGAATATATTGTTAGAAAATATTCTTAGGACATATTCCACATCTAATTAACTAATTTATCTTATTTTAGGTAATATCTTTTGCAATATCTTCTCCTTAATTTTAGGCCAAAATTGATTGTAATTGGGTGAAGATAATTTTGTAACTATTTATGGCTGCTCATTGAGAATACACGGCGCATTCGAATTCCCAAAACTGATTCTTCAAACTCAGATCCGAAACATAAACAAAACCTAAATTAAAATATCAAGTAAAAAAATTTTTAAGTAAAAAATAATTTTCCAACCTATTTCCATCATTAATTTGTTAAATGAATCAAAAGTAAAGAAAATACTAGTCATAAACAACTTACTGTCAGATCTTAAAACTAGTTTCCCAAATCTAACGAAATTAACACCACTAATTACCAAATTAACTACATTTTAGGATCAAGATTCAAAATGTAAATGAGCAAGGTCAAGATTCAAGAGTAAAAAAATATGGTATAAAATAGGTCAAAAAATCTAACAAAATTAGCACTACTATTTATCAAATTATCTACATTTTAAGATCAAGATTCAAAATGTAAAGGAGTAAGATCAAGATTCAAGAGTAAAAAATATATGGTATAAAATAGGTCAAAAAAATGTAATATAATAGGTCAAAAAATGCAAATCAATTTCATAATCTGAACAAATAATCTAACAAATGAAAATGAAGCAATTGATTGAAAGATTGACCTGCTCGTATGTCTTCAGTGTCATGAACAACTCCACTTTTCTTCAAGCATTTTTATCTCTGAATTCAATTGTTGATTGGGGTTTAAACTTAGGAGTAGGACATTAGTAGGTGAATATGTTATTATATAATAAATGAGGGTAAAATAGTAACTTGAAATGTTAAAAAGCCAACAGCCATTTCTTACACAGCTAAGAAATGTAGCTGTTTATTTTTGACGGAAAAGCCAAATGAAAAACTACTCTAAAAACTACTTACCAAACAAATATTTTAATTATTTGATCTAATTAAAAGTCAAAAGTCAATCCAAAAGCCATACAAAAAGCTGATTACAAGCCCTTAGCATTTAAACGCAACCTGAAGCTTCTTTGGTACTTCGATTAGTTGGCGAAGGAAACTACTTACATATTCTTGTTCATTTTTTCTCTCTCTATACATGATTTCTCTCCAATCTAATTTCCTTCAATCAATTGATTCCTCAATCACTCTTTCTGTCATCAACTTGAATTTATCGCTTCCCATTATTTTCATTAATTAAATCCTTGCAAACCACCAAATTGAATTCGAATTTACAAAGATGCACCAAGGTGTAGGTGATAGTTCCAATTCTTATCACCCAAATCAATTTCATCAATCCACCTTCCAAATCCCTAACCCTAATCCCACTTTTGATTCTTACGTCCTCAATCCATGGCCTGCTGCATCCGCCTCTGCTCCACCTCTTTCGTCTTCTTACGCTTCGCAATGTTCCGATTACGATTACCCTAGTTATTATCCTCATAATTCCACTCCTACTGCCCCCTCTTTCCCGCCAAACCCTAACCCTAATCTCCATCCTCCTTCCTACGAACACAATCAACCTTCATATTACTCTTGTGATCATAATCATCCTACCAAAAACCCGAATCCGAACCCATCATATACGGGTACCAAATACTCATCTCCCCCTTCCCATGATGCAAACAGCTTGAATTATGACCGTTGGAGTGGTTATGTGGAGCAGGATCATGGTATGTACAGCGATGATGGTGTTTATAGATATGAAGGAGGAAAGGTGGAGCCTTATGGAGCCCGAGGAACGGCTTCTTTTTCAGGATCTAATTCACAAGTTATGTTTGATGATTATGGGCGCCCCATTAATCTTTCACATGGTAATGATCGTGGGACTAGAGATGGGAATGTTCAGGGAGGAGTAAAGGCAGTACCCAAGATGGTGAAGGCGATTCCCAAGGAAGATGTGGAGGATGATGTTACGGGTGGTGTGCAGAAGTTTCGCGTCAAAGTTTTGGCTGAGGGTTATGGTCAGAGTGATATGGATGTTCTTTGCCAGGTTTAATTTCGACGCTAGTGATTTCTATCATCGTTTTTGTTTAATTATAGGAGTATATATTTGTAATCTTCAGTTTGAATCAATTGACGGTTGATGCTATTAGGTACTTTGATAAGAATTTTAAGTTAAAAATAAGAAATAGCGACGATGATGAAGAATTAGTATAATAGATATAATATGTTACCAGATGATAGCTGATCAAGGCTTTGTTTTTATACCTTTTAGCTATACGTGATTTTTGGAAATTTGTGGAGATCAAGTCCTCTAGGTTCAGGTTAGGTTAATTTCAATTTACAACTAAAAATAACACGCTCAACAAATTTCAGGTTTGAGTTCTGGCCAATAAGTTAGATAAGGAATTTTAAGGTTACAGAACGAACCCGTATGCTTTTTGCATATTTGAGTGGCCTTTTTCTAACATGCTTGACATAGAATTTCCTTGACATACTAAGGATTGTTTTGGGTGGTCTTTTTTTTTTTTTTTTTTTTTTTTTTGACTAATTGGGAGGTCTTCTGCAGTTGTACTTACATTGTGGGCAAATCTTGAAGGTTTGCTAATGCTTTCACTTTAAATTGATTATTGCATGATTAAACAGATTGGTTTGGATGGGATTCGAATGCTCGATCCTGCAACAGGTCGGACACTGAGAATATATCCTATTAAGGCAATAACAAGATGGGAGGTAGGATTGATGTTGTAATGCTAAATGCTTTTCTCTTATTGATTTTGCTTCTTTGTTTGTATTGGGCGTTAATGTTCTTAAAGGTCACTTTTTACTCTCCTCTTCAGGTATTGGATTCCTATATATTTGCATTTTGGGCCAAAATGCCAACAGACGTTGAACCACAACGCATTAGACTAAAGTCAAACAGCTATACTACTAATACAATATTAGACACAGTTACAGCAGCAAGTGTGCAGGTTAGTGAACTTTATTATGCCATGATGATGTACTAGGTTTCTTTAGTGATCTTGCAATCCTATTTTGATTGACTTTTGGCATCTTATTTGCTTATTGCACAGTTCAGAGATTTCCTTACTTGATTTGGAACTGGTGTTGCTATATGATTTTAATTTTTTGGGCATGAGCTTTTGTTTCTTTTGGCATTATATTATGTGGACTTGATACTTTTTGATGATAATTTCATCACCCTTTTCCCTATGATGCATGCAAAAAGTGTTTTTCTACAACATTTATGCTTCTGATGTATATATATATATACATACATATATATATATACATATATATATATATATACATATATACATATATACATATATACATATACATATATACATATATATATATATATATACATATATACATATATACATATACATATATACATATATACATATATATATATACATATATACATATATATATATATAGAGAGAGAGAGAGAGAGAGGGGAAGGATCTAATTAGAAAGTGTTCAAAATAAGAAGGATAAAAAACATTCTACACCCTTTTTCAATAAAATAAAAAAGTCACTGTGTACACAGAAAAGTTAATGTCATAAATCTGAAAAATGTTCGTAATTTATAACATAGTATCATTTAATGCTGTATATATATATATATGTGTATATATATATATATGTATATATATATATATGTATATATATATATATATATATATATATATTTTTTTTTTTTCTACAGAAAATGTGTTATTTTTGTTTATAAAAAAAGTTAGTCCTTTTTAGCAAAAAAAGTGTTACTTTCAGATTAAAATATATTTTTCAAAAAGAAAAAATAATACAAAGTAACACATTTTTTTTGAAAAATAACATCTTCATATATATATATATATATATATATATGATATAGTTTCAGTGAGAACCAAGCTTATATGAGAACCATGAGAACCAATTTCCCTGATAAAAATATGTTACTTTTTCTCGGTAAATGTGTTACTTTTGCACAATAAATGTTACTTTTGTTTATAAAAAAATATGGTACTTTTAAGTAAAAAGTTACTTTCAGAAAAAAATAAATACAAAGTAACACGTGTTCGAAAAGTAATATCTTTTTTGTAAAAAGTAACATCTTTTTGTGAGTTTTTTTCGGAATTTTTTTCTTAAAGTAACACTATTTTTTGCAAGTATCTTTTTTATTAAAAAATAATAACCTTTTTGCCTAATAGTAACATCTTTTTTTGTAAAAAGTAACATTTTTGTGAGGCAGATTGGTTCTCACGGTTCTTATATAAGGATGGTTTTCATTGGAACTTCCTCCTATATATATATAATTACACACACATGCACATATATATATATATATATATATATATATATATAGGGCTGTAAAAAAACCCGACCAGCTGACCCGCAATATAAATGGCGGGTCAATTTTTGAATAAATTTGCAACCTTACCCTATCCGCCTTAATTGGGTTGGGTCATGGTCTGAAATTTAACTGATGCGGGTACCCGGTGACCCGCTTAGCTGCTGACTGCTTTACAGCCTAGACAACTTGCTTTCTTGAAGTTGTTCTAGACAAAGACAAAGTGCGATACTCTCATGATACTAAGCTTAGCATTGTTTTAGTCCTGTTAGGGGTTGAAGTCTGCACACTGTCACAGATGTAAGTGTCAATGTAAAGGGTTTCATCTGCTTTTGTGGATGTTTGAAATAGTTGTCTGCAACAATATCTAAGTTCTAAAACCTTAAGCTTGATTCTTGTTTTCTTGCATATCTCAATGTTTTGAAGAGCAATTGAATTAGTTTTCTCTACATGACTTCAGTTGAAGTTCACAAATTAGGCTTGTTCCAAAAAATCAAAAAATAAAACCTGGTACCCGGTGTCCCGACCCGACTTATACGGGTACCCGACATATGTATAACATATGTGTGTGTATATATATATATATATATATATATGTATTCGTGTTCTTCCCGGACTGACAAAATATAGATGCAGTAAGGATGAAGTTTGTTGTCTTTGCAATGCTTGAAGTGAAAACTGGGTTTTTTATGTGGTGAAATTAGGATCCAGTAAACACTTTTTGACTTTATGTTCACCTAAATTTGCATAGCTTCAGCAACTTGTTGGTAAAAAGGGATGGGCTAAGTAAAATGGTAACTGGAAAATACTTGAATTGCAGGTTCCTTTGTGTAAATTAAATCTGAATTCCATGTTTTCATGTCCACACATAAACAAAGACAGGGTTTTTAACTTTTATGAAAACTATATAAAAGAATGTTTGCCGGCAAAAGATGCATAATCGTTGGTCCTTGGGTTTATAATTTTTTGCTTCTGAATTATTGCTTTGTAAATCTTTTTTGCAAAGCATAAGTAATATATAAATTAATTATTTTTAGCAAACTACAGCAGATTGTCAGCAAATCGAAAATTTGGTGTTACCATTTTTTATTTGTTGTTATCTAACATTTATCTCCAACAATCCTAGGAGTTTGAGTTGTTCAAAGTGTCAACATTATTGTAACAATCCTACTTTAACCCCCTTGTTTGGATTCACGTAGTTTATGTGGGATTATTGTTATTTACTTTCATAAAATTGTGATAAAATAGTGATTTGGTAACGCAATGCGGCTATCATAATGCAAAAGATTAGCCGAAAGCATAAGATGACCTTCACCCAAAACACAAATTTTAGTTTAATTTTTTGAAAACATTTTACAAAGCAGGCGATGGAATGCGATGTGACCTTATTTTTGCGCTATTATTGCTTCTTATTGAGCTGATATCAGTTTGAATTGCTATTGTTACTCGTCGAGCGCCACTTTAGGAACACATATCTATGTAGCATTCATTCTTTTTGTCGGTTGATTTAAGGATGTTTTGGTGCAATTCAAGGATGTTTTGGTGCAATTCATCCTTTCAGTTTGTCATAATAAGTAAATTAAAAGAGAGGAAAAACATAATATATAGTATGACTAGAAAAAACAATACGCACGCTCCAAAAAGCGAAAATTAGGGGCATTCAAGTTAGCATGTTTACAAGTATGTCATATTGTGTGGAAAAAAAATACTTACTTAAGTAAGCAAAATACTAACTATTAGATTAAAATCCCATTAATGTATATTGGTTTTTGTGAAGATAAATCATATTGCATCCTACTTCCACAATACTATTATTTGTTTGCTACATTGCTTTTCATTTGATGAGGGAGGGAGAGACATGGTACTCAATTTGTATGGTCTTGAACCATGACATGTGTTACTTATTACATGTGTTCAAATGTGTTACCTGTCCCTCGGAGCCGAAAGTATCTCGATCCAAAATTGTGTTCTTTTTTGGTTGATCGAACCGACATATTCCGAAGTGGATTTGAGGCTATTATAAGGTTATGAGACTTTCCCACATTGATTATATGGGCAACTAAGAAGGGGTTTATAAAGTAAATGGACTCTTTCACCTAGCAGGCTTGGCCGCTTGGGTGAGTTTTCTTGTTTGTTCTACCGGTGCAAACGCGAGATAACTGATCTTCAAGACTTCAACCGACCTGTAACTAATCGGTTCGACCCAAGCATGACCGATTGTGACACGCCTTCGAAAAGTGACCTGATAGGACAACCTTGGAGAAAAAACTGATCTTGCCCGTTACCCGAATGAACACCTATACTATTTATGCATTTATAGTTGTATTCACGTGATTTGTCTTCAATGCTGTTTTTACATTTTCACAAAATTTGAGTGTTATTGTGTCTTAAATTCTGCTTGTGCCTAAGAATCTACTATGCATGTTGGTTGCTAAATAATTCTCCTTGTTCTTGTAGAAATTTCAAGATTTTTGCTACATGATCTTTATTTTTAGTTTTGCCTAAATATTTTCTTGGATCCATATCATATTCTGTACCTCAACTCGTTTTTTCATAATCTGGTATTTTGCATTTCTTGGGGTGGCTTTGAATTTGGTGTCTCAGTTTTATAGTGAGGTCATTCTTATTTTATACTTATTTGTTTTAATTACATCCATGATGATGAAGGTTAAAGAGATAGGTGAAAGAAGAGAATCCATCCCATTCAAGGCCTCTGAACAGCTAGCTGATAAGAAGAAAGGTTTTGTTGACTGGGTGAGCTTGATCAAACCCCAAGATGAGGAGAAAGATCACTGGGTGAGTCCTTTTGCGTGTTAACTTTTAATCTCAGTTGTTTTATTCACTTTATTTAATTATTTTTCAGGATAATATATTCAGATAAGGGCTAACAAATTCTAGTAGGTTAACATAAGTTCTATTAGGGGCTGACCAGTTTCACTTTAGATCATTTGGAAAAATTTTGTTTTGCATTTGTTATATTGGCAAATATTGGCTGAAACTGTGAAACATCCCTCAAACTAGTCTAAAATGTGGCTTTTTTAAACCTTTAGATAAGATGTGGGTAATATCAATTTAGTAGATTTGAAGACTTTTTCGGCTTGGTTGATATGATACAATGTGACTTTGTTTTTGCACTATGCTTCAAGGCAATTTTTATTTTTTATTTAATTTTTTTATTTTTTTTAAAGTTTAATTGATTTGATAGGAAACTCAGATTTCAGATATGGGTTATAATTCCAGACAATAAATAACCGTGAATATTTAATTTAAGACAAACGGATGCGTCCTTTGAGATCTTTTGCTAGTTGTTACTTTGCTAAGTATATAATTACTAGGTTTGTAAATTGTTATGATGTATTCCTTAACATATCACAAGTGCTAAGAAAACACATTGTTCCAAAATTTTTTCACAAAATAATTTGTCGTGTTCATGCAAATATATGCAGGCATGGATAGGTATTTCCATTTTGTTGGTTGAGATGATAACTTATTAGCCAAGTATATGTAGACTGCAGTACCGACTCTTGTATCACCACACTTCTGCCATTTTGCTTCTTCATTTGTTTTTGGTGGGGGTACTTTTATTCATCTGTTTGATTCCTTACTCTGAATGTGCATTTGACATAGTTATTTTCTGTTATAGGCATAGTTATCATAAATGCTTTAAGTACCTCTGAAACCTAAGTTCCCTTTGCTTGCATGGCTTCAGTAAATAGCGTGAGCCATTCTGTACAAGCTGTTAATTTTTCTGGATTGGAATGTGGATGGTCAGTCTGGAGACTGATTACCGAAAGAAATTTTGCCTATGAGAGCATTTGATTTTTTTTTATGTTGTTTCTTTTTAAGTCAATTATGTGTTGATTAGGAAAATCAGCATCAATTTGAGTCCTTCTAACATCTACAGCTTCCCAACTCATTTATATTTTTACCTTGATATTTTCTCTACTTTATGCTTTATACAGGTTCCTGATGAAGCAGTCAGTCAGTGCACGTCATGTGGTGCAAACTTTAATGCTTTTGTTCGCAAGGTTTGTGTTTGAGGATTCATGATTTGCACTTTGTGCCACCTTTTCTATATTTATGTTCTCGACTCATGTTTCATGGCTTTTCTCCCCAGCATCACTGTAGAAATTGTGGTGAGATCTTTTGTGACAAATGTACTCAAGGAAGAACTCCTCTTACAACAGATGAACAAGCACCATCAGTTCGAGTTTGTGATCGTTGCATGGTACATTTCAACTTTCCTTTACTTTGATTGTTATCTGAGGATAAAATCTTTCCGAATCTGTGTATTATGTGGACTACTAATTAAGTGGCTCTTAATTTTATCGCTTGATTTAAACAAATTGTTTGTCTTTTAATATTTTCTGAACAAATGTCTGAAATGGGTTATCAACTATCAAGTGTATTTTTCATTTTTTCTTCAAGTTGATTTTTTTTTACTACCCAGTACTCATGTCTAATAATCAGTATATTGTGTTGCTATCTTGCCCCCGCCCCTTTTTATTGATAAACTGTTCACAGCAATCATTTTCCATTTTCTTGATGAGAGATGAATGTTGTTGGTTATTGACTTTTCTAATTAGAGGCTTTTTTTTGTAAACATTCTTGCTTTTTTTTTTTTTTTTTTCATGGTTCCCGACTTACTTTATTTAATCTCCTTTTTGTGTACTTTTCCCATTTAGTTTGGTGTCTCAAGATTGAGTTTTCTTTCCTGCTACATTCTTTGACTGTTGTTTGTTTTGTTCCAGGCTGAAGTCACTGAGAGGCTTGCCAATGCTAAGGAGGTTGCTAATAGAAGTGACTCATTTTTAAGTCATGAGGATTTGGCTAAAAAGCTTAAGGTGACTTTGTATTTCTAAATCTATATGATGTATTTGATTTTATAACTAAGGTCACAATATATGTTTTTGTAATGCCTTTTCTTTTTTTCAGAAAGAGTTTTTTACAAAAAGGAAAATTGTGCATGTTCTTAAGTCCATAGAACCAATTGTGCATGTTTCTAGTTTCTCAAATCCTGACCATTGCATATATATCTTTACTATACCTAAAGTCATTTAAGACTGCGTGTCTGCTAACTGTTTTATGCTGTATGCATGCATGGTTAGGTTTTAAGATGTACTTTCAAATACTTACATGTATCCAGATTCCAGCTGGCTGTATGGTTTACATGAATTTTCTTTCTAATAGTGTGGACCATCATCATTTTGTTTAAAATTGTTATGTGATCTCGTATTGATTAATCCTAACTAGTATTTGAACGAGGACATTATCTTTCTCGCAACTTACCTGGAGATGAAACTTAATTCTGCATGCGCAAGGTTGAGTCTCCATTGTTAATACCTCTCTAAAGTGTAAACACATTTAATGTACCATCTTTGTAGGGAATCATTTCATTCTTTGATATTTTTCATTGTATATTATCGAGAACCATATAGTATGCAATATTAACTTGGAATCATAGGTTTTGCATTAAGTTTGCAGTGAATGTTATGCTTCTGTAGTATATTGGTCTTATCACAATTCATTCGATAATGCCTGATCAGGTTTGTGTAGTAAGTTTTTGTTCTATGGTTTTTTTGATTGTTTCACGTGCTCTGGATGATGATAATATTATAGTTTTGGGTGGAATATACATCATTTTCAGTGTATTAATACCGTGATAGAATAATTATGAATGCATTTTTGACATTTGGTTGCTATATTGATCCTTGAACAGGAGGAGATGAGTAGAAATTCGAAGTCATCAGCAGGTACTCATCGTGGTCAATCTTTTTTCCCTCTAGAACATCTGTAATTGGTCGTGGGTTCATAGACATAGTTGATAGTATACACTTATGACTCCAGTTTATTGTGTGTTGATCTTCACGCTATTATTCACTAATCATCTAACTCTTATTAATTTGCGGCTATAATCAGGTTTGAAGACGGAAGGTTCTCTGACACGGATGAGAGAAGTTGAATGTCCCACTTGCACAGTCCACTTGCAGGTTCGTAAATCCATCTCATATCAGCACTGCTTCTGGAGATGATTAACTTCCCTTTACCCTTTGCTTTTTTATCATTTGGCGGATATATATTTTCTGTATAAGAATTCAGTTCAGTCTAGATGACAATCAGCTATTGGGCTTCGGTGGCAGGTTGAAGTTCCAGCCTCTGGTTCGGAGACTATTGAGTGCAGTGTTTGTCAGAATCCTTTCCTGGTTAGCGCACACTAATTAACAGCAAACTTTTGGACCCTTATTTTGAGTAATATATGTATTGTGGGGGAAGCGATCACCATTCACCGTTAGATTAATTGAAATGAGTGCCTCTTAATATATGTTTGGTATGGGACTGTGGGTATATAATATCTTACGCATATGAGCCATGAGTCTGTTGATATGATACACTTGCTATGATATTATGGTTGTCTGTAATTTGAAGAACTTTTTTTTTTTTTTTTTTTTTTTTTTTTTTTTTTTTTTTGTAAATAATGTAAATTCTTTAGTCAATTTTTCGATGCTGATTGAATTGGTTTTGATGCATGAGGCGTTCCCATTTTGTGACTTTTTTATGTGTGCACTTGTAAAAGTTGCAGGTATTGAAATAAAACAACTATCAAAGGGGAAAAGGGAGGAAACTTTAGTGTTAAGAAGTTATGGTGAATGATGCTTGTTAGAAAATGAATTTGAGCATAAATAAGAGTGCTGGGTAGAAAATTTAAAAACGATGACATTACATTTTCTAATAATAAATAACCATTAATTCAAATGTCTAGAAATTAGGTACCATTTTCAATAGTACTCTATGTCCATGGTCCTTACTAGAGTTGTTCAAATGCGATCCGACAGCATTCGAACAGAAGCTGCGCCCAAGTCGATTTACGTCTGAAAATCGTAAAATCTAACCCGAATTGCGAACGATTTTTATAACCGACATATAACCATTAACCGAGATTACGTGAACCTAATAGTGACCGACCCGAATCATACCCGACCCAAATCATGCTCAAAATCGAACTCGATCCGGCTAAAATCGACTTAACGCGAACGAATTTTTAATCGAAATGTTGTAAACCTGAACCAATTTTTAACAGAGGTATGATCGACTCATATTCAATCATCTTATTAGTTAATCTAATAAAGTAATAGAAATTTTAATAAATTAAATTTTATACATACATGATTTTATATATTTAGAGTTAATAATTAATGGTCAATGTTTATTTAACTATTTTTAATCAAATTAGATAAAAAATGATAAAACTTTAATTTTAATTTATAGTCAAGCAAGTAAATATAACAAAGTAATAATTACTAACTGATTTGCATTTTAACTATTTTGCTTTAACTAAAGGGAATCTTATCATCAATTAAAAATGTCTAACAACTTAATTTGATATTGACTCGACCCTGAACTAATTATTAACCGATGATTGTCCGAGACCGATCGACTACTCGACACGAACTTCAACCGACACTGAACCGATGCTAACCCGATAGCTCAAATAACTGATCTTCAACCGAATCGTGTCTAACCGGCCTGACTCGAGTGTGACCCGCCGTAACATGTATCCGAAAAATAACCGATTCGAAATACAACTGAATCGAATGACACCCGTCCAAAACCGATTCGTTCACCCGCATGAACACCTCTAGTCCTTACGGAAAGTACTGTAACTACTGAAAATGGAAAAGGATATGAAAGACTATGACTCTTGTGCTTGGTGATATCTTTTCTTTGGCGTATACGCTTGCTGTTAAGTGTTTATCATTAATGGTGATGTGA
This sequence comes from Amaranthus tricolor, assembly GCF_026212465.1. Classification (NCBI taxonomy): domain Eukaryota; kingdom Viridiplantae; phylum Streptophyta; class Magnoliopsida; order Caryophyllales; family Amaranthaceae; genus Amaranthus; species Amaranthus tricolor. The sequence continues at coordinate 12,172,742 of NC_080055.1, forward strand.
AGTATTATCTTCCTTAGTGTGTGATTAATATATTTTGGGTTGAAGAGGAAAAAAATGTACTCTAGCTGATTACCAAGCACTTTTGCATAAAAACTGATTCAGTTGAAATTCTTATGACCTGTTTGATAATCGTTACTAAATAATTGAAATGGTAATAAAAAATTAGTATAATTTTGATAGGAATATATTTGACAAGTTTAATGGTCATGTTTATTCTCCTTTAACAAGTTTATTTTCTTTGTAAAATTCATTCTAATATATTACTGTTTAAAAATGTGATATTAAATGATAATGAAAAATTATACTATTTACAGCACTAATGAGAATCAATTTAAAGCCATAAATGTTCATAGTTACGTAATCACAGTGATTTTGCACGCATTTGAGGTATAATGATATATCTGTGATTGGAATCTCAAATGAGTTCAAGTGTAGTTTGGTTCACTAATTGATGGTATGTTGCATCATTTTACTATGTGTTCTGTGATACATAATTTAATTTTACTTATCTGACGGTCTGACCACATGCGTGCGTGTATGTTTGGTGTCTGTCTTGAGTTTGGACTTGAAGTTGAAACAAAATGGAGCGGAAGAGTATAACAAATACTTGTAGACGTAGTTAAAAGTTTTTTACAGCCTATAGGCTGAATTGCTCATTTTCCATAATTAACGCCTATGATGCCGGTGTCCTTTTGTCAAGCTATTATTACCAGGATGTTTAAAATCAGTGGATGAATTTGTTGATTGTCAATTGGTTAGATTAGACAATCTAATCTTACTATCAACTATCAAGTATCAATTGTCAAATGCCCCCCACACACAGTTCTGCTTAGCATCATATACACGTGCTTCTAAACTCCTTTGGTGGTAGGGAAACTCATCATCATTTTCTTTTCTAACTTCATTCTCAATCACAAATCAAAGGAGTATCAGATACATACACAGTGGGAATGTGGATCAGTTGCTCTGTAGCTCCAGATTTCTAATTTTATAACGGCGACCAAACACGTTATGTATTGGTTTCTTGTAGACAAATCGATCTCAACATGCCATTATATATTATATGTGGTTATTACATCGATTATTTTAGAGAAATTTGTAGCTTCATAGGGCATGTAGTAACCCAAGTAGAGATGGCAAAGAATCTTAGATACGACTCAAATATGTGGACTCAAATTCGTTTTGGCGAATCTGAATCCTATTTTCGTAAGAAAATTTTTGAACTAGGTTCATAATTTAAGGATATATTTGTATATAATATTATTAAATGCATTTTAGATTTTAATTAATAATTGTATAAATTAATTAAAGTCTAAAATTCTATCGCTATCGCTATACGAAGTTAAATTCAATCAAATGTGTAAAAATTGAGCTGTTTTGGAGCCAAACTTGATACTGAATCAATGAGATTCGTGGATTCGAATTTGGATCCTAATAAATTGGACTAGTGGATTTAGATCTGGATTGAACTTTTTAAAAAACAGATCTAGATTTAGATCCGACAAGTTGCCATCCTTAAATCTAAGTACGTTTTTTATATTGCCTTCTTAGTTCGGACCCTAATTGCAAAACACCCTAAAAATGTGAATTAAACCTTTTAAAATGAGGGGTATTTAGGATCTTGAACCATACTTCAAATTTTCTGAAACTTTCACTTTTTATAGGTCTTATTAGAAATATTTGGGGTGATATAACATTCTTACTTGTGATAAAATTGTTGATGCACCTACAATAAGGATTATCCATTAAGACATGTGCTAACTAAACGAGGCTTATATTGCATTCTCATATCGCCATAAAAAATTACCATAAAAAATTTACACAGTATTTCAAAATTGTGAATATAGTCTTTGAAATAGATGTCTTAAAATCTATCATAAACTCCGACTCGAAATTAATGAAACTCTTCCAATACTTGCTATAGGTTATAAGAGGAATATATAAATACGTAAAATGTTTTATTCAAACCTAATTTTTCAAGCAACCCACAATATGTTATGTTTATCAAAATACTAAAGGGCTTTTTGCGCTTATAATGTGGCCTTCTCGGAACTATTTCAGCCCCTCTTGTATGAAACCGTTTCATCGTGAGACGAGTCCATAAAAAATGTCTATTATGCTAAAATTTTATATTATTGGGTTATTTAACCCAAGTATAAAGCACGTCTTACGGTGAGACCGTCTCATACGAGAATTTGTGGAACTATTTATGGTAACCTTTGTCTTGTGGTAACTATTGGCTTGGATAACCTATTGTTTGTTGTAATGTATGGATTCTGGAAATCAATGAAGCTTTCCATATCACTTTCTCAATTTTTCTTAAAATTTTGCCCCCAAAAGCACGATCTATGTTGGTGCTCGAGTTCCTAGTATTATTGATTTCTTTTTATGGAGCACAAACCAATATTTGACGTCATCTTATACTTGTTATATGAGGTCACTATCTCAAATTTTTTATGAGACATTTGTGGTTCTTCCACAACATATTTGGAGATCCAAATATAATTTCCAAATTGCCTTTTTTATTTTAACCTGTAAAACTTTCAGAATACTCAAAAGCATGAAGACCCAACAATATTTATTTTGAATCTCGACTTAGAGTTCTCTAACACGTTTTTCATATTCTTTATAGGTACTATAACATATAAGAAGGTGACCTAATGAGATTTTTCATAATACATTGTCAAATCATCATAAAAATTATTCAAAATGCCTTAAAAGCGTGAATATAGTCTTTAAAATAAATATTTTAAGACCTAACTCAGGAGCCAATTCAAAAATCTCTGAAATTCTACCAATGCTACGATAGGCGAGAGACATCTTAAAAGGTAGAACTTAGTTTTTCAAGCTAAATTGGCCACACAACCCACAATAAGACGATAAGCCTAGGTGACCCAGACACCTTATCAGAGGCCTTACTAAAGACTTTGTGTCGACCTCCCAAGGGCCTATAGTGACCCAAATGGTAGTTACATTGCTTGAAGTTTTTCCACTAATAATTCCAATTCAATTATATTTGCTACTGATAGTGATATCTCTCCACTGAACATGTCACCATTAGTAGCAAAGATTTCAAAACGGAGGAAGTATAATACTTCTATATAATGATATATTAAAGGGTGGAACCGTGGAAGTATGTACTTCCTCCCATTTCACGATGTCTGCTATATTTGACTATTTACACCATTTAATATGTTATTTTGTTTATTTATATATTAAAATATACATATCTAAAAATTATAAAAAATTAATATTATTAAAGTATGTGATTAGACGACTCAAATCAATAAGATTCTACTTGACCATATTTTTTCTTATACATTATCCACAATATATAAAATAAGATTGAACGATGAATAGCGTCAAAAACCATTATGTAGCGAATATTTCAGAATTGAGAAAGTATAATGGATTATTTTGAGCTGAGAAATATTATCATTCTTCTCCTACACACCAAGATCAAATCTTTCCTTTCACAAAAAAAAAAAAAAAATTCAAATTCAGTGTGTTTGTGTGATTATGTGATAAAATCAACCATAAATCTCTGCTCAGATCATATGATAAAGACAAATCATAAATATTCTCAACAATCTTTTTGTTTCTTTTCATTCATGTCAATTTTCAACATTCCACACCACTTATTATATATGCTAGAATTGATTATGTAGCAATTTTTTATACATAATATGAATATGACGAGATCAAGAAATATCCATGTACTTTCCTTATAAAAATAAATAACTTACTTTATAATTTTATATAAATATTGATAATTATTAAGTTCATACTATTTATAAATTATATTGTGCAATTATAATCAATAAATATTAAAAAAACAATAAAATAAAATTTATATTTAC
>NC_080055.1:12181277-12206682 GCF_026212465.1 Amaranthus tricolor
TCAACACAATAATATATACCAAATAGTGTTGTGTGCCATGTTTCGTGCAAAACAAACCAAGTTTGAGCTACTTTGTGCACAAAAGTGCAACAAACTCCTAAAAACCCTTAAAATAGAAACTTAACGCGTAATTTCTAGTATAGGACTATTATTTACAATTCTAACCACCTCAACACAATAATTTATACCAAATAATGTTGTGTGTCATGTTTCGGGCAATACAAACAAAGTTTGAGCTACTTTATGCGATAAAGTGGCAAAAACGTTTAAAAACCCTTAAAATCGCAACTTAACATGTAATTTCTACTATATGACTAGGATTTACAATTCTAACCATTTCAACACAATAAATTATACCAAATAGTGTTGTTTGCCAAGTTTCGTGCAAAACAAACTATGTTTGAGCTACTTTATGCGCAAAAGTGCCGAAAACACTTAAAAACCCTTAAAATCGCAACTTAACACGTAATTTCTAGTAGAAGACTATTATTTACGATTCGAACCACCTCAAAACAATAATATATACCAAATAGTGTTGTGTGTAAAGTTTCGTGCAAAACAAACAAAGTTTGAGCTACTTTATGCGCTAAAGTGGCAAAAACGCTTAAAAACTCTTAAAATCGCAAATTAACACGTAATTTCTACAATATGACTATGATATACAATTCTAACCACTGTAACACAATAAAATATCCCAAACAGTGGTTTTTGCCAAGTTTTGTGCAAAACAAACTAAGTTCGAGCTACTTTATGCGCAAAAGTGCAAAAAATGCTTAAATCCCTTAAAATCGCAACTTAACACGTAATTTCTAGCATATGACTATGATTAATAATTCTAACCACTTCAACACAATAATATATACCAAACAGTGTTGTTTGTAAAGTTTTGTGTAAAACAAACTAAATTTGAGCTACTTTGTGCACAAAAGTGCATCAAACGCTTAAAAACCCTTAAAATCGTAACTTAACGCGTAATTTCTTGTATATGACTATTGTTTTCAATTCTAACTACCTCAACACAATAATATATACCATATAGTGTTGTGTGTCAAATTTCGGGCGATACAAACAAAGTTTGAGCTACTTTATGCGCTAAAGTGGCAAAACCGTTAAAAAACCCTTAAATCGCAACTTAACAAGCAATTTCTACTATATGACTATGATTTACAATTCTAACCACTTCAACACAATAAAATATACTAAATACTGTTGTTTGCCAAGTTTCGTGCAAAACAAACTAAGTTCTAGCTACTTTATGCGCAAAAGTGCCAAACACACTTAAAACCCTTAAAATCGCAACTTCACACGTAATTTCTACTATATGACTATAATTTACGATTCTTACAACTTCAAAACAATAATATATACCAAATAGTGTTGTGTGTCAAGTTTCGTGCAAAACAAACTAAGTTTGAGCTACTTTATGCGCTAAAGTGGCAAAAACGCTTAAAAACTCTTAAAATCGCAACTTGACACGTAATTTCTACTATATGACTATGATATACAATTCTAACCACTTTAACACAATAAAATATCCCAAACAGTGTTGTTTGTCAAGTTTTGTGCAAATCACACTAAGTTCGAGCTACTTTAAGCGCAAAAGTGCAAAAAAATCTTAAAACCCTTAAAATCGCAACTTAACACGTAATTTCTAGCATATGACTATGATTTATAATTTTAACCACTTCAACACTATAATATATACCAAATAGTGTTGTGTGCCATGTTTCGTGCAAAACAAACCAAGTTTGAGCTTCTTTGTGCACAAAAGTGCAACAAACGCTTAAAAATCCTTAAAATCGAAACTTAACGCGTAATTTCTAGTATATGACTATTATTTACAACTCTAACCACCTCAACACAATAATATATACCAAATAGTGTTGTGTGTCCAGTTTCGGGCAATACAAACCAAGTTTGAGCTACTTTATGCGCTAAAGTGGCAAAAACGTTTAAAAACCCTTAAAATCGCAACTTAACACGTAATTTCTACTATATGACTATGATTTAAAATTCTAACCACTTCAACACAATGAAATATAGCAAATAGTGTTGTTTGCCAAGTTTCGTACAAAACAAACTAAGTTTGAGATACTTTATGCGCAAACGTGTCAAAAACGCTTAAAAATCCTTAACATTGCAACTTAACACGTAATTTCTAGCATATAACTATGATTTATCATTCCAACCACTTCAACACAATAATATATACCAAATAGTGTTGTGTGCGATGTTTCGTGCAAGAAAAACCAAGTTTGAGCTACTTTGTGCGCAAAGGTGCAATAAACGCTTAAAAACCCTTAAAATCGCAACTTAACACGTAGTTTCTAGTATATGACTATTATTTACAATTCTAAAAACCTCAACACAATAATATATACCAAATACTGTTGTGTTCCAAGTTTCGTGCAAAACAAACCAACTTTAAGCAACTTTATGCGTAAAAGTGCCAAAAATGCTTTAAAACCCTTAAAATCGCAACTTAACACGTAATTTCTTGCATATGTCTATGATTTATAATTCTAACCACTTCAACACAATAATATTTACCAAATAGTGTTGTTTGCCATGTTTCGCGCAAAACAAACCAAGTTTGAGCTACTTTTTGCACAAAAGTGCAATAAACACTTAAAAACCCTTAAAATCGAAACTTAACACGTAATTTCTTGTATATGACTATTATTTAAAATTCTAACTAGCTCAACACCATAATATATACGAAATAGTGTTGTGTGTCAAGTTTCGTGCAAAACAAACAAAGTTTGAGCTAGTTTATGTGCTAAAGTGGCGAAACGCTTAAAAACTCTTAAAATCACAACTTAACACGTAATTTCTACTATATGATTATGATATACAATTCTAACCACTTTGACACAATAAAAAATCCTAATCAGTGGTTTTTGCCAAGTTTTGTGCAAAACAAACTAAGTTCGAGCTACTTTATGCGCAAAAGTGCAAAAAACGCTTAAAAACCCTTAAAATCGCAACTTAACACGTAATTTCTAACATATGACTATGATTTATAATTCTAACCGCTTCAACACAATAATATATACCAAATAGTGTTGTGTGCCATGTTTCGTGCAAAACAAACCAAGTTTGAGCTACTTTGTGCACAAAAGTGCAACAAACTCCTAAAAACCCTTAAAATAGAAACTTAACGCGTAATTTCTAGTATAGGACTATTATTTACAATTCTAACCACCTCAACACAATAATTTATACCAAATAATGTTGTGTGTCATGTTTCGGGCAATACAAACAAAGTTTGAGCTACTTTATGCGATAAAGTGGCAAAAACGCTTAAAAACCCTTAAAATCGCAACTTAACATGTAATTTCTACTATATGACTATGATTTACAATTCTAACCACTTCAACACAATAAATTATACCAAATAGTGTTGTTTGCCAAGTTTCGTGCAAAACAAACTATGTTTGAGCTACTTTATCCGCAAAAGTGCCGAAAACACTTAAAAACCCTTAAAATCGCATCTTAACACGTAATTTCTAGTATATGACTATTATTTACGATTCTAACCACCTCAAAACAATAATATATACCAAATAGTGTTGTGTGTAAAGTTTCGTGCAAAACAAACAAAGTTTGAGCTACTTTATGCGCTAAAGTGGCAAAAACGCTTAAAAACTCTTAAAATCGCAACTTAACACGTAATTTCTACAATATGACTATGATATACAATTCTAACCACTTTAACACAATAAAATATCCCAAACAGTGGTTTTTGCCAAGTTTTGTGCAAAACAAACTAAGTTCGAGCTACTTTATGCGCAAAAGTGCAAAAAATGCTTAAATCCCTTAAAATCGCAACTTAACACGTAATTTCTAGCATATGACTATGATTAATAATTCTAACCACTTCAACACAATAATATATACCAAACAGTGTTGTTTGTAAAGTTTTGTGTAAAACAAACTAAATTTGAGCTACTTTGTGCACAAAAGTGCATCAAACGCTTAAAAACCCTTAAAATCGTAACTTAACGCGTAATTTCTTGTATATGACTATTGTTTTCAATTCTAACTACCTCAACACAATAATATATACCATATAGTGTTGTGTGTCAAATTTCGGGCAATACAAACAAAGTTTGAGCTACTTTATGCGCTAAAGTGGCAAAACCGTTAAAAAACCCTTAAAATCGCAACTTAACAAGCAATTTCTACTATATGACTATGATTTATAATTCTAACCACTTCAACACAATAAAATATACTAAATACTGTTGTTTGCCAAGTTTCGTGCAAAACAAACTAAGTTCTAGCTACTTTATGCGCAAAAGTGCCAAACACACTTAAAACCCTTAAAATCGCAACTTCACACGTAATTTCTACTATATGACTATAATTTACGATTCTTACAACTTCAAAACAATAATATATACCAAATAGTGTTGTGTGTCAAGTTTCGTGCAAAACAAACTAAGTTTGAGCTACTTTATGCGCTAAAGTGGCAAAAACGCTTAAAAACTCTTAAAATCGCAACTTGACACGTAATTTCTACTATATGACTATGATATACAATTCTAACCACTTTAACACAATAAAATATCCCAAACAGTGTTGTTTGTCAAGTTTTGTGCAAATCACACTAAGTTCGAGCTACTTTATGCGCAAAAGTGCAAAAAAATCTTAAAACCCTTAAAATCGCAACTTAACACGTAATTTCTAGCATATGACTATGATTTATAATTTTAACCACTTCAACACTATAATATATACCAAATAGTGTTGTGTGCCATGTTTCGTGCAAAACAAACCAAGTTTGAGCTTTTTTGTGCACAAAAGTGCAACAAACGCTTAAAAATCCTTAAAATCGAAAATTAACGCGTAATTTCTAGTATATGACTATTATTTACAATTCTAACCACCTCAACACAATAATATATACCAAATAGTGTTGTGTGTCCAGTTTCGGGCAATACAAACCAAGTTTGAGCTACTTTATGCGCTAAAGTGGCAAAAACGTTTAAAAACCCTTAAAATCGCAACTTAACACGTAATTTCTACTATATGACTATGATTTAAAATTCTAACCACTTCAACACAATGAAATATAGCAAATAGTGTTGTTTGCCAAGTTTCGTACAAAACAAACTAAGTTTGAGATACTTTATGCGCAAACGTGTCAAAAACGCTTAAAAATCCTTAACATTGCAACTTAACACGTAATTTCTAGCATATAACTATGATTTATCATTCCAACCACTTCAACACAATAATATATACCAAATAGTGTTGTGTGCGATGTTTCGTGCAAGAAAAACCAAGTTTGAGCTACTTTGTGCGCAAAGGTGCAATAAACGCTTAAAAACCCTTAAAATCGCAACTTAACACGTAGTTTCTAGTATATGACTATTATTTACAATTCTAAAAACCTCAACACAATAATATATACCAAATACTGTTGTGTTCCAAGTTTCGTGCAAAACAAACCAACTTTAAGCAACTTTATGCGTAAAAGTGCCAAAAATGCTTTAAAACCCTTAAAATCGCAACTTAACACGTAATTTCTTGCATATGTCTATGATTTATAATTCTAACCACTTCAACACAATAATATTTACCAAATAGTGTTGTTTGCCATGTTTCGCGCAAAACAAACCAAGTTTGAGCTACTTTTTTCACAAAAGTGCAATAAACACTTAAAAACCCTTAAAATCGAAACTTAACACGTAATTTCTTGTATATGACTATTATTTAAAATTCTAACTAGCTCAACACCATAATATATACGAAATAGTGTTGTGTGTCAAGTTTCGTGCAAAACAAACAAAGTTTGAGCTAGTTTATGTGCTAAAGTGGCGAAACGCTTAAAAACTCTTAAAATCACAACTTAACACGTAATTTCTACTATATGATTATGATATACAATTCTAACCACTTTGACACAATAAAAAATCCTAATCAGTGGTTTTTGCCAAGTTTTGTGCAAAACAAACTAAGTTCGAGCTACTTTATGCGCAAAAGTGCAAAAAACGCTTAAAAACCCTTAAAATCGCAACTTAACACGTAATTTCTAACATATGACTATGATTTATAATTCTAACCGCTTCAACACAATAATATATACCAAATAGTGTTGTGTGCCATGTTTCGTGCAAAACAAACCAAGTTTGAGCTACTTTGTGCACAAAAGTGCAACAAACTCCTAAAAACCCTTAAAATAGAAACTTAACGCGTAATTTCTAGTATAGGACTATTATTTACAATTCTAACCACCTCAACACAATAATTTATACCAAATAATGTTGTGTGTCATGTTTCGGGCAATACAAACAAAGTTTGAGCTACTTTATGCGATAAAGTGGCAAAAACGTTTAAAAACCCTTAAAATCGCAACTTAACATGTAATTTCTACTATATGACTAGGATTTACAATTCTAACCATTTCAACACAATAAATTATACCAAATAGTGTTGTTTGCCAAGTTTCGTGCAAAACAAACTATGTTTGAGCTACTTTATGCGCAAAAGTGCCGAAAACACTTAAAAACCCTTAAAATCGCAACTTAACACGTAATTTCTAGTAGAAGACTATTATTTACGATTCGAACCACCTCAAAACAATAATATATACCAAATAGTGTTGTGTGTAAAGTTTCGTGCAAAACAAACAAAGTTTGAGCTACTTTATGCGCTAAAGTGGCAAAAACGCTTAAAAACTCTTAAAATCGCAAATTAACACGTAATTTCTACAATATGACTATGATATACAATTCTAACCACTGTAACACAATAAAATATCCCTGCCAAGTTTTGTGCAAAACAAACTAAGTTCGAGCTACTTTATGCGCAAAAGTGCAAAAAATGCTTAAATCCCTTAAAATCGCAACTTAACACGTAATTTCTAGCATATGACTATGATTAATAATTCTAACCACTTCAACACAATAATATATACCAAACAGTGTTGTTTGTAAAGTTTTGTGTAAAACAAACTAAATTTGAGCTACTTTGTGCACAAAAGTGCATCAAACGCTTAAAAACCCTTAAAATCGTAACTTAACGCGTAATTTCTTGTATATGACTATTGTTTTCAATTCTAACTACCTCAACACAATAATATATACCATATAGTGTTGTGTGTCAAATTTCGGGCGATACAAACAAAGTTTGAGCTACTTTATGCGCTAAAGTGGCAAAACCGTTAAAAAACCCTTAAATCGCAACTTAACAAGCAATTTTCTACTATATGACTATGATTTACAATTCTAACCACTTCAACACAATAAAATATACTAAATACTGTTGTTTGCCAAGTTTCGTGCAAAACAAACTAAGTTCTAGCTACTTTATGCGCAAAAGTGCCAAACACACTTAAAACCCTTAAAATCGCAACTTCACACGTAATTTCTACTATATGACTATAATTTACGATTCTTACAACTTCAAAACAATAATATATACCAAATAGTGTTGTGTGTCAAGTTTCGTGCAAAACAAACTAAGTTTGAGCTACTTTATGCGCTAAAGTGGCAAAAACGCTTAAAAACTCTTAAAATCGCAACTTGACACGTAATTTCTACTATATGACTATGATATACAATTCTAACCACTTTAACACAATAAAATATCCCAAACAGTGTTGTTTGTCAAGTTTTGTGCAAATCACACTAAGTTCGAGCTACTTTAAGCGCAAAAGTGCAAAAAAATCTTAAAACCCTTAAAATCGCAACTTAACACGTAATTTCTAGCATATGACTATGATTTATAATTTTAACCACTTCAACACTATAATATATACCAAATAGTGTTGTGTGCCATGTTTCGTGCAAAACAAACCAAGTTTGAGCTTCTTTGTGCACAAAAGTGCAACAAACGCTTAAAAATCCTTAAAATCGAAACTTAAACGCGTAATTTCTAGTATATGACTATTATTTACAATTCTAACCACCTCAACACAATAATATATACCAAATAGTGTTGTGTGTCCAGTTTCGGGCAATACAAACCAAGTTTGAGCTAATTAATGCGCTAAAGTGGCAAAAACGTTTAAAAACCCTTAAAATCGCAACTTAACACGTAATTTCTACTATATGACTATGATTTAAAATTCTAACCACTTCAACACAATGAAATATAGCAAATAGTGTTGTTTGCCAAGTTTCGTACAAAACAAACTAAGTTTGAGATACTTTATGCGCAAACGTGTCAAAAACGCTTAAAAATCCTTAACATTGCAACTTAACACGTAATTTCTAGCATATAACTATGATTTATCATTCCAACCACTTCAACACAATAATATATACCAAATAGTGTTGTGTGCGATGTTTCGTGCAAGAAAAACCAAGTTTGAGCTACTTTGTGCGCAAAGGTGCAATAAACGCTTAAAAACCCTTAAAATCGCAACTTAACACGTAGTTTCTAGTATATGACTATTATTTACAATTCTAAAAAACCTCAACACAATAATATATACCAAATACTGTTGTGTTCCAAGTTTCGTGCAAAACAAACCAACTTTAAGCAACTTTATGCGTAAAAGTGCCAAAAATGCTTTAAAACCCTTAAAATCGCAACTTAACACGTAATTTCTTGCATATGTCTATGATTTATAATTCTAACCACTTCAACACAATAATATTTACCAAATAGTGTTGTTTGCCATGTTTCGCGCAAAACAAACCAAGTTTGAGCTACTTTTTGCACAAAAGTGCAATAAACACTTAAAAACCCTTAAAATCGAAACTTAACACGTAATTTCTTGTATATGACTATTATTTAAAATTCTAACTAGCTCAACACCATAATATATACGAAATAGTGTTGTGTGTCAAGTTTCGTGCAAAACAAACAAAGTTTGAGCTAGAACAAAGTTTGAGCTAGTTTATGTGCTAAAGTGGCGAAACGCTTAAAAACTCTTAAAATCACAACTTAACACGTAATTTCTACTATATGATTATGATATACAATTCTAACCACTTTGACACAATAAAAAATCCTAATCAGTGGTTTTTGCCAAGTTTTGTGCAAAACAAACTAAGTTCGAGCTACTTTATGCGCAAAAGTGCAAAAAACGCTTAAAAACCCTTAAAATCGCAACTTAACACGTAATTTCTAACATATGACTATGATTTATAATTCTAACCGCTTCAACACAATAATATATACCAAATAGTGTTGTGTGCCATGTTTCGTGCAAAACAAACCAAGTTTGAGCTACTTTGTGCACAAAAGTGCAACAAACTCCTAAAAACCCTTAAAATAGAAACTTAACGCGTAATTTCTAGTATAGGACTATTATTTACAATTCTAACCACCTCAACACAATAATTTATACCAAATAATGTTGTGTGTCATGTTTCGGGCAATACAAACAAAGTTTGAGCTACTTTATGCGATAAAGTGGCAAAAACGCTTAAAAACCCTTAAAATCGCAACTTAACATGTAATTTCTACTATATGACTATGATTTACAATTCTAACCACTTCAACACAATAAATTATACCAAATAGTGTTGTTTGCCAAGTTTCGTGCAAAACAAACTATGTTTGAGCTACTTTATCCGCAAAAGTGCCGAAAACACTTAAAAACCCTTAAAATCGCATCTTAACACGTAATTTCTAGTATATGACTATTATTTACGATTCTAACCACCTCAAAACAATAATATATACCAAATAGTGTTGTGTGTAAAGTTTCGTGCAAAACAAACAAAGTTTGAGCTACTTTATGCGCTAAAGTGGCAAAAACGCTTAAAAACTCTTAAAATCGCAACTTAACACGTAATTTCTACAATATGACTATGATATACAATTCTAACCACTTTAACACAATAAAATATCCCAAACAGTGGTTTTTGCCAAGTTTTGTGCAAAACAAACTAAGTTCGAGCTACTTTATGCGCAAAAGTGCAAAAAATGCTTAAATCCCTTAAAATCGCAACTTAACACGTAATTTCTAGCATATGACTATGATTAATAATTCTAACCACTTCAACACAATAATATATACCAAACAGTGTTCTTTGTAAAGTTTTGTGTAAAACAAACTAAATTTGAGCTACTTTGTGCACAAAAGTGCATCAAACGCTTAAAAACCCTTAAAATCGTAACTTAACGCGTAATTTCTTGTATATGACTATTGTTTTCAATTCTAACTACCTCAACACAATAATATATACCATATAGTGTTGTGTGTCAAATTTCGGGCAATACAAACAAAGTTTGAGCTACTTTATGCGCTAAAGTGGCAAAACCGTTAAAAAACCCTTAAAATCGCAACTTAACAAGCAATTTCTACTATATGACTATGATTTACAATTCTAACCACTTCAACACAATAAAATATACTAAATACTGTTGTTTGCCAAGTTTCGTGCAAAACAAACTAAGTTCTAGCTACTTTATGCGCAAAAGTGCCAAACACACTTAAAACCCTTAAAATCGCAACTTCACACGTAATTTCTACTATATGACTATAATTTACGATTCTTACAACTTCAAAACAATAATATATACCAAATAGTGTTGTGTGTCAAGTTTCGTGCAAAACAAACTAAGTTTGAGCTACTTTATGCGCTAAAGTGGCAAAAACGCTTAAAAACTCTTAAAATCGCAACTTGACACGTAATTTCTACTATATGACTATGATATACAATTCTAACCACTTTAACACAATAAAATATCCCAAACAGTGTTGTTTGTCAAGTTTTGTGCAAATCACACTAAGTTCGAGCTACTTTATGCGCAAAAGTGCAAAAAAATCTTAAAACCCTTAAAATCGCAACTTAACACGTAATTTCTAGCATATGACTATGATTTATAATTTTAACCACTTCAACACTATAATATATACCAAATAGTGTTGTGTGCCATGTTTCGTGCAAAACAAACCAAGTTTGAGCTTCTTTGTGCACAAAAGTGCAACAAACGCTTAAAAATCCTTAAAATCGAAACTTAACGCGTAATTTCTAGTATATGACTATTATTTACAATTCTAACCACCTCAACACAATAATATATACCAAATAGTGTTGTGTGTCCAGTTTCGGGCAATACAAACCAAGTTTGAGCTACTTTATGCGCTAAAGTGGCAAAAACGTTTAAAAACCCTTAAAATCGCAACTTAACACGTAATTTCTACTATATGACTATGATTTAAAATTCTAACCACTTCAACACAATGAAATATAGCAAATAGTGTTGTTTGCCAAGTTTCGTACAAAACAAACTAAGTTTGAGATACTTTATGCGCAAACGTGTCAAAAACGCTAAAAAATCCTTAACATTGCAACTTAACACGTAATTTCTAGCATATAACTATGATTTATCATTCCAACCACTTCAACACAATAATATATACCAAATAGTGTTGTGTGCGATGTTTCGTGCAAGAAAAACCAAGTTTGAGCTACTTTGTGCGCAAAGGTGCAATAAACGCTTAAAAACCCTTAAAATCGCAACTTAACACGTAGTTTCTAGTATATGACTATTATTTACAATTCTAAAAACCTCAACACAATAATATATACCAAATACTGTTGTGTTCCAAGTTTCGTGCAAAACAAACCAACTTTAAGCAACTTTATGCGTAAAAGTGCCAAAAATGCTTTAAAACCCTTAAAATCGCAACTTAACACGTAATTTCTTGCATATGTCTATGATTTATAATTCTAACCACTTCAACACAATAATATTTACCAAATAGTGTTGTTTGCCATGTTTCGCGCAAAACAAACCAAGTTTGAGCTACTTTTTGCACAAAAGTGCAATAAACACTTAAAAACCCTTAAAATCGAAACTTAACACGTAATTTCTTGTATATGACTATTATTTAAAATTCTAACTAGCTCAACACCATAATATATACGAAATAGTGTTGTGTGTCAAGTTTCGTGCAAAACAAACAAAGTTTGAGCTAGTTTATGTGCTAAAGTGGCGAAACGCTTAAAAACTCTTAAAATCACAACTTAACACGTAATTTCTACTATATGATTATGATATACAATTCTAACCACTTTGACACAATAAAAAATCCTAATCAGTGGTTTTTGCCAAGTTTTGTGCAAAACAAACTAAGTTCGAGCTACTTTATGCGCAAAAGTGCAAAAAACGCTTAAAAACCCTTAAAATCGCAACTTAACACGTAATTTCTAACATATGACTATGATTTATAATTCTAACCGCTTCAACACAATAATATATACCAAATAGTGTTGTGTGCCATGTTTCGTGCAAAACAAACCAAGTTTGAGCTACTTTGTGCACAAAAGTGCAACAAACTCCTAAAAACCCTTAAAATAGAAACTTAACGCGTAATTTCTAGTATAGGACTATTATTTACAATTCTAACCACCTCAACACAATAATTTATACCAAATAATGTTGTGTGTCATGTTTCGGGCAATACAAACAAAGTTTGAGCTACTTTATGCGATAAAGTGGCAAAAACGTTTAAAAAACCCTTAAAATCGCAACTTAACATGTAATTTCTACTATATGACTAGGATTTACAATTCTAACCATTTCAACACAATAAATTATACCAAATAGTGTTGTTTGCCAAGTTTCGTGCAAAACAAACTATGTTTGAGCTACTTTATGCGCAAAAGTGCCGAAAACACTTAAAAACCCTTAAAATCGCAACTTAACACGTAATTTCTAGTAGATGACTATTATTTACGATTCGAACCACCTCAAAACAATAATATATACCAAATAGTGTTGTGTGTAAAGTTTCGTGCAAAACAAACAAAGTTTGAGCTACTTTATGCGCTAAAGTGGCAAAAACGCTTAAAAACTCTTAAAATCGCAAATTAACACGTAATTTCTACAATATGACTATGATATACAATTCTAACCACTGTAACACAATAAAATATCCCAAACAGTGGTTTTTGCCAAGTTTTGTGCAAAACAAACTAAGTTCGAGCTACTTTATGCGCAAAAGTGCAAAAAATGCTTAAATCCCTTAAAATCGCAACTTAACACGTAATTTCTAGCATATGACTATGATTAATAATTCTAACCACTTCAACACAATAATATATACCAAACAGTGTTGTTTGTAAAGTTTTGTGTAAAACAAACTAAATTTGAGCTACTTTGTGCACAAAAGTGCATCAAACGCTTAAAAACCCTTAAAATCGTAACTTAACGCGTAATTTCTTGTATATGACTATTGTTTTCAATTCTAACTACCTCAACACAATAATATATACCATATAGTGTTGTGTGTCAAATTTCGGGCAATACAAACAAAGTTTGAGCTACTTTATGCGCTAAAGTGGCAAAACCGTTAAAAAACCCTTAAAATCGCAACTTAACAAGCAATTTCTACTATATGACTATGATTTACAATTCTAACCACTTCAACACAATAAAATATACTAAATACTGTTGTTTGCCAAGTTTTGTGCAAAACAAACTAAGTTCTAGCTACTTTATGCGCAAAAGTGCCAAACACACTTAAAACCCTTAAAATCGCAACTTCACACGTAATTTCTACTATATGACTATAATTTACGATTCTTACAACTTCAAAACAATAATATATACCAAATAGTGTTGTGTGTCAAGTTTCGTGCAAAACAAACTAAGTTTGAGCTACTTTATGCGCTAAAGTGGCAAAAACGCTTAAAAACTCTTAAAATCGCAACTTGACACGTAATTTCTACTATATGACTATGATATACAATTCTAACCACTTTAACACAATAAAATATCCCAAACAGTGTTGTTTGTCAAGTTTTGTGCAAATCACACTAAGTTCGAGCTACTTTATGCGCAAAAGTGCAAAAAAATCTTAAAACCCTTAAAATCGCAACTTAACACGTAATTTCTAGCATATGACTATGATTTATAATTTTAACCACTTCAACACTATAATATATACCAAATAGTGTTGTGTGCCATGTTTCGTGCAAAACAAACCAAGTTTGAGCTTCTTTGTGCACAAAAGTGCAACAAACGCTTAAAAATCCTTAAAATCGAAACTTAACGCGTAATTTCTAGTATATGACTATTATTTACAATTCTAACCACCTCAACACAATAATATATACCAAATAGTGTTGTGTGTCCAGTTTCGGGCAATACAAACCAAGTTTGAGCTACTTTATGCGCTAAAGTGGCAAAAACGCTTAAAAAACCCTTAAAATCGCAACTTAACACGTAATTTCTACTATATGACTATGATTTAAAATTCTAACCACTTCAACACAATGAAATATAGCAAATAGTGTTGTTTGCCAAGTTTCGTACAAAACAAACTAAGTTTGAGATACTTTATGCGCAAACGTGTCAAAAACGCTTAAAAATCCTTAACATTGCAACTTAACACGTAATTTCTAGCATATAACTATGATTTATCATTCCAACCACTTCAACACAATAATATATACCAAATAGTGTTGCGTGCGATGTTTCGTGCAAGAAAAACCAAGTTTGAGCTACTTTGTGCGCAAAGGTGCAATAAACGCTTAAAAACCCTTAAAATCGCAACTTAACACGTAGTTTCTAGTATATGACTATTATTTACAATTCTAAAAACCTCAACACAATAATATATACCAAATACTGTTGTGTTCCAAGTTTCGTGCAAAACAAACCAACTTTAAGCAACTTTATGCGTAAAAGTGCCAAAAATGCTTTAAAACCCTTAAAATCGCAACTTAACACGTAATTTCTTGCATATGTCTATGATTTATAATTCTAACCACTTCAACACAATAATATTTACCAAATAGTGTTGTTTGCCATGTTTCGCGCAAAACAAACCAAGTTTGAGCTACTTTTTGCACAAAAGTGCAATAAACACTTAAAAACCCTTAAAATCGAAACTTAACACGTAATTTCTTGTATATGACTATTATTTAAAATTCTAACTAGCTCAACACCATAATATATACGAAATAGTGTTGTGTGTCAAGTTTCGTGCAAAACAAACAAAGTTTGAGCTAGTTTATGTGCTAAAGTGGCGAAACGCTTAAAAACTCTTAAAATCACAACTTAACACGTAATTTCTACTATATGATTATGATATACAATTCTAACCACTTTGACACAATAAAAAATCCTAATCAGTGGTTTTTGCCAAGTTTTGTGCAAAACAAACTAAGTTCGAGCTACTTTATGCGCAAAAGTGCAAAAAACGCTTAAAAAACCCTTAAAATCGCAACTTAACACGTAATTTCTAACATATGACTATGATTTATAATTCTAACCGCTTCAACACAATAATATATACCAAATAGTGTTGTGTGCCATGTTTCGTGCAAAACAAACCAAGTTTGAGCTACTTTGTGCACAAAAGTGCAACAAACTCCTAAAAACCCTTAAAATAGAAACTTAACGCGTAATTTCTAGTATAGGACTATTATTTACAATTCTAACCACCTCAACACAATAATTTATACCAAATAATGTTGTGTGTCATGTTTCGGGCAATACAAACAAAGTTTGAGCTACTTTATGCGATAAAGTGGCAAAAACGCTTAAAAAACCCTTAAAATCGCAACTTAACATGTAATTTCTACTATATGACTATGATTTACAATTTTAACCACTTCAACACAATAAATTATACCAAATAGTGTTGTTTGCCAAGTTTCGTGCAAAACAAACTATGTTTGAGCTACTTTATGCGCAAAAGTGCCGAAAACACTTAAAAACCCTTAAAATCGCATCTTAACACGTAATTTCTAGTATATGACTATTATTTACGATTCTAACCACCTCAAAACAATAATATATACCAAATAGTGTTGTGTGTAAAGTTTCGTGCAAAACAAACAAAGTTTGAGCTACTTTATGCGCTAAAGTGGCAAAAACGCTTAAAAACTCTTAAAATCGTAACTTAACACGTAATTTCTACAATATGACTATGATATACAATTCTAACCACTTTAACACAATAAAATATCCCAAACAGTGGTTTTTGCCAAGTTTTGTGCAAAACAAACTAAGTTCGAGCTACTTTATGCGCAAAAGTGCAAAAAATGCTTAAATCCCTTAAAATCGCAACTTAACACGTAATTTCTAGCATATGACTATGATTAATAATTCTAACCACTTCAACACAATAATATATACCAAACAGTGTTGTTTGTAAAGTTTTGTGTAAAACAAACTAAATTTGAGCTACTTTGTGCACAAAAGTGCATCAAACGCTTAAAAACCCTTAAAATCGTAACTTAACGCGTAATTTCTTGTATATGACTATTGTTTTCAATTCTAACTACCTCAACACAATAATATATACCATATAGTGTTGTGTGTCAAATTTCGGGCAATACAAACAAAGTTTGAGCTACTTTATGCGTTAAAGTGGCAAAACCGTTAAAAAACCCTTAAAATCGCAACTTAACAAGCAATTTCTACCATATGACTATGATTTACAATTCTAACCACTTCAACACAATAAAATATACTAAATACTGTTGTTTGCCAAGTTTCGTGCAAAACAAACTAAGTTCTAGCTACTTTATGCGCAAAAGTGCCAAACACACTTAAAACCCTTAAAATCGCAACTTCACACGTAATTTCTACTATATGACTATAATTTACGATTCTTACAACTTCAAAACAATAATATATACCAAATAGTGTTGTGTGTCAAGTTTCGTGCAAAACAAACTAAGTTTGAGCTACTTTATGCGCTAAAGTGGCAAAAACGCTTAAAAACTCTTAAAATCGCAACTTGACACGTAATTTCTACTATATGACTATGATATACAATTCTAACCACTTTAACACAATAAAATATCCCAAACAGTGTTGTTTGTCAAGTTTTGTGCAAATCACACTAAGTTCGAGCTACTTTATGCGCAAAAGTGCAAAAAAATCTTAAAACCCTTAAAATCGCAACTTAACACGTAATTTCTAGCATATGACTATGATTTATAATTTTAACCACTTCAACACTATAATATATACCAAATAGTGTTGTGTGCCATGTTTCGTGCAAAACAAACCAAGTTTGAGCTTCTTTGTGCACAAAAGTGCAACAAACGCTTAAAAATCCTTAAAATCGAAACTTAACGCGTAATTTCTAGTATATGACTATTATTTACAATTCTAACCACCTCAACACAATAATATATACCAAATAGTGTTGTGTGTCCAGTTTCGGGCAATACAAACCAAGTTTGAGCTACTTTATGCGCTAAAGTGGCAAAAACGTTTAAAAAACCCTTAAAATCGCAACTTAACACGTAATTTCTACTATATGACTATGATTTAAAATTCTAACCACTTCAACACAATGAAATATAGCAAATAGTGTTGTTTGCCAAGTTTCGTACAAAACAAACTAAGTTTGAGATACTTTATGCGCAAACGTGTCAAAAACGCTTAAAAATCCTTAACATTGCAACTTAACACGTAATTTCTAGCATATAACTATGATTTATCATTCCAACCACTTCAACACAATAATATATACCAAATAGTGTTGTGTGCGATGTTTCGTGCAAGAAAAACCAAGTTTGAGCTACTTTGTGCGCAAAGGTGCAATAAACGCTTAAAAACCCTTAAAATCGCAACTTAACACGTAGTTTCTAGTATATGACTATTATTTACAATTCTAAAAACCTCAACACAATAATATATACCAAATACTGTTGTGTTCCAAGTTTCGTGCAAAACAAACCAACTTTAAGCAACTTTATGCGTAAAAGTGCCAAAAATGCTTTAAAACCCTTAAAATCGCAACTTAACACGTAATTTCTTGCATATGTCTATGATTTATAATTCTAACCACTTCAACACAATAATATTTACCAAATAGTGTTGTTTGCCATGTTTCGCGCAAAACAAACCAAGTTTGAGCTACTTTTTGCACAAAAGTGCAATAAACACTTAAAAACCCTTAAAATCGAAACTTAACACGTAATTTCTTGTATATGACTATTATTTAAAATTCTAACTAGCTCAACACCATAATATATACGAAATAGTGTTGTGTGTCAAGTTTCGTGCAAAACAAACAAAGTTTGAGCTAGTTTATGTGCTAAAGTGGCGAAACGCTTAAAAACTCTTAAAATCACAACTTAACACGTAATTTCTACTATATGATTATGATATACAATTCTAACCACTTTGACACAATAAAAAATCCTAATCAGTGGTTTTTGCCAAGTTTTGTGCAAAACAAACTAAGTTCGAGCTACTTTATGCGCAAAAGTGCAAAAAACGCTTAAAAACCCTTAAAATCGCAACTTAACACGTAATTTCTAACATATGACTATGATTTATAATTCTAACCGCTTCAACACAATAATATATACCAAATAGTGTTGTGTGCCATGTTTCGTGCAAAACAAACCAAGTTTGAGCTACTTTGTGCACAAAAGTGCAACAAACTCCTAAAAACCCTTAAAATAGAAACTTAACGCGTAATTTCTAGTATAGGACTATTATTTACAATTCTAACCACCTCAACACAATAATTTATACCAAATAATGTTGTGTGTCATGTTTCGGGCAATACAAACAAAGTTTGAGCTACTTTATGCGATAAAGTGGCAAAAACGTTTAAAAACCCTTAAAATCGCAACTTAACATGTAATTTCTACTATATGACTAGGATTTACAATTCTAACCATTTCAACACAATAAATTATACCAAATAGTGTTGTTTGCCAAGTTTCGTGCAAAACAAACTACGTTTGAGCTACTTTATGCGCAAAAGTGCCGAAAACACTTAAAAAACCCTTAAAATCGCAACTTAACACGTAATTTCTAGTAGATGACTATTATTTACGATTCGAACCACCTCAAAACAATAATATATACCAAATAGTGTTGTGTGTAAAGTTTCGTGCAAAACAAACAAAGTTTGAGCTACTTTATGCGCTAAAGTGGCAAAAACGCTTAAAAACTCTTAAAATCGCAAATTAACACGTAATTTCTACAATATGACTATGATATACAATTCTAACCACTTTAACACAATAAAATATCCCAAACAGTGGTTTTTGCCAAGTTTTGTGCAAAACAAACTAAGTTCGAGCTACTTTATGCGCAAAAGTGCAAAAAATGCTTAAAGCCCTTAAAATCGCAACTTAACACGTAATTTCTAGCATATGACTATGATTTATAATTTTAACCACTTCAACACTATAATATATACCAAATAGTGTTGTGTGCCATGTTTCGTGCAAAACAAACCAAGTTTGAGCTACTTTGTGCACAAAAGTGCAACAAACGCTTAAAAATCCTTAAAATCGAAACTTAAACGCGTAATTTCTAGTATATGACTATTATTTACAATTCTAACCACCTCAACACAATAATATATACCAAATAGTGTTGTGTGTCCAGTTTCGGGCAATACAAACCAAGTTTGAGCTACTTTATGCGCTAAAGTGGCAAAAACGTTTAAAAACCCTTAAAATCGCAACTTAACACGTAATTTCTACTATATGACTATGATTTAAAATTCTAACCACTTCAACACAATGAAATATAGCAAATAGTGTTGTTTGCCAAGTTTCGTACAAAACAAACTAAGTTTGAGATACTTTATGCGCAAACGTGTCGAAAACGCTTAAAAATCCTTAACATTGCAACTTAACAAGTAATTTCTAGCATATAACTATGATTTATCATTCCAACCACTTCAACACAATAATATATACCAAATAGTGTTGTGTGCGATGTTTCGTGCAAGAAAAACCAAGTTTGAGCTACTTTGTGCGCAAAGGTGCAATAAACGCTTAAAAACCCTTAAAATCGCAACTTAACACGTAGTTTTCTAGTATATGACTATTATTTACAATTCTAAAAACCTCAACACAATAATATATACCAAATACTGTTGTGTTCCAAGTTTCGTGCAAAACAAACCAACTTTAAGCAACTTTATGCGTAAAAGTGCCAAAAATGCTTTAAAACCCTTAAAATCGCAACTTAACACGTAATTTCTTGCATATGTCTATGATTTATAATTCTAACCACTTCAACACAATAATATTTACCAAATAGTGTTGTTTGCCATGTTTCGCGCAAAACAAACCAAGTTTGAGCTACTTTTTGCACAAAAGTGCAATAAACACTTAAAAAACCCTTAAAATCGAAACTTAACACGTAATTTCTTGTATATGACTATTATTTAAAATTATAACTAGCTCAACACCATAATATATACGAAATAGTGTTGTGTGTCAAGTTTCGTGCAAAACAAACAAAGTTTGAGCTAGTTTATGTGCTAAAGTGGCGAAACGCTTAAAAACTCTTAAAATCACAACTTAACACGTAATTTCTACTATATGATTATGATATACAATTCTAACCACTTTGACACAATAAAAAATCCTAATCAGTGGTTTTTTTGCCAAGTTTTGTGCAAAACAAACTAAGTTCGAGCTACTTTATGCGCAAAAAGTGCAAAAAACGCTTAAAAAACCCTTAAAATCGCAACTTAACACGTAATTTCTAACATATGACTATGATTTATAATTCTAACCGCTTCAACACAATAATATATACCAAATAGTGTTGTGTGCCATGTTTCGTGCAAAACAAACCAAGTTTGAGCTACTTTGTGCACAAAAGTGCAACAAACTCCTAAAAACCCTTAAAATAGAAACTTAACGCGTAATTTCTAGTATAGGACTATTATTTACAATTCTAACCACCTCAACACAATAATTTATACCAAATAATGTTGTGTGTCATGTTTCGGGCAATACAAACAAAGTTTGAGCTACTTTATGCGATAAAGTGGCAAAAACGTTTAAAAAACCCTTAAAATCGCAACTTAACATGTAATTTCTACTATATGACTAGGATTTACAATTCTAAACCATTTAAACACAATAAATTATACCAAATAGTGTTGTTTGCCAAGTTTCCGTGCAAAACAAACTATGTTTGAGCTACTTTATGCGCAAAAGTGCCGAAAACACTTAAAAAACCCTTAAAATCGCAACTTAACACGTAATTTCTAGTAGATGACTATTATTTACGATTCGAACCACCTCAAAACAATAATATATACCAAATAGTGTTGTGTGTAAAGTTTCGTGCAAAACAAACAAAGTTTGAGCTACTTTATGCGCTAAAGTGGCAAAAACGCTTAAAAACTCTTAAAATCGCAAATTAACACGTAATTTCTACAATATGACTATGATATACAATTCTAACCACTGTAACACAATAAAATATACCAAACAGTGGTTTTTTGCCAAGTTTTGTGCAAAACAAACTAAGTTCGAGCTACTTTATGCGCAAAAGTGCAAAAAAATGCTTAAATCCCTTAAAATCGCAACTTAACACGTAATTTCTAGCATATGACTATGATTAATAATTCTAACCACTTCAACACAATAATATATACCAAACAGTGTTGTTTGTAAAGTTTTGTGTAAAACAAACTAAATTTGAGCTACTTTGTGCACAAAAGTGCATCAAACGCTTAAAAAACCCTTAAAATCGTAACTTAACCCGCGTAATTTCTTGTATATGACTATTGTTTTCAATTCTAACTACCTCAACACAATAATATATACCATATATTGTTGTGTGTCAAATTTCGGGCAATACAAACAAAGTTTGAGCTACTTTATTGCGCTAAAGTGGCAAAAACCGTTAAAAAACCCTTAAAATCGCAACTTAACAAGCAATTTCTACTATATGACTATGATTTACAATTCTAACCACTTCAACACAATAAAATATACTAAATACTGATGTTTGCCAAGTTTCGTGCAAAACAAACTAAGTTCTAGCTACTTTATGCGCAAAAGTGCCAAACACACTTAAAACCCTTAAAATCGCAACTTCACACGTAATTTCTACTATATGACTATAATTTACGATTCTTACAACTTCAAAACAATAATATATACCAAATAGTGTTGTGTGTCAAGTTTCGTGCAAAACAAACTAAGTTTGAGCTACTTTATTGCGCTAAAGTGGCAAAAACGCTTAAAAACTCTTAAAATCGCAACTTGACACGTAATTTCTACTATATGACTATGATATACAATTCTAACCACTTTAACACAATAAAATATCCCAAACAGTGTTGTTTGTCAAGTTTTGTGCAAATCACACTAAGTTCGAGCTACTTTATGCGCAAAAGTGCAAAAAAAATCTTAAAACCCTTAAAATCGCAACTTAACACGTAATTTCTAGCATATGACTATGATTTATAATTTTAAACCACTTCAACACTATAATATATACCAAATAGTGTTGTGTGCCATGTTTCGTGCAAAACAAACCAAGTTTGAGCTTCTTTGTGCACAAAAGTGCAACAAACGCTTAAAAATCCTTAAAATCGAAACTTAACGCGTAATTTCTAGTATATGACTATTATTTACAATTCTAACCACCTCAACACAATAATATATACCAAATAGTGTTGTGTGTCCAGTTTCGGGCAATACAAACCAAGTTTGAGCTACTTTATGCGCTAAAGTGGCAAAAACGTTTAAAAAACCCTTAAAATCGCAACTTAACACGTAATTTCTACTATATGACTATGATTTAAAATTCTAACCACTTCAACACAATGAAATATAGCAAATAGTGTTGTTTGCCAAGTTTCGTACAAAACAAACTAAGTTTGAGATACTTTATGCGCAAACGTGTCAAAAAACGCTTAAAAATCCTTAACATTGCAACTTAAACACCGTATTTCTAGCATATAACTATGATTTATCATTCCAACCACTTCAACACAATAATATATACCAAATAGTGTTGTGTGCGATGTTTCGTGCAAGAAAAACCAAGTTTGAGCTACTTTGTGCGCAAAGGTGCAATAAACGCTTAAAAACCCTTAAAATCGCAACTTAACACGTAGTTTCTAGTATATGACTATTATTTACAATTCTAAAAACCTCAACACAATAATATATACCAAATACTGTTGTGTTCCAAGTTTCGTGCAAAACAAACCAACTTTAAGCAACTTTATGCGTAAAAGTGCCAAAAATGCTTTAAAACCCTTAAAATCGCAACTTAACACGTAATTTCTTGCATATGTCTATGATTTATAATTCTAACCACTTCAACACAATAATATTTACCAAATAGTGTTGTTTGCCATGTTTTCGCGCAAAACAAACCAAGTTTGAGCTACTTTTTGCACAAAAGTGCAATAAACACTTAAAAACCCTTAAAAATCGAAACTTAACACGTAATTTCTTGTATATGACTATTATTTAAAATTCTAACTAGCTCAACACCATAATATATACGAAATAGTGTTGTGTGTCAAGTTTCGTGCAAAACAAACAAAGTTTGAGCTAGTTTATGTGCTAAAGTGGCGAAACGCTTAAAAACTCTTAAAATCACAACTTAACACGTAATTTCTACTATATGATTATGATATACAATTCTAACCACTTTGACACAATAAAAAATCCTAATCAGTGGTTTTTGCCAAGTTTTGTGCAAAACAAACTAAGTTCGAGCTACTTTATGCGCAAAAGTGCAAAAAAAACGCTTAAAAAACCCTTAAAATCGCAACTTAACACGTAATTTCTAACATATGACTATGATTTATAATTCTAACCGCTTCAACACAATAATATATACCAAATAGTGTTGTGTGCCATGTTTCGTGCAAAACAAACCAAGTTTGAGCTACTTTGTGCACAAAAGTGCAACAAACTCCTAAAAAACCCTTAAAATAGAAACTTAACCGCGTAATTTCTAGTATAGGACTATTATTTACAATTCTAACCACCTCAACACAATAATTTTATACCAAATAATGTTGTGTGTCATGTTTCGGGCAATACAAACAAAGTTTGAGCTACTTTATGCGATAAAGTGGCAAAAACGTTTAAAAACCCTTAAAATCGCAACTTAACATGTTAATTTCTACTATATGACTAGGATTTACAATTCTAACCATTTCAACACAATAAATTATACCAAATAGTGTTGTTTGCCAAGTTTCGTGCAAAACAAACTATGTTTGAGCTACTTTATGCGCAAAAGTGCCGGAAAAACCACTTAAAAACCCTTAAAATCGCAACTTAACACGTAATTTCTAGTAGATGACTATTATTTACGATTCGAACCACCTCAAAACAATAATATATACCCAAATAGTGTTGTGTGTAAAGTTTCGTGCAAAACAAACAAAGTTTGAGCTACTTTATGCGCTAAAGTGGCAAAAACGCTTAAAAAACTCTTAAAATCGCAAATTAAACACGTAATTTCTACAATATGACTATGATATACAATTCTAACCACTGTAACACAATAAAATATCCCAAACAGTGGTTTTTTGCCAAGTTTTGTGCAAAACAAACTAAGTTCGAGCTACTTTATGCGCAAAAGTGCAAAAAATGCTTAAATCCCTTAAAATCGCAACTTAACACGTAATTTCTAGCATATGACTATGATTAATAATTCTAACCACTTCAACACAATAATATATACCAAACAGTGTTGTTTGTAAAGTTCTGTGTAAAACAAACTAAATTTGAGCTACTTTGTGCACAAAAGTGCATCAAACGCTTAAAAAACCCTTAAAATCGTAACTTAACGCGTAATTTCTTGTATATGACTATTGTTTTCAATTCTAACTACCTCAACACAATAATATATACCATATATTGTTGTGTGTCAAATTTCGGGCAATACAAACAAAGTTTGAGCTACTTTATGCGCTAAAGTGGCAAAACCGTTTAAATAAAACCCTTAAAATCGCAACTTAACAAGCAATTTCTACTATATGACTATGATTTACAATTCTAACCACTTCACACAATAAAATATACTAAATACTGTTGTTTGCCAAGTTTCGTGCAAAACAAACTAAGTTCTAGCTACTTTATGCGCAAAAGTGCCAAACACACTTAAAACCCTTAAAATCGCAACTTCACACGTAATTTCTACTATATGACTATAATTTACGATTCTTACAACTTCAAAACAATAATATATACCAAATAGTGTTGTGTGTCAAGTTTCGTGCAAAACAAACTAAGTTTGAGCTACTTTATGCGCTAAAGTGGCAAAAACGCTTAAAAACTCTTAAAATCGCAACTTGACACGTAATTTCTACTATATGACTATGATATACAATTCTAACCACTTTAACACAATAAAATATCCCAAACAGTGTTGTTTGTCAAGTTTTGTGCAAATCACACTAAGTTCGAGCTACTTTATGCGCAAAAGTGCAAAAAAATCTTAAAACCCTTAAAATCGCAACTTAACACGTAATTTCTAGCATATGACTATGATTTATAATTTTAAACCACTTCAACACTATAATATATACCAAATAGTGTTGTGTGCCATGTTTCGTGCAAAACAAACCAAGTTTGAGCTTCTTTGTGCACAAAAGTGCAACAAAACGCTTAAAAAAATCCTTAAAATCGAAACTTAACCGCGTAATTTCTAGTATATGACTATTATTTACAATTCTAACCACCTCAACACAATAATATATACCAAATAGTGT
>NC_080055.1:12206782-12245365 GCF_026212465.1 Amaranthus tricolor
TGGCACTTTTGCGCATAAAGTGCCTTAAACTTGGTTTGTTATGCACGAAACTTGGCACACTACACTATTTGGTATATATTATTGTGTTTAAGTTGTTTGAATTGAAAATCATAGTCATATGCTAGAAATTACGTGTTAAGTTGCGATTTTATGCGTTTTTTAAGCCTTTTTGGCACTTTTGCTCATAAAGTAGCTCAACCTTTGTTTGTTTTGCACGAAACTTGGCACACTACACAATTTGGTATATATTATTGTGTTGAATTGGTTAGAATTGAATATCATAGTCATACGCTAGAAATTACATGTGAAGTTGTGATTTTATGCGTTTTTAAACGTTTTTGGCACTTTTGCGCTTAAAGTAGCTCAAACTTGGTTTGTTTTGCACGAAACATGGCACACAACACTATTTGGTATATATTTTTGTGTTGAAGTGGTTAGAATTGTAAATCATAGTCATACGCTAGAAATTACGTATTAAGTTGCGATTTTATGCGTTTTTTAAGCGTTTTTGGGCCTTTTGCGCATAAAGTAGCTAAAACTTGGCTTATTTTGCACAAAACTTGGCACACAACACTATTTGGAATATATTATTGTTTTGAAGTGGTTAGAATTGAAAATAGTCATATGCTTGAAATTACGTGTTAAGTTGATATTTTATGCGTTTTTAAACGTTTTTGGCACTTTTGCGCTTAAAGTAGCTCAAACTTGGTTTGTTTTGCACGAAACATGGCACACAACACTATTTGGTATATATTTTTGTGTTGAAGTGGTTAGAATTGAAAATCATAGTCATACGCTAGAAATTACGTATTAAGTTGCGATTTTATGCGTTTTTAAGCGTTTTTGGGCCTTTTGCGCATAAAGTAGCTCAAACTTGGTTTATTTTGCACAAAACTTGGCACACAACACTATTTGGAATATATTATTGTTTTGAAGTGGTTAGAATTGAAAATCATAGTCATATGCTTGAAATTACGTGTTAAGTTGATATTTTATGCGTTTTTAAACGTTTTTGGCACTTTTGCGCTTAAAGTAGCTCAAACTTGGTTTCTTTTGCACGAAACATGGCACACAACACTATTTGGTATATATTATTGTGTTGAATTGGTTAGAATTGAATATCATAGTCATATGCTAGAAATTACGTGTTAAGTTACGATTTTATGCGTTTTTAAGCGTTTTTGGCACTTTTGCGCATAAAGTGCCTTAAACTTGGTTTATTTTGCACGAAACTTGGCACACTACACTATTTGGTATATATTATTGTGTTTAAGTTGTTTGAATTGAAAATCATAGTCATATGCTAGAAATTACGTGTTAAGTTGCGATTTTATGCGTTTTTAAGCCTTTTTGGCACTTTTGCTCATAAAGTAGCTCAACCTTTGTTTGTTTTGCACGAAACTTGGCACACTACACAATTCGGTATATATTATTGTGTTGAAGTGGTTAGAAATGAAAATCATAGTCATACGCTAGAAATTACATGTGAAGTTGTGATTTTATGCGTTTTTAAACGTTTTTGGAACTTTTGCGCTTAAAGTAGCTCAAACTTGGTTTATTTTGCATAAAACTTGGCACACAACACTATTTGGAATATATTATTGTTTTGAAGTGGTTAGAATTGAAAATAGTCATATGCTTGAAATTACGTGTTAAGTTGATATTTTATGCGTTTTTAACGTTTTTGGCACTTTTGCGCTTAAAGTAGCTCAAACTTTGTTTGTTTTGCACGAAACATGGCACACAACACTATTTAGAATATATTATTGTGTTGAATTGGTTAGAATTGAAAATCATAGTCATATGCTAGAAATTACGTGTTAAGTTACGATTTTATGCGTTTTTAAGCGTTTTTGGCACTTTTGCGCATAAAGTGCCTTAAACTTGGTTTGTTTTGCACGAAACTTGGCACACTACACTATTTGGTATATATTATTGTGTTTAAGTTGTTTGAATTGAAAATCATAGTCATATGCTAGAAATTACGTGTTAAGTTGCGATTTTATGCGTTTTTAAGCCTTTTTGGCACTTTTGCTCATAAAGTAGCTCAACCTTTGTTTGTTTTGCACGAAACTTGCCACACTACACAATTTGGTATATATTATTGTGTTGAAGTGGTTAGAATTGAAAATCATAGTCATACGCTAGAAATTACGTGTGAAGTTGCGATTTTATGAGTTTTTAAGCGTTTTTTGGCAGTTTTGCACATAAAGTAGCTTAAACTTGGTTTGTTTTGCACGAAACTTCGTACACTATACTATTTGGTATATATTATTGTGTTTAAGTGGTTAGAATTGAAAATCATAGTCATGTGCTAGAAATTACGTGTTAAGTTGCGATTTTATGCGTATTTGGCACTTTTGCGCATAAAGTAGCTCAAATTTTGTTTGTTTTGCACGAAACTTGGCACACAACACTATGTGGTATATATTATTGTGTTGAAGTGGTTAGAATTGAAAATCATAGTCATATGCCAGAAATTACGTGTTAAGTTGCGATTTTATGCGTTTTTAAACGTTTTTGGCACTTTTGCTCTTAAAGTAGCTCAAATTTTGTTTGTTTTGCACAAAACATGGCACACAACACTATTTGGTATATATTATTGTGTTTAAGTGCTTAGAATTGAAAATCATAGTCATATGCTAGAAATTACGTGTTAAGTTGCGATTTTATGCGTTTTTAAGCGTTTTTTGCACTTTTGCGCATAAAGTAGCTCAAATTTTGTTTGTTTTGCACGAAACTTGGCACACAACACTATTTGGTATATATTATTGTTTTGAAGTGGTTAGAATTGAAAATCATAGTAATATGCTTGAAATTACGTGTTATGTTGATATTTTATGCGTTTTTAAACGTTTTTGGCACTTTTGCGCTTAAAGTAGCTCAAACTTGGTTTCTTTTGCACGAAACATGGCACACAACACTATTTGGTATATATTATTGTGTTGAATTGGTTAGAATTGAATATCATAGTCATATGCTAGAAATTACGTGTTAAGTTACGATTTTATGCGTTTTTAAGCGTTTTTGGCACTTTTGCGCATAAAGTAGCTTAAACTTGGTTTGTTTTGCACGAAACTTGGCACACTACACTATTTGGTATATATTATTGTGTTTAAGTTGTTTGAATTGAAAATCATAGTCATATGCTAGAAATTACGTGTTAAGTTGCGATTTTATGCGTTTTTAAGCCTTTTTGGCACTTTTGCTCATAAAGTAGCTCAACCTTTGTTTGTTTTGCACGAAACTTGGCACACTACACAATTTGGTATATATTATTGTGTTGAAGTGGTTAGAATTGAAAATCATAGTCATACGCTAGAAATTACGTATTAAGTTGCGATTTTATGCGTTTTTAAACGTTTTTGGCACTTTTGCGCTTAAAGTAGCTCAAACTTGGTTTGTTTTGCACGAAACATGGCACACAACACTATTTGGTATATTTTTTTGTGTTGAAGTGGTTAGAATTGAAAATCATAGTCATACGCTAGAAATTACGTATTAAGTTGCGATTTTATGCGTTTTTAAGCGTTTTTGGGCCTTTTGCGCATAAAGTAGCTAAAACTTGGTTTATTTTGCACAAAACTTGGCACACAACACTATTTGGAATATATTATTGTTTTGAAGTGGTTAGAATTGAAAATAGTCATATGCTTGAAATTACGTGTTAAGTTACGATTTTATGCGTTTTTAAGCGTTTTTGGCACTTTTGCGCATAAAGTGCCTTAAACTTGGTTTGTTATGCACGAAACTTGGCACACTACACAATTTGGTATATATTATTGTGTTGAAGTGGTTAGAATTGAAAATCATAGTCATACGCTAGAAATTACGTATTAAGTTGCGATTTTATGCGTTTTTAAGCGTTTTTGGGCCTTTTGCGCATAAAGTAGCTCAAACTTGGTTTATTTTGCACAAAACATGGCACACAACACTATTTGGAATATATATTGTTTTGAAGTGGTTAGAATTGAAAATCATAGTCATATGCTTGAAATTACGTGTTAAGTTGATATTTTATGCGTTTTTAAACGTTTTTGGCACTTTTGCGCTTAAAGTAGCTCAAACTTGGTTTCTTTTGCACGAAACATGGCAAACAACACTATTTGGTATATATTATTGTGTTGAATTGGTTAGAATTGAATATCATAGTCATATGCTAGAAATTACGTGTTAAGTTACGATTTTATGCGTTTTTAAGCGTTTTTGGCACTTTTGCGCATAAAGTGCCTTAAACTTGGTTTGTTTTGCACGAAACTTGGCACACTACACTATTTGGTTATATATTATTGTGTTTAAGTTGTTTGAATTGAAAATCATAGTCATATGCTAGAAATTACATGTTAAGTTGCGATTTTATGCGTTTTTTAAGCCTTTTTGGCACTTTTGCTCATAAAGTAGCTCAACCTTTGTTTGTTTTGCACGAAACTTGGCACACTACACAATTCGGTATATATTATTGTGTTGAAGTGGTTAGAAATGAAAATCATAGTCATACGCTAGAAATTACATGTGAAGTTGTGATTTTATGCGTTTTTAAACGTTTTTGGAACTTTTGCACTTAAAGTAGCTCAAACTTGGTTTGTTTTGCACGAAACATGGCACACAACACTATTTGGTATATATTTTTGTGTTGAAGTGGTTAGGATTGAAAATCATAGTCATACGCTAGAAATTACGTATTAAGTTGCGATTTTATGCGTTTTTAAGCGTTTTTGGGCCTTTTGCGCATAAAGTAGCTCAAACTTGGTTTATTTTGCACAAAACTTGGCACACAACACTATTTGGAATATATTATTGTTTTGAAGTGGTTAGAATTGAAAATCATAGTCATATGCTTGAAATTGCGTGTTAAGTTGATATTTTATACGTTTTTAAACGTTTTTGGCACTTTTGCGCTTAAAGTAGCTCAAACTTGGTTTCTTTTGCACGAAACATGGCACACAACACTATTTGGTATATATTATTGTGTTGAATTGGTTAGAATTGAATATCATAGTCATATGCTAGAAATTACGTGTTAAGTTACGATTTTATGCGTTTTTAAGCGTTTTTGGCACTTTTGCGCATAAAGTGCCTTAAACTTGGTTTGTTTTGCACGAAACTTGGCACACTACACTATTTGGTATATATTATTGTGTTGAATTGGTTAGAATTGAATATCATAGTCATATGCTAGAAATTACGTGTTAAGTTACGATTTTATGCGTTTTTAAGCGTTTTTGGCACTTTTGCGCATAAAGTGCCTTAAACTTGGTTTATTTTGCACGAAACTTGGCACACTACACTATTTGGTATATATTATTGTGTTTAAGTTGTTTGAATTGAAAATCATAGTCATATGCTAGAAATTACGTGTTAAGTTGCGATTTTATGCGTTTTTAAGCCTTTTTGGCACTTTTGCTCATAAAGTAGCTCAACCTTTGTTTGTTTTGCACGAAACTTGGCACACTACACAATTCGGTATATATTATTGTGTTGAAGTGGTTAGAAATGAAAATCATAGTCATACGCTAGAAATTACATGTGAAGTTGTGATTTTATGCGTTTTTAAACGTTTTTGGAACTTTTGCGCTTAAAGTAGCTCAAACTTGGTTTATTTTGCATAAAACTTGGCACACAACACTATTTGGAATATATTATTGTTTTGAAGTGGTTAGAATTGAAAATAGTCATATGCTTGAAATTACGTGTTAAGTTGATATTTTATGCGTTTTTAAACGTTTTTTGGCACTTTTGCGCTTAAAGTAGCTCAAACTTTGTTTGTTTTGCACGAAACATGGCACACAACACTATTTAGAATATATTATTGTGTTGAATTGGTTAGAATTGAAAATCATAGTCATATGCTAGAAATTACGTGTTAAGTTACGATTTTATGCGTTTTTAAGCGTTTTTGGCACTTTTGCGCATAAAGTGCCTTAAACTTGGTTTGTTTTGCACGAAACTTGGCACACTACACTATTTGGTATATATTATTGTGTTTAAGTTGTTTGAATTGAAAATCATAGTCATATGCTAGAAATTACGTGTTAAGTTGCGATTTTATGCGTTTTTAAGCCTTTTTGGCACTTTTGCTCATAAAGTAGCTCAACCTTTGTTTGTTTTGCACGAAACTTGCCACACTACACAATTTGGTATATATTATTGTGTTGAAGTGGTTAGAATTGAAAATCATAGTCATACGCTAGAAATTACGTGTGAAGTTGCGATTTTATGAGTTTTTAAGCGTTTTTGGCAGTTTTGCACATAAAGTAGCTTAAACTTGGTTTGTTTTGCACGAAACTTCGTACACTATACTATTTGGTATATATTATTGTGTTTAAGTGGTTAGAATTGAAAATCATAGTCATGTGCTAGAAATTACGTGTTAAGTTGCGATTTTATGCGTATTTGGCACTTTTGCGCATAAAGTAGCTCAAATTTTGTTTGTTTTGCACGAAACTTGGCACACAACACTATGTGGTATATATTATTGTGTTGAAGTGGTTAGAATTGAAAATCATAGTCATATGCCAGAAATTACGTGTTAAGTTGCGATTTTATGCGTTTTTTAAACGTTTTTGGCACTTTTGCTCTTAAAGTAGCTCAAATTTTGTTTGTTTTGCACAAAACATGGCACACAACACTATTTGGTATATATTATTGTGTTTAAGTGCTTAGAATTGAAAATCATAGTCATATGCTAGAAATTACGTGTTAAGTTGCGATTTTATGCGTTTTTAAGCGTTTTTTGCACTTTTGCGCATAAAGTAGCTCAAATTTTGTTTGTTTTGCACGAAACTTGGCACACAACACTATTTGGTATATATTATTGTTTTGAAGTGGTTAGAATTGAAAATCATAGTAATATGCTTGAAATTACGTGTTATGTTGATATTTTATGCGTTTTTAAACGTTTTTGGCACTTTTGCGCTTAAAGTAGCTCAAACTTGGTTTCTTTTGCACGAAACATGGCACACAACACTATTTGGTATATATTATTGTGTTGAATTGGTTAGAATTGAATATCATAGTCATATGCTAGAAATTACGTGTTAAGTTACGATTTTATGCGTTTTTAAGCGTTTTTGGCACTTTTGCGCATAAAGTAGCTTAAACTTGGTTTGTTTTGCACGAAACTTGGCACACTACACTATTTGGTATATATTATTGTGTTTAAGTTGTTTGAATTGAAAATCATAGTCATATGCTAGAAATTACGTGTTAAGTTGCGATTTTATGCGTTTTTAAGCCTTTTTGGCACTTTTGCTCATAAAGTAGCTCAACCTTTGTTTGTTTTGCACGAAACTTGGCACACTACACAATTTGGTATATATTATTGTGTTGAAGTGGTTAGAATTGAAAATCATAGTCATACGCTAGAAATTACATGTGAAGTTGTGATTTTATGCGTTTTTTAAACGTTTTTGGCACTTTTGCGCTTAAAGTAGCTCAAACTTGGTTTGTTTTGCACGAAACATGGCACACAACACTATTTGGTATATATTTTTGTGTTGAAGTGGTTAGAATTGAAAATCTTAGTCATACGCTAGAAATTACGTATTAAGTTGCGATTTTATGCGTTTTTAAGCGTTTTTGGGCCTTTTGCGCATAAAGTAGCTAAAACTTGGTTTATTTTGCACAAAACTTGGCACACAACACTATTTGGAATATATTATTGTTTTGAAGTGGTTAGAATTGAAAATAGTCATATGCTTGAAATTACGTGTTAAGTTGATATTTTATGCGTTTTTAAACGTTTTTGGCACTTTTGCGCTTAAAGTAGCTCAAACTTGGTTTCTTTTGCACGAAACATGGCACACAACACTATTTGGTATATATTATTGTGTTATATTGGTTAGAATTGAATATCATAGTCATATGCTAGAAATTACGTGTTAAGTTACGATTTTATGCGTTTTTAAGCGTTTTTGGCACTTTTGCGCATAAAGTGCCTTAAACTTGGTTTGTTATGCACGAAACTTGGCACACTACACTATTTGGTATATATTATTGTGTTTAAGTTGTTTGAATTGAAAATCATAGTCATATGCTAGAAATTACGTGTTAAGTTGCGATTTTATGCGTTTTTAAGCCTTTTTGGCACTTTTGCTCATAAAGTAGCTCAACCTTTGTTTGTTTTGCACGAAACTTGGCACACTACACAATTTGGTATATATTATTGTGTTGAATTGGTTAGAATTGAATATCATAGTCATACGCTAGAAATTACATGTGAAGTTGTGATTTTATGCGTTTTTAAACGTTTTTGGCACTTTTGCGCTTAAAGTAGCTCAAACTTGGTTTGTTTTGCACGAAACATGGCACACAACACTATTTGGTATATATTTTTGTGTTGAAGTGGTTAGAATTGTAAATCATAGTCATACGCTAGAAATTACGTATTAAGTTGCGATTTTATGCGTTTTTAAGCGTTTTTGGGCCTTTTGCGCATAAAGTAGCTAAAACTTGGCTTATTTTGCACAAAACTTGGCACACAACACTATTTGGAATATATTATTGTTTTGAAGTGGTTAGAATTGAAAATAGTCATATGCTTGAAATTACGTGTTAAGTTGATATTTTATGCGTTTTTAAACGTTTTTGGCACTTTTGCGCTTAAAGTAGCTCAAACTTGGTTTGTTTTGCACGAAACATGGCACACAACACTATTTGGTATATATTTTTGTGTTGAAGTGGTTAGAATTGAAAATCATAGTCATACGCTAGAAATTACGTATTAAGTTGCGATTTTATGCGTTTTTAAGCGTTTTTGGGCCTTTTGCGCATAAAGTAGCTCAAACTTGGTTTATTTTGCACAAAACTTGGCACACAACACTATTTGGAATATATTATTGTTTTGAAGTGGTTAGAATTGAAAATCATAGTCATATGCTTGAAATTACGTGTTAAGTTGATATTTTATGCGTTTTTAAACGTTTTTGGCACTTTTGCGCTTAAAGTAGCTCAAACTTGGTTTCTTTTGCACGAAACATGGCACACAACACTATTTGGTATATATTATTGTGTTGAATTGGTTAGAATTGAATATCATAGTCATATGCTAGAAATTACGTGTTAAGTTACGATTTTATGCGTTTTTAAGCGTTTTTGGCACTTTTGCGCATAAAGTGCCTTAAACTTGGTTTGTTTTGCACGAAACTTGGCACACTACACTATTTGGTATATATTATTGTGTTTAAGTTGTTTGAATTGAAAATCATAGTCATATGCTAGAAATTACGTGTTAAGTTGCGATTTTATGCGTTTTTAAGCCTTTTTGGCACTTTTGCTCATAAAGTAGCTCAACCTTTGTTTGTTTTGCACGAAACTTGGCACACTACACAATTCGGTATATATTATTGTGTTGAAGTGGTTAGAAATGAAAATCATAGTCATACGCTAGAAATTACATGTGAAGTTGTGATTTTATGCGTTTTTAAACGTTTTTGGAACTTTTGCGCTTAAAGTAGCTCAAACTTGGTTTATTTTGCATAAAACTTGGCACACAACACTATTTGGAATATATTATTGTTTTGAAGTGGTTAGAATTGAAAATAGTCATATGCTTGAAATTACGTGTTAAGTTGATATTTTATGCGTTTTTAAACGTTTTTGGCACTTTTGCGCTTAAAGTAGCTCAAACTTGGTTTGTTTTGCACGAAACATGGCACACAACACTATTTAGAATATATTATTGTGTTGAATTGGTTAGAATTGAAAATCATAGTCATATGCTAGAAATTACGTGTTAAGTTACGATTTTATGCGTTTTTAAGCGTTTTTGGCACTTTTGCGCATAAAGTGCCTTAAACTTGGTTTGTTTTGCACGAAACTTGGCACACTACACTATTTGGTATATATTATTGTGTTTAAGTTGTTTGAATTGAAAATCATAGTCATATGCTAGAAATTACGTGTTAAGTTGCGATTTTATGCGTTTTTAAGCCTTTTTGGCACTTTTGCTCATAAAGTAGCTCAACCTTTGTTTGTTTTGCACGAAACTTGCCACACTACACAATTTGGTATATATTATTGTGTTGAAGTGGTTAGAATTGAAAATCATAGTCATACGCTAGAAATTACGTGTGAAGTTGCGATTTTATGAGTTTTTAAGCGTTTTTGGCAGTTTTGCACATAAAGTAGCTTAAACTTGGTTTGTTTTGCACGAAACTTCGTACACTATACTATTTGGTATATATTATTGTGTTTAAGTGGTTAGAATTGAAAATCATAGTCATGTGCTAGAAATTACGTGTTAAGTTGCGATTTTATGCGTATTTGGCACTTTTGCGCATAAAGTAGCTCAAATTTTGTTTGTTTTGCACGAAACTTGGCACACAACACTATGTGGTATATATTATTGTGTTGAAGTGCTTAGAATTGAAAATCATAGTCATATGCCAGAAATTACGTGTTAAGTTGCGATTTTATGCGTTTTTAAACGTTTTTGGAACTTTTGCTCTTAAAGTAGCTCAAATTTTGTTTGTTTTGCACAAAACATGGCACACAACACTATTTGGTATATATTATTGTGTTTAAGTGCTTAGAATTGAAAATCATAGTCATATGCTAGAAATTACGTGTTAAGTTGCGATTTTATGCGTTTTTAAGCGTTTTTTTGCACTTTTGCGCATAAAGTAGCTCAAATTTTGTTTGTTTTGCACGAAACTTGGCACACAACACTATTTGGTATATATTATTGTTTTGAAGTGGTTAGAATTGAAAATCATAGTAATATGCTTGAAATTACGTGTTATGTTGATATTTTATGCGTTTTTAAACGTTTTTGGCACTTTTGCGCTTAAAGTAGCTCAAACTTGGTTTCTTTTGCACGAAACATGGCACACAACACTATTTGGTATATATTATTGTGTTGAATTGGTTAGAATTGAATATCATAGTCATATGCTAGAAATTACGTGTTAAGTTACGATTTTATGCGTTTTTAAGCGTTTTTGGCACTTTTGCGCATAAAGTAGCTTAAACTTGGTTTGTTTTGCACGAAACTTGGCACACTACACTATTTGGTATATATTATTGTGTTTAAGTTGTTTGAATTGAAAATCATAGTCATATGCTAGAAATTACGTGTTAAGTTGCGATTTTATGCGTTTTTAAGCCTTTTTGGCACTTTTGCTCATAAAGTAGCTCAACCTTTGTTTGTTTTGCACGAAACTTGGCACACTACACAATTTGGTATATATTATTGTGTTGAAGTGGTTAGAATTGAAAATCATAGTCATACGCTAGAAATTACATGTGAAGTTGTGATTTTATGCGTTTTTAAACGTTTTTGGCACTTTTGCGCTTAAAGTAGCTCAAACTTGGTTTGTTTTGCACGAAACATGGCACACAACACTATTTGGTATATATTTTTGTGTTGAAGTGGTTAGAATTGAAAATCTTAGTCATACGCTAGAAATTACGTATTAAGTTGCGATTTTATGCGTTTTTAAGCGTTTTTGGGCCTTTTGCGCATAAAGTAGCTAAAACTTGGTTTATTTTGCACAAAACTTGGCACACAACACTATTTGGAATATATTATTGTTTTGAAGTGGTTAGAATTGAAAATAGTCATATGCTTGAAATTACGTGTTAAGTTGATATTTTATGCGTTTTTAAACGTTTTTGGCACTTTTGCGCTTAAAGTAGCTCAAACTTGGTTTCTTTTGCACGAAACATGGCACACAACACTATTTGGTATATATTATTGTGTTATATTGGTTAGAATTGAATATCATAGTCATATGCTAGAAATTACGTGTTAAGTTACGATTTTATGCGTTTTTAAGCGTTTTTGGCACTTTTGCGCATAAAGTGCCTTAAACTTGGTTTGTTATGCACGAAACTTGGCACACTACACTATTTGGTATATATTATTGTGTTTAAGTTGTTTGAATTGAAAATCATAGTCATATGCTAGAAATTACGTGTTAAG
Organism: Amaranthus tricolor; assembly: GCF_026212465.1. Lineage (NCBI taxonomy): Eukaryota > Viridiplantae > Streptophyta > Magnoliopsida > Caryophyllales > Amaranthaceae > Amaranthus > Amaranthus tricolor. Next base: position 12,218,706 of record NC_080055.1, read on the forward strand.
TTGCGATTTTATGCGTTTTTAAGCCTTTTTGGCACTTTTGCTCATAAAGTAGCTCAACCTTTGTTTGTTTTGCACGAAACTTGGCACACTACACAATTTGGTATATATTATTGTGTTGAATTGGTTAGAATTGAATATCATAGTCATACGCTAGAAATTACATGTGAAGTTGTGATTTTATGCGTTTTTAAACGTTTTTGGCACTTTTGCGCTTAAAGTAGCTCAAACTTGGTTTGTTTTGCACGAAACATGGCACACAACACTATTTGGTATATATTTTTGTGTTGAAGTGGTTAGAATTGTAAATCATAGTCATACGCTAGAAATTACGTATTAAGTTGCGATTTTATGCGTTTTTAAGCGTTTTTGGGCCTTTTGCGCATAAAGTAGCTAAAACTTGGCTTATTTTGCACAAAACTTGGCACACAACACTATTTGGAATATATTATTGTTTTGAAGTGGTTAGAATTGAAAATAGTCATATGCTTGAAATTACGTGTTAAGTTGATATTTTATGCGTTTTTAAACGTTTTTGGCACTTTTGCGCTTAAAGTAGCTCAAACTTGGTTTGTTTTGCACGAAACATGGCACACAACACTATTTGGTATATATTTTTGTGTTGAAGTGGTTAGAATTGAAAATCATAGTCATACGCTAGAAATTACGTATTAAGTTGCGATTTTATGCGTTTTTAAGCGTTTTTGGGCCTTTTGCGCATAAAGTAGCTCAAACTTGGTTTATTTTGCACAAAACTTGGCACACAACACTATTTGGAATATATTATTGTTTTGAAGTGGTTAGAATTGAAAATCATAGTCATATGCTTGAAATTACGTGTTAAGTTGATATTTTATGCGTTTTTAAACGTTTTTGGCACTTTTGCGCTTAAAGTAGCTCAAACTTGGTTTCTTTTGCACGAAACATGGCACACAACACTATTTGGTATATATTATTGTGTTGAATTGGTTAGAATTGAATATCATAGTCATATGCTAGAAATTACGTGTTAAGTTACGATTTTATGCGTTTTTAAGCGTTTTTGGCACTTTTGCGCATAAAGTGCCTTAAACTTGGTTTGTTTTGCACGAAACTTGGCACACTACACTATTTGGTATATATTATTGTGTTTAAGTTGTTTGAATTGAAAATCATAGTCATATGCTAGAAATTACGTGTTAAGTTGCGATTTTATGCGTTTTTAAGCCTTTTTGGCACTTTTGCTCATAAAGTAGCTCAACCTTTGTTTGTTTTGCACGAAACTTGGCACACTACACAATTCGGTATATATTATTGTGTTGAAGTGGTTAGAAATGAAAATCATAGTCATACGCTAGAAATTACATGTGAAGTTGTGATTTTATGCGTTTTTAAACGTTTTTGGAACTTTTGCGCTTAAAGTAGCTCAAACTTGGTTTATTTTGCATAAAACTTGGCACACAACACTATTTGGAATATATTATTGTTTTGAAGTGGTTAGAATTGAAAATAGTCATATGCTTGAAATTACGTGTTAAGTTGATATTTTATGCGTTTTTAAACGTTTTTGGCACTTTTGCGCTTAAAGTAGCTCAAACTTGGTTTGTTTTGCACGAAACATGGCACACAACACTATTTAGAATATATTATTGTGTTGAATTGGTTAGAATTGAAAATCATAGTCATATGCTAGAAATTACGTGTTAAGTTACGATTTTATGCGTTTTTAAGCGTTTTTGGCACTTTTGCGCATAAAGTGCCTTAAACTTGGTTTGTTTTGCACGAAACTTGGCACACTACACTATTTGGTATATATTATTGTGTTTAAGTTGTTTGAATTGAAAATCATAGTCATATGCTAGAAATTACGTGTTAAGTTGCGATTTTATGCGTTTTTAAGCCTTTTTGGCACTTTTGCTCATAAAGTAGCTCAACCTTTGTTTGTTTTGCACGAAACTTGCCACACTACACAATTTGGTATATATTATTGTGTTGAAGTGGTTAGAATTGAAAATCATAGTCATACGCTAGAAATTACGTGTGAAGTTGCGATTTTATGAGTTTTTAAGCGTTTTTGGCAGTTTTGCACATAAAGTAGCTTAAACTTGGTTTGTTTTGCACGAAACTTCGTACACTATACTATTTGGTATATATTATTGTGTTTAAGTGGTTAGAATTGAAAATCATAGTCATGTGCTAGAAATTACGTGTTAAGTTGCGATTTTATGCGTATTTGGCACTTTTGCGCATAAAGTAGCTCAAATTTTGTTTGTTTTGCACGAAACTTGGCACACAACACTATGTGGTATATATTATTGTGTTGAAGTGGTTAGAATTGAAAATCATAGTCATATGCCAGAAATTACGTGTTAAGTTGCGATTTTATGCGTTTTTAAACGTTTTTGGCACTTTTGCTCTTAAAGTAGCTCAAATTTTGTTTGTTTTGCACAAAACATGGCACACAACACGATTTGGTATATATTATTGTGTTTAAGTGCTTAGAATTGAAAATCATAGTCATATGCTAGAAATTACGTGTTAAGTTGCGATTTTATGCGTTTTTAAGCGTTTTTTGCACTTTTGCGCATAAAGTAGCTCAAATTTTGTTTGTTTTGCACGAAACTTGGCACACAACACTATTTGGTATATATTATTGTTTTGAAGTGGTTAGAATTGAAAATCATAGTAATATGCTTGAAATTACGTGTTATGTTGATATTTTATGCGTTTTTAAACGTTTTTGGCACTTTTGCGCTTAAAGTAGCTCAAACTTGGTTTCTTTTGCACGAAACATGGCACACAACACTATTTGGTATATATTATTGTGTTGAATTGGTTAGAATTGAATATCATAGTCATATGCTAGAAATTACGTGTTAAGTTACGATTTTATGCGTTTTTAAGCGTTTTTGGCACTTTTGCGCATAAAGTAGCTTAAACTTGGTTTGTTTTGCACGAAACTTGGCACACTACACTATTTGGTATATATTATTGTGTTTAAGTTGTTTGAATTGAAAATCATAGTCATATGCTAGAAATTACGTGTTAAGTTGCGATTTTATGCGTTTTTAAGCCTTTTTGGCACTTTTGCTCATAAAGTAGCTCAACCTTTGTTTGTTTTGCACGAAACTTGGCACACTACACAATTTGGTATATATTATTGTGTTGAAGTGGTTAGAATTGAAAATCATAGTCATACGCTAGAAATTACATGTGAAGTTGTGATTTTATGCGTTTTTAAACGTTTTTGGCACTTTTGCGCTTAAAGTAGCTCAAACTTGGTTTGTTTTGCACGAAACATGGCACACAACACTATTTGGTATATATTTTTGTGTTGAAGTGGTTAGAATTGAAAATCTTAGTCATACGCTAGAAATTACGTATTAAGTTGCGATTTTATGCGTTTTTAAGCGTTTTTGGGCCTTTTGCGCATAAAGTAGCTAAAACTTGGTTTATTTTGCACAAAACTTGGCACACAACACTATTTGGAATATATTATTGTTTTGAAGTGGTTAGAATTGAAAATAGTCATATGCTTGAAATTACGTGTTAAGTTGATATTTTATGCGTTTTTAAACGTTTTTGGCACTTTTGCGCTTAAAGTAGCTCAAACTTGGTTTCTTTTGCACGAAACATGGCACACAACACTATTTGGTATATATGATTGTGTTATATTGGTTAGAATTGAATATCATAGTCATATGCTAGAAATTACGTGTTAAGTTACGATTTTATGCGTTTTTAAGCGTTTTTGGCACTTTTGCGCATAAAGTGCCTTAAACTTGGTTTGTTATGCACGAAACTTGGCACACTACACTATTTGGTATATATTATTGTGTTTAAGTTGTTTGAATTGAAAATCATAGTCATATGCTAGAAATTACGTGTTAAGTTGCGATTATATGCGTTTTTAAGCCTTTTTGGCACTTTTGCTCATAAAGTAGCTCAACCTTTGTTTGTTTTGCACGAAACTTGGCACACTACACAATTTGGTATATATTATTGTGTTGAATTGGTTAGAATTGAATATCATAGTCATACGCTAGAAATTACATGTGAAGTTGTGATTTTATGCGTTTTTAAACGTTTTTGGCACTTTTGCGCTTAAAGTAGCTCAAACTTGGTTTGTTTTGCACGAAACATGGCACACAACACTATTTGGTATATATTTTTGTGTTGAAGTGGTTAGAATTGTAAATCATAGTCATACGCTAGAAATTACGTATTAAGTTGCGATTTTATGCGTTTTTAAGCGTTTTTGGGCCTTTTGCGCATAAAGTAGCTAAAACTTGGCTTATTTTGCACAAAACTTGGCACACAACACTATTTGGAATATATTATTGTTTTGAAGTGGTTAGAATTGAAAATAGTCATATGCTTGAAATTACGTGTTAAGTTGATAATTTATGCGTTTTTAAACGTTTTTTGGCACTTTTGCGCTTAAAGTAGCTCAAACTTGGTTTCTTTTGCACGAAACATGGCACACAACACTATTTGGTATATATTATTGTGTTATATTGGTTAGAATTGAATATCATAGTCATATGCTAGAAATTACGTGTTAAGTTACGATTTTATGCGTTTTTAAGCGTTTTTGGCACTTTTGCGCATAAAGTGCCTTAAACTTGGTTTGTTATGCACGAAACTTGGCACACTACACTATTTGGTATATATTATTGTGTTTAAGTTGTTTGAATTGAAAATCATAGTCATATGCTAGAAATGACGTGTTAAGTTGCGATTTTATGCGTTTTTAAGCCTTTTTGGCACTTTTGCTCATAAAGTAGCTCAACCTTTGTTTGTTTTGCACGAAACTTGGCACACTACACAATTTGGTATATATTATTGTGTTGAAGTGGTTAGAATTGAAAATCATAGTCATACGCTAGAAATTACATGTGAAGTTGTGATTTTATGCGTTTTTAAACGTTTTTGGCACTTTTGCGCTTAAAGTAGCTCAAACTTGGTTTGTTTTGCACGAAACATGGCACACAACACTATTTGGTATATATTTTTGTGTTGAAGTGGTTAGAATTGTAAATCATAGTCATACGCTAGAAATTACGTATTAAGTTGCGATTTTATGCGTTTTTAAGCGTTTTTGGGCCTTTTGCGCATAAAGTAGCTAAAACTTGGCTTATTTTGCACAAAACTTGGCACACAACACTATTTGGAATATATTATTGTTTTGAAGTGGTTAGAATTGAAAATAGTCATATGCTTGAAATTACGTGTTAAGTTGATATTTTATGCGTTTTTAAACGTTTTTGGCACTTTTGCGCTTAAAGTAGCTCAAACTTGGTTTCTTTTGCACGAAACATGGCACACAACACTATTTGGTATATATTATTGTGTTATATTGGTTAGAATTGAATATCATAGTCATATGCTAGAAATTACGTGTTAAGTTACGATTTTATGCGTTTTTAAGCGTTTTTGGCACTTTTGCGCATAAAGTGCCTTAAACTTGGTTTGTTATGCACGAAACTTGGCACACTACACTATTTGGTATATATTATTGTGTTTAAGTTGTTTGAATTGAAAATCATAGTCATATGCTAGAAATGACGTGTTAAGTTGCGATTTTATGCGTTTTTAAGCCTTTTTGGCACTTTTGCTCATAAAGTAGCTCAACCTTTGTTTGTTTTGCACGAAACTTGGCACACTACACAATTTGGTATATATTATTGTGTTGAAGTGGTTAGAATTGAAAATCATAGTCATACGCTAGAAATTACATGTGAAGTTGTGATTTTATGCGTTTTTAAACGTTTTTGGCACTTTTGCGCTTAAAGTAGCTCAAACTTGGTTTGTTTTGCACGAAACATGGCACACAACACTATTTGGTATATATTTTTGTGTTGAAGTGGTTAGAATTGAAAATCATAGTCATACGCTAGAAATTACGTATTAAGTTGCGATTTTATGCGTTTTTAAGCGTTTTTGGGCCTTTTGCGCATAAAGTAGCTCAAACTTGGTTTATTTTGCACAAAACTTGGCACACAACACTATTTGGAATATATTATTGTTTTGAAGTGGTTAGAATTGAAAATCATAGTCATATGCTTGAAATTACGTGTTAAGTTGATATTTTATGCGTTTTTAAACGTTTTTGGCACTTTTGCGCTTAAAGTAGCTCAAACTTGGTTTCTTTTGCACGAAACATGGCACACAACACTATTTGGTATATATTATTGTGTTGAATTGGTTAGAATTGAATATCATAGTCATATGCTAGAAATTACGTGTTAAGTTACGATTTTATGCGTTTTTAAGCGTTTTTGGCACTTTTGCGCATAAAGTGCCTTAAACTTGGTTTGTTTTGCACGAAACTTGGCACACTACACTATTTGGTATATATTATTGTGTTTAAGTTGTTTGAATTGAAAATCATAGTCATATGCTAGAAATTACGTGTTAAGTTGCGATTTTATGCGTTTTTAAGCCTTTTTGGCACTTTTGCTCATAAAGTAGCTCAACCTTTGTTTGTTTTGCACGAAACTTGGCACACTACACAATTCGGTATATATTATTGTGTTGAAGTGGTTAGAAATGAAAATCATAGTCATACGCTAGAAATTACATGTGAAGTTGTGATTTTATGCGTTTTTAAACGTTTTTGGAACTTTTGCGCTTAAAGTAGCTCAAACTTGGTTTATTTTGCATAAAACTTGGCACACAACACTATTTGGAATATATTATTGTTTTGAAGTGGTTAGAATTGAAAATAGTCATATGCTTGAAATTACGTGTTAAGTTGATATTTTATGCGTTTTTAAACGTTTTTGGCACTTTTGCGCTTAAAGTAGCTCAAACTTGGTTTGTTTTGCACGAAACATGGCACACAACACTATTTAGAATATATTATTGTGTTTAATTGGTTAGAATTGAAAATCATAGTCACGTGCTAGAAATTACGTGTTAAGTTACGATTTTATGCGTTTTTAAGCGTGTTTGACACTTTTGTGCATAAAGTAGCTTAAACTTGGTTTGTTTTGCACGAAACTTGGCACACTACACTATTTGGTATATATTATTGTGTTTAGTTTTTAGAATTGAAAATCATAGTCATATGCTAGAAATTACGTGTTAAGTTGCGATTTTATGCGTTTTTAAGCGTTTTTGGCACTTTTACGCATAAAGTAGCTCAAACTTTGTTTGTTTTGCACGAAACTATGCACACAACACTATGTGGTATATATTATTATGTTGAAGTGGTTAGAATTGAAAATCATATTCATATCCCAGAAATTACGTGTTAAGTTGATATTTTATGCGTTTTTAAACGTTTTTGGCAATTTTGCGCTTAAAATAGCTCAAACTTGGTTTGTTTTGCACGAAACATGGCAAACAACACTATTTGGTATATATTATTGTGTTGAATTGGTTAGAATTGAAAATCATAGTCATATGCAAGAAATTACGTGATAAGTTACGATTTTATGCGTTTTTAAGCGTTTTTGGAAATTTTACGCATAAAGTAGCTCAAATTTTGTTTGTTTTGCACGAAACTTGGCACACAATACTATTTGGTATATATTATTGGGTTGAAGTGGTTAGAATTGAAAATCATAGTCATACGCTGGAAATTACGTGTGAAGTTACGATTTTATGCGTTTTTAAGCGTTTTTGGCACTTTTGCGCATAAAGTATCTTAAACTTGGTTTGTTTTGCACGAAACTTGGCACACTACACTATTTGGTATATATTATTGTGTTTAAGTTGTTAGATTTGAAAATCATAGTCATATGCTAGAAATTACGTGTTAAGTTGCGATTTTATGCGTTTTTAAGTCTTTTTGGCACTTTTGCTCATAAAGTAGCTCAAATTTTGTTTGTTTTGCACGAAACTTGGCACACAACACTATTTGGTATATATTATTTTGTTGAAGTGGTTAGAATTGAAAATCATAGTCATACGCTAGAAATTACGTGTGAAGTTGTGATTTTATGCGTTTTTAAGCGTTTTTGGCAATTTTTGCACATAAAGTAGTTTAAACTTGGTTTGTTTTGCACGAAACTTCGCACACTATACTATTTGGTATATATTATTGTGTTAAAGTGGTTAGAATTGAAAATCATAGTCATATGCCAGAAATTACGTGTTAAGTTGCGATTTTATGCGTTTTTAAACGTTTTTGGCACTTTTGCGCTTAAAGTAGCTCAAATTTTGTTTGTTTTGCATGAAACTTGGCACACAACACTATGTGGTATATATTATGGTGTTAAAGTGGTTAGAATTGAAAATCATAGTCATATGCCAGAAATTACGTGTTAAGTTGCGATTTTATGCGTTTTTAAACGTTTTTGGCACTTTGCGCTTAAAGTAGCTCAAACTTGGTTTCTTTTGCACGAAACATGGCACACAACACTATTTGGTATATATTATTGTGTTATATTGGTTAGAATTGAATATCATAGTCATATGCTAGAAATTACGTGTTAAGTTACGATTTTATGCGTTTTTAAGCGTTTTTGGCACTTTTGCGCATAAAGTGCCTTAAACTTGGTTTGTTATGCACGAAACTTGGCACACTACACTATTTGGTATATATTATTGTGTTTAAGTTGTTTGAATTGAAAATCATAGTCATATGCTAGAAATAACGTGTTAAGTTGCGATTTTATGCGTTTTTAAGCCTTTTTGGCATTTTTGCTCATAAAGTAGCTCAACCTTTGTTTGTTTTGCACGAAACTTGGCACACTACACAATTTGGTATATATTATTGTGTTGAAGTGGTTAGAATTGAAAATCATAGTCATACGCTAGAAATTACATGTGAAGTTGTGATTTTATGCGTTTCTAAACGTTTTTGGAACTTTTGCACTTAAAGTAGCTCAAACTTGGTTTGTTTTGCACGAAACATGGCACACAACACTATTTGGTATATATTTTTGTGTTGAAGTGGTTAGGATTGAAAATCATAGTCATACGCTAGAAATTACGTATTAAGTTGCGATTTTATGCGTTTTTAAGCGTTTTTGGGCCTTTTGCGCATAAAGTAGCTCAAACTTGGTTTATTTTGCACAAAACTTGGCACACAACACTATTTGGAATATATTATTGTTTTGAAGTGGTTAGAATTGAAAATCATAGTCATATGCTTGAAATTACGTGTTAAGTTGATATTTTATGCGTTTTTAAACGTTTTTGGCACTTTTGCGCTTAAAGTAGCTTAAACTTGGTTTCTTTTGCACGAAACATGGCACACAACACTATTTGGTATATATTATTGTGTTGAATTGGTTAGAATTGAATATCATAGTCATATGCTAGAAATTACGTGTTAAGTTACGATTTTATGCGTTTTTAAGCGTTTTTGGCACTTTTGCACATAAAGTGCCTTAAACTTGGTTTGCTTTGCACGAAACTTGGCACACTACACTATTTGGTATATATTATTGTGTTTAAGTTGTTTGAATTGAAAATCATAGTCATATGCTAGAAATTACGTGTTAAGTTGCGATTTTATGCGTTTTTAAGCCTTTTTGGCACTTTTGCTCATAAAGTAGCTCAACCTTTGTTTGTTTTGCACGAAACTTGGCACACTACACAATTCGGTATATATTATTGTGTTGAAGTGGTTAGAATTGAAAATCATAGTCATACGCTAGAAATTACATGTGAAGTTGTGATTTTATGCGTTTTTAAACGTTTTTGGAACTTTTGCGCTTAAAGTAGCTCAAACTTGGTTTATTTTGCACAAAACTTGGCACACAACACTATTTAGAATATATTATTGTTTTGAAGTGGTTAGAATTGAAAATAGTCATATGCTTGAAATTACGTGTTAAGTTGATATTTTATGCGTTTTTAAACGTTTTTGGCACTTTTGCGCTTAAAGTAGCTCAAACTTGGTTTGTTTTGCACGAAACATGGCACACAACACTATTTGGTATATATTATTGTGTTATATTGGTTAGAATTGAATATCATAGTCATATGCTAGAAATTACGTGTTAAGTTACGATTTTATGCGTTTTTAAGCGTTTTTGGCACTTTTGCGCATAAAGTGCCTTAAACTTGGTTTGTTATGCACGAAACTTGGCACACTACACTATTTGGTATATATTATTGTGTTTAAGTTGTTTGAATTGAAAATCATAGTCATATGCTAGAAATTACGTGTTAAGTTGCGATTTTATGCGTTTTTAAGCCTTTTTGGCACTTTTGCTCATAAAGTAGCTCAACCTTTGTTTGCTTTGCACGAAACTTGGCACACTACACAATTCGGTATATATTATTGTGTTGAAGTGGTTAGAATTGAAAATCATAGTCATACACTAGAAATTACATGTGAAGTTGTGATTTTATGCGTTTCTAAACGTTTTTGGAACTTTTGCACTTAAAGTAGCTCAAACTTGGTTTGTTTTGCACGAAACATGGCACACAACACTATTTGGTATATATTATTGTGTTTAAGTTGTTTGAATTGAAAATCATAGTCATATGCTAGAAATAACGTGTTAAGTTGCGATTTTATGCGTTTTTATGCCTTTTTGGCATTTTTGCTCATAAAGTAGCTCAACCTTTGTTTGTTTTGCACGAAACTTGGCACACTACACAATTTGGTATATATTATTGTGTTGAAGTGGTTAGAATTGAAAATCATAGTCATACGCTAGAAATTACATGTTAAGTTGTGATTTTATGCGTTTCTAAACGTTTTTGGAACTTTTGCACTTAAAGTAGCTCAAACTTGGTTTGTTTTGCACGAAACATGGCACACAACACTATTTGGTATATATTTTTGTGTTGAAGTGGTTAGGATTGAAAATCATAGTCATACGCTAGAAATTACGTATTAAGTTGCGATTTTATGCGTTTTTAAGCGTTTTTTGGGCCTTTTGCGCATAAAGTAGCTCAAACTTGGTTTATTTTGCACAAAACTTGGCACACAACACTATTTGGAATATATTATTGTTTTTGAAGTGGTTAGAATTGAAAATCATAGTCATATGCTTGAAATTACGTGTTAAGTTGATATTTTATGCGTTTTTAAACGTTTTTTGGCACTTTTGCGCTTAAAGTAGCTCAAACTTGGTTTCTTTTGCACGAAACATGGCACACAACACTATTTGGTATATATTATTGTGTTGAATTGGTTAGAATTGAATATCATAGTCATATGCTAGAAATTACGTGTTAAGTTACGATTTTATGCGTTTTTAAGCGTTTTTGGCACTTTTGCGCATAAAGTGCCTTAAACTTGGTTTGGTTTTGCACGAAACTTGGCACACTACACTATTTGGTATATATTATTGTGTTTAAGTTGTTTGAATTGAAAATCATAGTCATATGCTAGAAATTACGTGTTAAGTTGCGATTTTATGCGTTTTTAAGCCTTTTTGGCACTTTTGCTCATAAAGTAGCTCAACCTTTGTTTGTTTTGCACGAAACTTGGCACACTACACAATTCGGTATATATTATTGTGTTAAAGTGGTTAGAATTGAAAATCATAGTCATACACTAGAAATTACATGTGAAGTTGTGATTTTATGCGTTTCTAAACGTTTTTTGGAACTTTTGCACTTAAAGTAGCTCAAACTTGGTTTGTTTTGCACGAAACTTGGCACACTACACTATTTGGTATATATTATTGTGTTTAAGTTGTTTGAATTGAAAATCATAGTCATATGCTAGAAATAACGTGTTAAGTTGCGATTTTATGCGTTTTTAAGCCTTTTTGGCATTTTTGCTCATAAAGTAGCTCAACCTTTGTTTGTTTTGCACGAAACTTGGCACACTACACAATTTGGTATATATTATTGTGTTGAAGTGGTTAGAATTGAAAATCATAGTCATACGCTAGAAATTACATGTGAAGTTGTGATTTTATGCGTTTCTAAACGTTTTTGGAACTTTTGCACTTAAAGTAGCTCAAACTTGGTTTGTTTTGCACGAAACATGGCACACAACACTATTTGGTATATATTTTTGTGTTGAAGTGGTTAGGATTGAAAATCATAGTCATACGCTAGAAATTACGTATTAAGTTGCGATTTTATGCGTTTTTTAAGCGTTTTTGGGCCTTTTGCGCATAAAGTAGCTCAAACTTGGTTTATTTTGCACAAAACTTGGCACACAACACTATTTGGAATATATTATTGTTTTGATGTGGTTAGAATTGAAAATAGTCATATGCTTGAAATTACGTGTTAAGTTGATATTTTATGCGTTTTTAAACGTTTTTGGCACTTTTGCGCTTAAAGTAGCTCAAACTTGGTTTCTTTTGCACGAAACATGGCACACAACACTATTTGGTATATATTATTGTGTTTAAGTTATTTGAATTGAAAATCATAGTCATATGCTAGAAATAACGTGTTAAGTTGCGATTTTATGCGTTTTTAAGCCTTTTTGGCATTTTTGCTCATAAAGTAGCTCAACCTTTGTTTGTTTTGCACGAAACTTGGCACACTACACAATTTGGTATATATTATTGTGTTGAAGTGGTTAGAATTGAAAATCATAGTCATACGCTAGAAATTACATGTGAAGTTGTGATTTTATGCGTTTCTAAACGTTTTTGGAACTTTTGCACTTAAAGTAGCTCAAACTTGGTTTGTTTTGCACGAAACATGGCACACAACACTATTTGGTATATATTTTTGTGTTGAAGTGGTTAGGATTGAAAATCATAGTCATACGCTAGAAATTACGTATTAAGTTGCGATTTTATGCGTTTTTAAGCGTTTTTGGGCCTTTTGCGCATAAAGTAGCTCAAACTTGGTTTATTTTGCACAAAACTTGGCACACAACACTATTTGGAATATATTATTGTTTTGAAGTGGTTAGAATTGAAAATCATAGTCATATGCTTGAAATTACGTGTTAAGTTGATATTTTATGCGTTTTTAAACGTTTTTGGCACTTTTGCGCTTAAAGTAGCTCAAACTTGGTTTCTTTTGCACGAAACATGGCACACAACACTATTTGGTATATATTATTGTGTTGAATTGGTTAGAATTGAATATCATAGTCATATGCTAGAAATTACGTGTTAAGTTACGATTTTATGCGTTTTTAAGCGTTTTTGGCACTTTTGCGCATAAAGTGCCTTAAACTTGGTTTGTTATGCACGAAACTTGGCACACTACACTATTTGGTATATATTATTGTGTTTAAGTTGTTTGAATTGAAAATCATAGTCATATGCTAGAAATTACGTGTTAAGTTGCGATTTTATGCGTTTTTAAGCCTTTTTGGCACTTTTGCTCATAAAGTAGCTCAACCTTTGTTTGTTATGCACGAAACTTGGCACACTACACAATTCGGTATATATTATTGTGTTGAAGTGGTTAGAATTGAAAATCATAGTCATACGCTAGAAATTACATGTGAAGTTGTGATTTTATGCGTTTTTAAACGTTTTTGGAACTTTTGCGCTTAAAGTAGCTCAAACTTGGTTTATTTTGCACAAAACTTGGCACACAACACTATTTGGAATATATTATTGTTTTGAAGTGGTTAGAATTGAAAATAGTCATATGCTTGAAATTACGTGTTAAGTTGATATTTTATGCGTTTTTTAAACGTTTTTGGCACTTTTGCGCTTAAAGTAGCTCAAACTTGGTTTCTTTTGCACGAAACATGGCACACAACACTATTTGGTATATATTATTGTGTTATATTGGTTAGAATTGAATATCATAGTCATATGCTAGAAATTACGTGTTAAGTTACGATTTTATGCGTTTTTAAGCGTTTTTGGCACTTTTGCGCATAAAGTGCCTTAAACTTTGTTTGTTATGCACGAAACTTGGCACACTACACTATTTGGTATATATTATTGTGTTTAAGTTGTTTGAATTGAAATCATAGTCATATGCTAGAAATTACGTGTTAAGTTGCGATTTTATGCGTTTTTAAGCCTTTTTTGGCACTTTTGCTCATAAAGTAGCTCAACCTTTGTTTGTTTTGCACGAAACTTGGCACACTACACAATTTGGTATATATTATTGTGTTGAAGTGGTTAGAATTGAAAATCATAGTCTTACACTAGAAATTACATGTGAAGTTGTGATTTTATGCGTTTCTAAACGTTTTTGGAACTTTTGCACTTAAAGTAGCTCAAACTTGGTTTGTTTTGCACGAAACATGGCACACAACACTATTTGGTATATATTTTTGTGTTGAAGTGGTTAGGATTGAAAATCATAGTCATACGTTAGAAATTACGTATTAAGTTGCGATTTTATGCGTTTTTAAGCGTTTTTGGGCCTTTTGCGCATAAAGTAGCTCAAACTTGTTTTATTTTGCACAAAACTTGGCACACAACACTATTTGGAATATATTATTGTTTTGAAGTGGTTAGAATTGAAAATCATAGTCATATGCTTGAAATTACGTGTTAAGTTGATATTTTATGCGTTTTTAAACGTTTTTGGCACTTTTGCGCTTAAAGTAGCTCAAACTTGGTTTCTTTTGCACGAAACATGGCACACAACACTATTTGGTATATATTATTGTGTTGAATTGGTTAGAATTGAATATCATAGTCATATGCTAGAAATTACGTGTTAAGTTACGATTTTATGCGTTTTTAAGCGTTTTTGGCACTTTTGCGCATAAAGTGCCTTAAACTTGGTTTGTTTTGCACGAAACTTGGCACACTACACTATTTGGTATATATTATTGTGTTTAAGTTGTTTGAATTGAATATCATAGTCATATGCTAGAAATTACGTGTTAAGTTGCGATTTTATGCGTTTTTAAGCCTTTTTGGCACTTTTTCTCATAAAGTAGCTCAACCTTTGTTTGTTTTGCACGAAACTTGCCACACTACACAATTTGGTATATATTATTGTGTTGAAGTGGTTAGAATTGAAAATCATAGTCATACGCTAGAAATTACGTGTGAAGTTGCGATTTTATGAGTTTTTAAGCGTTTTTGGCAGTTTTGCACATAAAGTAGCTTAAACTTGGTTTGTTTTGCACGAAACTACGTACACTATACTATTTGGTATATATTATTGTGTTTAAGTGGTTAGAATTGAAAATCATAGTCATATGCTAGAAATTACGTGTTAAGTTGCGATTTTATGCGTTTTTAAGCCTTTTTGGCACTTTTGCTCATAAAGTAGCTCAACCTTTGTTTGCTTTGCACGAAACTTGGCACACTACACAATTCGGTATATATTATTGTGTTGAAGTGGTTAGAATTGAAAATCATAGTCATACACTAGAAATTACATGTGAAGTTGTGATTTTATGCGTTTCTAAACGTTTTTGGAACTTTTGCACTTAAAGTAGCTCAAACTTGGTTTGTTTTGCACGAAACATGGCACACAACACTATTTGGTATATATTATTGTGTTTAAGTTGTTTGAATTGAAAATCATAGTCATATGCTAGAAATAACGTGTTAAGTTGCGATTTTATGCGTTTTTATGCCTTTTTGGCATTTTTGCTCATAAAGTAGCTCAACCTTTGTTTGTTTTGCACGAAACTTGGCACACTACACAATTTGGTATATATTATTGTGTTGAAGTGGTTAGAATTGAAAATCATAGTCATACGCTAGAAATTACATGTTAAGTTGTGATTTTATGCGTTTCTAAACGTTTTTGGAACTTTTGCACTTAAAGTAGCTCAAACTTGGTTTGTTTTGCACGAAACATGGCACACAACACTATTTGGTATATATTTTTGTGTTGAAGTGGTTAGGATTGAAAATCATAGTCATACGCTAGAAATTACGTATTAAGTTGCGATTTTATGCGTTTTTAAGCGTTTTTGGGCCTTTTGCGCATAAAGTAGCTCAAACTTGGTTTATTTTGCACAAAACTTGGCACACAACACTATTTGGAATATATTATTGTTTTGAAGTGGTTAGAATTGAAAATCATAGTCATATGCTTGAAATTACGTGTTAAGTTGATATTTTATGCGTTTTTTAAACGTTTTTGGCACTTTTGCGCTTAAAGTAGCTCAAACTTGGTTTCTTTTGCACGAAACATGGCACACAACACTATTTGGTATATATTATTGTGTTGAATTGGTTAGAATTGAATATCATAGTCATATGCTAGAAATTACGTGTTAAGTTACGATTTTATGCGTTTTTAAGCGTTTTTGGCACTTTTGCGCATAAAGTGCCTTAAACTTGGTTTGTTTTGCACGAAACTTGGCACACTACACTATTTGGTATATATTATTGTGTTTAAGTTGTTTGAATTGAAAATCATAGTCATATGCTAGAAATTACGTGTTAAGTTGCGATTTTATGCGTTTTTAAGCCTTTTTGGCACTTTTGCTCATAAAGTAGCTCAACCTTTGTTTGTTTTGCACGAAACTTGGCACACTACACAATTCGGTATATATTATTGTGTTAAAGTGGTTAGAATTGAAAATCATAGTCATACACTAGAAATTACATGTGAAGTTGTGATTTTATGCGTTTCTAAACGTTTTTGGAACTTTTGCACTTAAAGTAGCTCAAACTTGGTTTGTTTTGCACGAAACTTGGCACACTACACTATTTGGTATATATTATTGTGTTTAAGTTGTTTGAATTGAAAATCATAGTCATATGCTAGAAATAACGTGTTAAGTTGCGATTTTATGCGTTTTTAAGCCTTTTTGGCATTTTTGCTCATAAAGTAGCTCAACCTTTGTTTGTTTTGCACGAAACTTGGCACACTACACAATTTGGTATATATTATTGTGTTGAAGTGGTTAGAATTGAAAATCATAGTCATACGCTAGAAATTACATGTGAAGTTGTGATTTTATGCGTTTCTAAACGTTTTTGGAACTTTTGCACTTAAAGTAGCTCAAACTTGGTTTGTTTTGCACGAAACATGGCACACAACACTATTTGGTATATATTTTTGTGTTGAAGTGGTTAGGATTGAAAATCATAGTCATACGCTAGAAATTACGTATTAAGTTGCGATTTTATGCGTTTTTAAGCGTTTTTGGGCCTTTTGCGCATAAAGTAGCTCAAACTTGGTTTATTTTGCACAAAACTTGGCACACAACACTATTTGGAATATATTATTGTTTTGAAGTGGTTAGAATTGAAAATAGTCATATGCTTGAAATTACGTGTTAAGTTGATATTTTATGCGTTTTTAAACGTTTTTGGCACTTTTGCGCTTAAAGTAGCTCAAACTTGGTTTCTTTTGCACGAAACATGGCACACAACACTATTTGGTATATATTATTGTGTTTAAGTTATTTGAATTGAAAATCATAGTCATATGCTAGAAATAACGTGTTAAGTTGCGATTTTATGCGTTTTTAAGCCTTTTTGGCATTTTTGCTCATAAAGTAGCTCAACCTTTGTTTGTTTTGCACGAAACTTGGCACACTACACAATTTGGTATATATTATTGTGTTGAAGTGGTTAGAATTGAAAATCATAGTCATACGCTAGAAATTACATGTGAAGTTGTGATTTTATGCGTTTCTAAACGTTTTTGGAACTTTTGCACTTAAAGTAGCTCAAACTTGGTTTGTTTTGCACGAAACATGGCACACAACACTATTTGGTATATATTTTTGTGTTGAAGTGGTTAGGATTGAAAATCATAGTCATACGCTAGAAATTACGTATTAAGTTGCGATTTTATGCGTTTTTAAGCGTTTTTGGGCCTTTTGCGCATAAAGTAGCTCAAACTTGGTTTATTTTGCACAAAACTTGGCACACAACACTATTTGGAATATATTATTGTTTTGAAGTGGTTAGAATTGAAAATCATAGTCATATGCTTGAAATTACGTGTTAAGTTGATATTTTATGCGTTTTTAAACGTTTTTGGCACTTTTGCGCTTAAAGTAGCTCAAACTTGGTTTCTTTTGCACGAAACATGGCACACAACACTATTTGGTATATATTATTGTGTTGAATTGGTTAGAATTGAATATCATAGTCATATGCTAGAAATTACGTGTTAAGTTACGATTTTATGCGTTTTTAAGCGTTTTTGGCACTTTTGCGCATAAAGTGCCTTAAACTTGGTTTGTTATGCACGAAACTTGGCACACTACACTATTTGGTATATATTATTGTGTTTAAGTTGTTTGAATTGAAAATCATAGTCATATGCTAGAAATTACGTGTTAAGTTGCGATTTTATGCGTTTTTAAGCCTTTTTGGCACTTTTGCTCATAAAGTAGCTCAACCTTTGTTTGTTATGCACGAAACTTGGCACACTACACAATTCGGTATATATTATTGTGTTGAAGTGGTTAGAATTGAAAATCATAGTCATACGCTAGAAATTACATGTGAAGTTGTGATTTTATGCGTTTTTAAACGTTTTTGGAACTTTTGCGCTTAAAGTAGCTCAAACTTGGTTTATTTTGCACAAAACTTGGCACACAACACTATTTGGAATATATTATTGTTTTGAAGTGGTTAGAATTGAAAATAGTCATATGCTTGAAATTACGTGTTAAGTTGATATTTTATGCGTTTTTAAACGTTTTTGGCACTTTTGCGCTTAAAGTAGCTCAAACTTGGTTTCTTTTGCACGAAACATGGCACACAACACTATTTGGTATATATTATTGTGTTATATTGGTTAGAATTGAATATCATAGTCATATGCTAGAAATTACGTGTTAAGTTACGATTTTATGCGTTTTTAAGCGTTTTTGGCACTTTTGCGCATAAAGTGCCTTAAACTTTGTTTGTTATGCACGAAACTTGGCACACTACACTATTTGGTATATATTATTGTGTTTAAGTTGTTTGAATTGAAAATCATAGTCATATGCTAGAAATTACGTGTTAAGTTGCGATTTTATGCGTTTTTAAGCCTTTTTGGCACTTTTGCTCATAAAGTAGCTCAACCTTTGTTTGTTTTGCACGAAACTTGGCACACTACACAATTTGGTATATATTATTGTGTTGAAGTGGTTAGAATTGAAAATCATAGTCTTACACTAGAAATTACATGTGAAGTTGTGATTTTATGCGTTTCTAAACGTTTTTGGAACTTTTGCACTTAAAGTAGCTCAAACTTGGTTTGTTTTGCACGAAACATGGCACACAACACTATTTGGTATATATTTTTGTGTTGAAGTGGTTAGGATTGAAAATCATAGTCATACGTTAGAAATTACGTATTAAGTTGCGATTTTATGCGTTTTTAAGCGTTTTTGGGCCTTTTGCGCATAAAGTAGCTCAAACTTGTTTTATTTTGCACAAAACTTGGCACACAACACTATTTGGAATATATTATTGTTTTGAAGTGGTTAGAATTGAAAATCATAGTCATATGCTTGAAATTACGTGTTAAGTTGATATTTTATGCGTTTTTAAACGTTTTTGGCACTTTTGCGCTTAAAGTAGCTCAAACTTGGTTTCTTTTGCACGAAACATGGCACACAACACTATTTGGTATATATTATTGTGTTGAATTGGTTAGAATTGAATATCATAGTCATATGCTAGAAATTACGTGTTAAGTTACGATTTTATTCGTTTTTAAGCGTTTTTGGCACTTTTGCGCATAAAGTGCCTTAAACTTGGTTTGTTTTGCACGAAACTTGGCACACTACACTATTTGGTATATATTATTGTGTTTAAGTTGTTTGAATTGAATATCATAGTCATATGCTAGAAATTACGTGTTAAGTTGCGATTTTATGCGTTTTTAAGCCTTTTTGGCACTTTTTCTCATAAAGTAGCTCAACCTTTGTTTGTTTTGCACGAAACTTGCCACACTACACAATTTGGTATATATTATTGTGTTGAAGTGGTTAGAATTGAAAATCATAGTCATACGCTAGAAATTACGTGTGAAGTTGCGATTTTATGAGTTTTTAAGCGTTTTTGGCAGTTTTGCACATAAAGTAGCTTAAACTTGGTTTGTTTTGCACGAAACTACGTACACTATACTATTTGGTATATATTATTGTGTTTAAGTGGTTAGAATTGAAAATCATAGTCATATGCTAGAAATTACGTGTTAAGTTGCGATTTTATGCGTATTTGGCACTTTTGCGCATAAAGTAGCTCAAATTTTGTTTGTTTTGCACGAAACTTGGCACACAACACTATGTGGTATATATTATTGTGTTGAAGTGGTTAGAATTGAAAATCATAGTCATATGCTTGAAATTGCGTGTTAAGTTGATATTTTATACGTTTTTAAACGTTTTTGGCACTTTTGCGCTTAAAGTAGCTCAAACTTGGTTTCTTTTGCACGAAACATGGCACACAACACTATTTGGTATATATTATTGTGTTGAATTGGTTAGAATTGAATATCATAGTCATATGCTATAAATTACGTGTTAAGTTACGATTTTATGCGTTTTTAAGCGTTTTTGGCACTTTTGCGCATAAAGTGCCTTAAACTTGGTTTGTTTTGCACGAAACTTGGCACACTACACTATTTGGTATATATTATTGTGTTTAAGTTGTTTGAATTGAAAATCATAGTCATATGTTAGAAATTACGTGTTAAGTTGCGATTTTATGCGTTTTTAAGCCTTTTTGGCACTTTTGCTCATAAAGTAGCTCAACCTTTGTTTGTTTTGCACGAAACTTGGCACACTACACAATTCGGTATATATTATTGTGTTGAAGTGGTTAGAATTGAAAATCATAGTCATACGCTAGAAATTACATGTGAAGTTGTGATTTTATGCGTTTTTAAACGTTTTTGGCACTTTTGCGCTTAAAGTAGCTCAAACTTGGTTTGTTTTGCACGAAACATGGCACACAACACTATTTGGTATATATTTTTTTGTTGAAGTGGTTAGAATTGAAAATCATAGTCATACGCTAGAAATTACGTATTAAGTTGCGATTTTATGCGTTTTTAAGCGTTTTTGGCCTTTTGCGCATAAAGTAGCTCAAACTTGGTTTATTTTGCACAAAACTTGGCACACAACACTATTTGGAATATAATATTGTTTTGAAGTGGTTAGAATTGAAAATCATAGTCATATGCTTGAAATTACGTGTTAAGTTGATATTTTATGCGTTTTTAAACGTTTTTGGCACTTTTGCGCTTAAAGTAGCTCAAACTTGGTTTCTTTTGCACGAAACATGGCACACAACACTATTTGGTATATATTATTGTGTTGAATTGGTTAGAATTGAATATCATAGTCATATGCTAGAAATTACGTGTTAAGTTACGATTTTATGCGTTTTTAAGCGTTTTTGGCACTTTTGCGCATAAAGTGCCTTAAACTTGGTTTGTTTTGCACGAAACTTGGCACACTACACTATTTGGTATATATTATTGTGTTTAAGTTGTTTGAATTGAATATCATAGTCATATGCTAGAAATTACGTGTTAAGTTGCGATTTTATGCGTTTTTAAGCCTTTTTGGCACTTTTGCTCATAAAGTAGCTCAACCTTTGTTTGTTTTGCACGAAACTTGCCACACTACACAATTTGGTATATATTATTGTGTTGAAGTGGTTAGAATTGAAAATCATAGTCATACGCTAGAAATTACATGTGAAGTTGTGATTTTATGCGTTTTTAAACGTTTTTGGCACTTTTGCGCTTAAAGTAGCTCAAACTTGGTTTGTTTTGCACGAAACATGGCACACAACACTATTTGGTATATATTTTTTTGTTGAAGTGGTTAGAATTGAAAATCATAGTCATACGCTAGAAATTACGTATTAAGTTGCGATTTTATGCGTTTTTAAGCGTTTTTGGCCTTTTGCGCATAAAGTAGCTCAAACTTGGTTTATTTTGCACAAAACTTGGCACACAACACTATTTGGAATATATTATTGTTTTGAAGTGGTTAGAATTGAAAATCATAGTCATATGCTTGAAATTACGTGTTAAGTTGATATTTTATGCGTTTTTAAACGTTTTTGGCACTTTTGCGCTTAAAGTAGCTCAAACTTGGTTTCTTTTGCACGAAACATGGCACACAACACTATTTGGTATATATTATTGTGTTGAATTGGTTAGAATTGAATATCATAGTCATATGCTAGAAATTACGTGTTAAGTTACGATTTTATGCGTTTTTAAGCGTTTTTGGCACTTTTGCGCATAAAGTGCCTTAAACTTGGTTTGTTTTGCACGAAACTTGGCACACTACACTATTTGGTATATATTATTGTGTTTAAGTTGTTTGAATTGAAAATCATAGTCATATGCTAGAAATTACGTGTTAAGTTGCGATTTTATGCGTTTTTAAGCCTTTTTGGCACTTTTGCTCATAAAGTAGCTCAACCTTTGTTTGTTTTGCACGAAACTTGGCACACTACACAATTCGGTATATATTATTGTGTTGAAGTGGTTAGAATTGAAAATCATAGTCATACGCTAGAAATTACATGTGAAGTTGTGATTTTATGCGTTTTTAAACGTTTTTGGAACTTTTGCGCTTAAAGTAGCTCAAACTTGGTTTGTTTTGCACGAAACATGGCACACAACACTATTTGGTATATATTTTTGTGTTGAAGTTGTTAGGATTGAAAATCATAGTCATACGCTAGAAATTACGTATTAAGTTGCGATTTTATGCGTTTTTAAGCGTTTTTGGGCCTTTTGCGCATAAAGTAGCTCAAACTTGGTTTATTTTGCACAAAACTTGGCACACAACACTATTTGGAATATATTATTGTTTTGAAGTGGTTAGAATTGAAAATCATAGTCATATGCTTGAAATTGCGTGTTAAGTTGATATTTTATACGTTTTTAAACGTTTTTGGCACTTTTGCGCTTAAAGTAGCTCAAACTTGGTTTCTTTTGCACGAAACATGGCACACAACACTATTTGGTATATATTATTGTGTTGAATTGGTTAGAATTGAATATCATAGTCATATGCTAGAAATTACGTGTTAAGTTACGATTTTATGCGTTTTTAAGCGTTTTTGGCACTTTTGCGCATAAAGTGCCTTAAACTTTGTTTGTTTTGCACGAAACTTGGCACACTACACTATTTGGTATATATTATTGTGTTTAAGTTGTTTGAATTGAAAATCATAGTCATATGCTTGAAATTACGTGTTAAGTTGCGATTTTATGCGTTTTTAAGCCTTTTTGGCACTTTTGCTCATAAAGTAGCTCAACCTTTGTTTGTTTTGCACGAAACTTGCCACACTACACAATTTGGTATATATTATTGTGTTGAAGTGGTTAGAATTGAAAATCATAGTCATACGCTAGAAATTACGTGTGAAGTTGCGATTTTATGAGTTTTTAAGCGTTTTTGGCAGTTTTGCACATAAAGTAGCTTAAACTTGGTTTGTTTTGCCCGAAACTTCGTACACTATACTATTTGGTATATATTATTGTGTTTAAGTGGTTAGAATTGAAAATCATAGTCATATGCTAGAAATTACGTGTTAAGTTGCGATTTTATGCGTATTTGGCACTTTTGCGCATAAAGTAGCTCAAATTTTGTTTGTTTTGCACGAAACTTGGCACACAACACTATGTGGTATATATTATTGTGTTGAAGTGGTTAGAATTGAAAATCATAGTCATATGCCAGAAATTACGTGTTAAGTTGCGATTTTATGCGTTTTTAAACGTTTTTGGCACTTTTGCTCTTAAAGTAGCTCAAATTTTGTTTGTTTTGCACAAAACATGGCACACAACACTATTTGGTATATATTATTGTGTTTAAGTGCTTAGAATTGAAAATCATAGTCATATGCTAGAAATTACGTGTTAAGTTGCGATTTTATGCGTTTTTAAGCGTTTTTTGCACTTTTGCGCATAAAGTAGCTCAAATTTTGTTTGTTTTGCACGAAACTTGGCACATAACACTATTTGGTATATATTATTGTTTTGAAGTGGTTAGAATTGAAAATCATAGTAATATGCTTGAAATTACGTGTTATGTTGATATTTTATGCGTTTTTAAACGTTTTTGGCACTTTTGCGCTTAAAGTAGCTCAAACTTGGTTTCTTTTGCACGAAACATGGCACTCAACACTATTTGGTATATATTATTGTGTTGAATTGGTTAGAATTGAATATCATAGTCATATGCTAGAAATTACGTGTTAAGTTACGATTTTATGCGTTTTTAAGCGTTTTTGGCACTTTTGCGCATAAAGTAGCTTAAACTTGGTTTGTTTTGCACGAAACTTGGCACACTACACTATTTGGTATATAGTATATATTATTGTGTTTAAGTTGTTTGAATTGAAAATCATAGTCATATGCTAGAAATTACGTGTTAAGTTGCGATTTTATGCGTTTTTAAGCCTTTTTGGCACTTTTGCTCATAAAGTAGCTCAACCTTTGTTTGTTTTGCACGAAACTTGGCACACTACACAATTTGGTATATATTATTGTGTTGAAGTGGTTAGAATTGAAAATCATAGTCATACGCTAGAAATTACATGTGAAGTTGTGATTTTATGCGTTTTTTAAACGTTTTTGGCACTTTTGCGCTTAAAGTAGCTCAAACTTGGTTTGTTTTGCATGAAACATGGCACACAACACTATTTGGTATATATTTTTGTGTTGAAGTGGTTAGAATTGAAAATTCATAGTCATACGCTAGAAATTACGTATTAAGTTGCGATTTTATGCGTTTTTAAGCGTTTTTGGGCCTTTTGCGCATAAAGTAGCTCAAACTTGGTTTATTTTGCACAAAACTTGCACACAACACTATTTGGAATATATTATTGTTTTGAAGTGGTTAGAATCGAAAATAGTCATATGCTTGAAATTACGTGTTAAGTTGATATTTTATGCGTTTTTAAACGTTTTGGCACTTTTGCGCTTTAAGTAGCTCAAACTTGGTTTCTTTTGCACGAAACATGGCACACAACACTATTTGGTATATATTATTGTGTTGAATTGGTTAGAATTGAATATCATAGTCATATGTTAGAAATTACGTGTTAAGTTACGATTTTATGCGTTTTTAAGCGTTTTTGGCACTTTTGCGCATAAAGTGCCTTAAACTTGGTTTGTTATGCACGAAACTTGGCACACTACACTATTTGGTATATATTATTGTGTTTAAGTTGTTTGAATTGAAAATCATAGTCATATGCTAGAAATTACGTGTTAAGTTGCGATTTTATGCGTTTTTAAGCCTTTTTGGCACTTTTGCTCATAAAGTAGCTCAACCTTTGTTTGTTTTGCACGAAACTTGGCACACTACACAATTTGGTATATATTATTTTGTTGAAGTGGTTAGAATTGAAAATCATAGTCATACGCTAGAAATTACATGTGAAGTTGTGATTTTATGCGTTTCTAAACGTTTTTGGAACTTTTGAACTTAAAGTAGCTCAAACTTGGTTTGTTTTGCACGAAACATGGCACACAACACTATTTGGTATATATTTTTGTGTTGAAGTGGTTAGGATTGAAAATCATATTCATACGCTAGAAATTACGTATTAAGTTGCGATTTTATGCGTTTTTAAGCGTTTTTGGGCCTTTTGCGCATAAAGTAGCTCAAACTTGGTTTATTTTGCACAAAACTTGGCACACAACACTATTTGGAATATATTATTGTTTTGAAGTGGTTAGAATTGAAAATCATAGTCATATGCTTGAAATTACGTGTTAAGTTGATATTTTATGCGTTTTTAAACGTTTTTGGCACTTTTGCGCTTAAAGTAGCTCAAACTTGGTTTCTTTTGCACGAAACATGGCACACAACACTATTTGGTATATATTATTGTGTTGAATTGGTTAGAATTGAATATCATAGTCATATGTTAGAAATTACGTGTTAAGTTACGATTTTATGCGTTTTTAAGCGTTTCTGGCACTTTTGCGCATAAAGTGCCTTAAACTTGGTTTGTTTTGCACGAAACTTGGCACACTACACTATTTGGTATATATTATTGTGTTTAAGTTGTTTGAATTGAAAATCATAGTCATATGCTAGAAATTACGTGTTAAGTTGCGATTTTATGCGTTTTTAAGCCTTTTTGGCACTTTTGCTCATAAAGTAGCTCAACCTTTGTTTGTTTTGCACGAAACTTGGCACACTACACAATTTGGTATATATTATTGTGTTGAAGTGGTTAGAATTGAAAATCATAGGTCATACGCTAGAAATTACATGTGAAGTTGTGATTTTATGCGTTTTTAAACGTTTTTGGAACTTTTGCGCTTAAAGTAGCTCAAACTTGGTTTTGTTTTGCACGAAACATGGCACACAACACTATTTGGTATATATTTTTGTGTTGAAGTGGTTAGGATTGAAAATCATAG
The DNA here is from genome assembly GCF_026212465.1 of Amaranthus tricolor. NCBI lineage: Eukaryota > Viridiplantae > Streptophyta > Magnoliopsida > Caryophyllales > Amaranthaceae > Amaranthus > Amaranthus tricolor. The sequence goes on from NC_080055.1 coordinate 12,244,824, forward strand.
TCATACGCCTAGAAATTACGTATTAAGTTGCGATTTTATGCGTTTTTAAGCGCTTTTGGGCCTTTTGCGCATAAAGTAGCTCAAACTTGGTTTATTTTGCACAAAACTTGGCACACAACACTATTTGGAATATATTATTGTTTTGAAGTGGTTAGAATTGAAAATCATAGTCATATGCTTGAAATTACGTGTTAAGTTGATATTTTATGCGTTTTTAAACGTTTTTGGCACTTTTGCGCTTAAAGTAGCTCAAACATGGTTTCTTTTGCACGAAACATGGCACACAACACTATTTGGTATATATTATTGTGTTGAATTGGTTAGAATTGAATATCATAGTCATATGTTAGAAATTACGTGTTAAGTTACGATTTTATGCGTTTTTAAGCGTTTTTGGCACTTTTGCGCATAAAGTGCCTTAAACTTGGTTTGTTTTGCACGAAACTTGGCACACTACACTATTTGGTATATATTATTGTGTTTAAGTTGTTTGAATTGAAAATCATAGTCATATGCTAGAAATTACGTGTTAAGTTGCGATT
>NC_080055.1:12245465-12284691 GCF_026212465.1 Amaranthus tricolor
TCATAGTCATATGCTATAAATTACGTGTTAAGTTGCGATTTAAAGGCTTTTTAAGCGTTTTTGGCACCTTTGCGCATAAAGTAGCTCAAAACTTGGTTCGTTTTGCATGAAACTTTGCACACAACACTATTTGGTATATATTATTGTGTTGAAGTGGTTAGAATTGTAAATCATAATCATATGCTAGAATTTACGTGTTAAGTTGCGATTTTAAGCGTTTTTTAAGCGTTTTTGGCACTTTTGCGCATAAAGTAGCTCAAACTTGGTTTGTTTTGCACGAAAATAGGCACAGAAATTTATTTTGTATATATTTTTGTTTTGAAGTGGTTATAATTGTAAATCAGAGTCATTTGCTAGAAATTACGTGTTAAGTTGTGATTTTTACAGTTTTTAAAGCGTTTTTGATACTTTTGCGCATAAAGTAGCTTAAACTTGGTTTGTTTTGCACGAAACTTGGCACACAACATTATTTGGTGTATATTATTGTGTTGAAGTGGTTAGAATTGCAATTCATAGTCATATGCTATAAAGTATGTGTTAAGTTGCGATTTTACGGGTTTTTATGCGTTTTTGGCATTTTTGCGCATAAAGTAGCTCAAACTTTGTTTGTTTTGCACGAAACTTGGCACAGAACACTATTTGGTATATATTATTGTGTTGATGTTGTTAGAATTGTAAATCATAGTCATATGCTAGAAATTACGTGTGTAGTTACGATTTTAAGGGTATTTTAAGCGTTTTTGGCACTTTTGCGCATAAAGTAGCTCAAACTTGGTTTGTTTTAAACGAAACATGGCACACAACACTATTTATTATATATTATTTTCTTGAAGTGGTTATAATTATAAATCTCAGTAATATGCTAGAAATTACGTGTTAAGTTGCGATTTTAAGAGTTTTTAAGCGTTTTTGGCACTTTTTGCGCATAAAGTAGCTCAAACTTGGTTTGTTTTGCACGAAACTAGGCACACAACACTATATGGTATATATTATTGTGTTGAAGTGGTTAGAATTGTAAATTATAGTTATGTGCTAGAAATTATGTGTTAAGTTGCGATGATAAAGGTTTTTCGTTTTTAGCACTTTTGCGCATAAAGTAGCTCAAACTTGATTTGTTTTGCACGAAACATGGCACACAACACTATTTGGTATATATTATTTTGTTGAAGTGGTTATAATTGTAAATCATAGTCATATGCTTGAAATTATGTGTTAAGTTGCAGTTTTAAGTGTTTTTTAAGCGTTTTTGGCACTTTTGCGCGTAAAGTAGCTCAAACTTGGTTTGTTTTAAACGAAACTTGGCACACAACACTATTTGGTATATATTATTTTCTTGAAGTGGTTATAATTATAAATCCTAGTAATATGTTAGAACTTACGTGTTAAGTTGCGAGTTTAAGGGTTTTTTATGCGTTTTTTACACTTTTGCGCATAAAGTAGCTTACTTGTTTTATTTTGTACGAAACTTGGCACACAACACTATTTGGTATATATTATTGTGTTGAAGTGGTTAGAATTGTAAATCATAGTCATATGCTAGAAAATTACGTGTTAAGTTGCGATTTTATGTGTTTTTTAAGCGTTTTTGGCACTTTTGCGCATAAAGTACCTCAAACTTGGTTTGTTTTGCACGAAACTTGGCACACAACACTATATTGTATACATTATTCTGTTGAAGTGGTTAGAATCGTAAATCATAGTCATATGCTAGAAATTATGTGTTAAGTTGCGATTATAAGGGTTTAAATTTGTTTTTGTCACTTTTTCGCATAAAGTAGCTCAAACTTGATTTGTTTTGCACGAAACTTGGCACACAACACTATTTTGGTATATATTATTTTGTTGAAGTAATTATAATTCTAAATCATAGTCATATGCTAGAAATTATGTGTTAAGTTGCGATTTTAAGTGTTTTTTAAGCGTTTTTGGCACTTTTGCGCATAAAGTAGCTCAAACTTGGTTTGTTTTGCACGCGAGTTTGTACAAAACTCTATTTTGTATATGTTTTTATTTTGAAGTGGTTATAATAGTAAATCATAGTCATATGCTAGAAACTACGTGCTAAGTTGCGATTTTAAGAGTTTTTAAGCGTTTTTGACATTTTTGCGCATAAGGTAGCTTAAACTTGGTTTGTTTTGCACGAAACTTGGCAAACATCAATATTTGGTATAGATTATTGTGTTGAAGTGGTTAGAATTGTAAATCAAAGTTATATGCTACTAATTATGTGTTAATTTGCGGTTTTAAGGGTTTTTTAAGACTTTTCGGCACTTTTGCGCATAAAGTAGCTCAAACTTAGTTTGTTATTGTGTTGAAGAGGTTAGAATTGTAAATCATAGTCATATGCTAGAAATTATGTGTTAAGTTGCGATTATGAGGGATTTAATTCATTTTTGGAACTTTTGCGCATAAATTAGCTCAAACTTTGTTTGTTTTTGCATGAAACTTGGCACACAACACTATATGGTATATACTATTCGTGTTGAAGTGGTTAGAATTGTAAACCATAGTTATATGCTAGAAATTACGTGTTAAGTTGCAATTATAAGGGATTTAATTTGTTTTTGCACTTTTGCGCATAAAGTATTTCCAACTTTTTTTGTTTTGCACGAAACTTGGAACACAACACTATTATGTATATATTATTGTGTTAAAGTGGTTAGAATTGTGAATCATAGTCATATGCTATAAATTACGTGTTAAGTTGCGATTTAAAGGCTTTTTAAGCGTTTTTGGCACCTTTGCGCATAAAGTAGCTCAAACTTGGTTCGTTTTGCATGAAACTTTGCACACAACACTATTTGGTATATATTATTGTGTTGAAGTGGTTCCAATTTTAAATCATAATCATATGCTAGAATTTACGTGTTAAGTTGCGATTTTAAGCGTTTTTAAGCATTTTTGGCACTTTTGCACATAAAGTAGGTCAAACTTATTTTTGTTTTGCACGAAACTTGCCACACAAAACTATTTGGTATATATTATTTTGTTGATGTGGTTAGAATTGTAAATGATAGTCATATGCTAGAAATTACATGTTAAGTTGCGATTTTAAGGGTTTTTAATCGTTTTTGGCACTTTTGCGCATAAAGTAGCTAAAAACTTGGTTTGTTTTGCACGAAAGTTGGCACACAAGACTATTTGGTATCTATTATTGTGTTGAAGTGGTTCGAATTGTAAATCATAATCATATGCTAGAAATTATGTGTTAATTTGCGATTTTAAGGGTTTTTAAGCGTTTTTGGCAATTTTGCGCATAAAGTAGCTCAAACTTGATTTGTTTTGCACGAAACTTGGCACACAACACTTTTTGGTATATATTATTTTTTTGAAGTGGTTAGAATTGTAAATCATAGTCATATGCTAGAACTTACATGTTAAGTTGCGATTTTAAGGGTTTTTAGGGCATTTTAGGCACTCTTGTGTATAAAGTAGCTCAAACTTAGTTTGTTTTGCACGAAACTTGACACACACAACACTATTTGGTATGTATTATTGTGTTAAAGTAGTTAGAAATGTAAATCATAGTCATATTATAGAAATTACGTGTTAAGTTGCGATTTAAACGGTTTTTAAGCTTTTTTGGCACCTTTACGCATAAAGTAGCTCAAACATGGTTTGTTTTGCATGAAACATGGCACAAAAGACTTTTTGGTAAATATTATTGTGTTGAAGTGGTTCAAATTGTAAATCATAATAATATGCTAGTAATTACGTGTTAAGTTGCGATTAAGGGTTTTTAAAGCGTTTTTGGCACTTTTGCGCATAAAGTAGCTCAAACTTATTTTTGTTTTGCACGAAACTTGGCACACAACACTATTTGGTATATATTAGTTTGTTGAAGTGGTTAAATTTGTAAATCATAGTGATATGCTAGAAATTACGTGTTAAGTTGCGATTTGAAGGGTTTTTTTAAGCGTTTTTGGCACTTTTGCGCATAAAGTAGCTCAAACTTGGTTTGTTTTAAACGAAACATGGCACACAACACTATTTAGTATATATTATTTTCTTGAAGTGGTTATAATTATAAATCTCAGTAATATGCTAGAAATTACGTGTTAAGTTGCGATTTTAAGAGTTTTTAAGCGTTTTTGGCACTTTTGCGCATAAAGTAGCTCAAACTTGGTTTGTTTTGCACGAAACTAGGCACACAACACTATATGGTATATATTATTGTGTTGAAGTGGTTAGAATTGTAAATTATAGTTATGTGCTAGAAATTATGTGTTAAGTTGCGATGATAAAGGTTTTCGTTTTTAGCACTTTTGCGCATAAAGTAGCTCAAACTTGATTTGTTTTGCACGAAACACATGGCACACAACACTATTTGGTATATATTATTTTGTTGAAGTGGTTATAATTGTAAATCATAGTCATATGCTTGAAATTATGTGTTAAGTTGCAGTTTTAAGTGTTTTTTAAGCGTTTTTGGCACTTTTGCGCGTAAAGTAGCTCAAACTTGGTTTGTTTTAAACGAAACTTGGCACACAACACTATTTGGTATATATTATTTTCTTGAAGTGGTTATAATTATAAATCTAGTAATATGTTAGAACTTACGTGTTAAGTTGCGAGTTTAAGGGTTTTTATGCGTTTTTTACACTTTTGCGCATAAAGTAGCTTTCTTGTTTTATTTTGTACGAAACTTGGCACACAACACCTATTTGGTATATATTATTGTGTTGAAGTGGTTAGAATTGTAAATCATAGTCAAAATGCTAGAAATTACGTGTTAAGTTGCGATTTTATGTGTTTTTTAAGCGTTTTTGGCACTTTTGCGCATAAAGTACCTCAAACTTGGTTTGTTTTGCACGAAACTTGGCACACAACACTATATTGTATACATTATTCTGTTGAAGTGGTTAGAATCGTAAATCATAGTCATATGCTAGAAATTATGTGTTAAGTTGCGATTATAAGGGTTTAAATTTGTTTTTGTCACTTTTCGCATAAAGTAGCTCAAAACTTGATTGTTTTGCACGAAACTTGGCACACAACACTATTTGGTATATATTATTTTGTTGAAGTAATTATAATTCTAAATCATAGTCATATGCTAGAAATTATGTGTTAAGTTGCGATTTTAAGTGTTTTTTAAGCGTTTTTGGCACTTTTGCGCATAAAGTAGCTCAAACTTGGTTTGTTTTGCACGCGAGTTTGTACAAAACTCTATTTTGTATATGTTTTTATTTTGAAGTGGTTATAATAGTAAATCATAGTCATATGCTAGAAACTACGTGCTAAGTTGCGATTTTTAAGAGTTTTTAAGCGTTTTTGACATTTTTTGCGCATAAGGTAGCTTAAACTTGTTTGTTTTGCACGAACTTGGCAAACATCCATATTTGGTATAGATTATTGTGTTGAAGTGGTTAGAATTGTAAATCAAAGTTATATGCTACTAATTATGTGTTAATTTGCGGTTTTAAGGGTTTTTTAAGACTTTTCGGCACTTTTGCGCATAAAGTAGCTCAAACTTAGTTTGTTATTGTGTTGAAGAGGGTTAGAATTGTAAATCATAGTCATATGCTAGAAATTATGTGTTAAGTTGCGATTATGAGGGATTTAATTCATTTTTGGAACTTTTGCGCATAAATTAGCTCAAACTTTGTTTGTTTTGCATGAAACTTGGCACACAACACTATATGGTATATACTATTGTGTTGAAGTGGTTAGAATTGTAAACCATAGTTATATGCTAGAAATTACGTGTTAAGTTGCAATTATAAGGGATTTAATTTGTTTTTGCACTTTTGCGCATAAAGTATTTCCAACTTTTTTTGTTTTGCACGAAACTTGGAACACAACACTATTATGTATATATTATTGTGTTAAAGTGGTTAGAATTGTGAATCATAGTCATATGCTATAAATTACGTGTTAAGTTGCGATTTAAAGGCTTTTTAAGCGTTTTTGGCACCTTTGCGCATAAAGTAGCTCAAACTTGGTTCGTTTTGCATGAAACTTTGCACACAACACTATTTGGTATATATTATTGTGTTGAAGTGGTTCCAATTTTAAATCATAATCATATGCTAGAATTTACGTGTTAAGTTGCGATTTTAAGCGTTTTTAAGCATTTTTGGCACTTTTGCACATAAAGTAGGTCAAACTTATTTTTGTTTTGCACGAAACTTGCCACACAAAACTATTTGGTATATATTATTTTGTTGATGTGGTTAGAATTGTAAATGATAGTCATATGCTAGAAATTACATGTTAAGTTGCGATTTTAAGGGTTTTTAATCGTTTTTGGCACTTTTGCGCATAAAGTAGCTAAAACTTGGTTTGTTTTGCACGAAAGTTGGCACACAAGACTATTTGGTATCTATTATTGTGTTGAAGTGGTTCGAATTGTAAATCATAATCATATGCTAGAAATTATGTGTTAATTTGCGATTTTAAGGGTTTTTAAGCGTTTTTGGCAATTTTGCGCATAAAGTAGCTCAAACTTGATTTGTTTTGCACGAAACTTGGCACACAACACTTTTTGGTATATATTATTTTTTTGAAGTGGTTAGAATTGTAAATCATAGTCATATGCTAGAACTTACATGTTAAGTTGCGATTTTAAGGGTTTTTAGGGCATTTTAGGCACTCTTGTGTATAAAGTAGCTCAAACTTAGTTTGTTTTGCACGAAACTTGACACACAACACTATTTGGTATGTATTATTGTGTTAAAGTAGTTAGAAATGTAAATCATAGTCATATTATACAAATTACGTGTTAAGTTGCGATTTAAACGGTTTTTAAGCTTTTTTGGCACCTTTACGCATAAAGTAGCTCAAACATGGTTTGTTTTGCATGAGACATGGCACAAAAGACTTTTTGGTAAATATTATTGTGTTGAAGTGGTTCAAATTGTAAATCATAATAATATGCTAGTAATTACGTGTTAAGTTGCGATTAAGGGTTTTTAAAGCGTTTTTGGCACTTTTGCGCATAAAGTAGCTCAAACTTATTTTTGTTTTGCACGAAACATGGCACACAACACTATTTGGTATATATTAGTTTGTTGAAGTGGTTAAATTTGTAAATCATAGTGATATGCTAGAAATTACGTGTTAAGTTGCGATTTGAAGGGTTTTTGTAAGCGTTTTTGGCACTTTTGCGCATAAAGTAGCTCAAACTTGGTTTGTTTTAAACGAAACATGGCACACAACACTATTTAGTATATATTATTTTCTTGAAGTGGTTATAATTATAAATCTCAGTAATATGCTAGAAATTACGTGTTAAGTTGCGATTTTAAGAGTTTTTAAGCGTTTTTGGCACTTTTGCGCATAAAGTAGCTCAAACTTGGTTTGTTTTGCACGAAACTAGGCACACAACACTATATGGTATATATTATTGTGTTGAAGTGGTTAGAATTGTAAATTATAGTTATGTGCTAGAAATTATGTGTTAAGTTGCGATGATAAAGGTTTTTCGTTTTTAGCACTTTTGCGCATAAAGTAGCTCAAACTTGAATTGTTTTGCATGAAACATGGCACACAACACTATTTGGTATATATTATTTTGTTGAAGTGCTTATAATTGTAAATCATAGTCATATGCTTGAAATTATGTGTTAAGTTGCAGTTTTAAGTGTTTTTTAAGCGTTTTTGGCACTTTTGCGCGTAAAGTAGCTCAAACTTGGTTTGTTTTAAACGAAACTTGGCACACAACACTATTTGGTATATATTATTTTCTTGAAGTGGTTATAATTATAAATCCTAGTAATATGTTAGAACTTACGTGTTAAGTTGCGAGTTTAAGGGTTTTTATGCGTTTTTTACACTTTTGCGCATAAAGTAGCTTACTTGTTTTATTTTGTACGAAACTTGGCACACAACACTATTTGGTATATATTATTGTGTTGAAGTGGTTAGAATTGTAAATCATAGTCATATGCTAGAAATTACGTGTTAAGTTGCGATTTTATGTGTTTTTTAAGCGTTTTTGGCACTTTTGCGCATAAAGTACCTCAAACTTGGTTTGTTTTGCACGAAACTTGGCACACAACACTATATTGTATACATTATTCTGTTGAAGTGGTTAGAATCGTAAATCATAGTCATATGCTAGAAATTATGTGTTAAGTTGCGATTATAAGGGTTTAAATTTGTTTTTGTCACTTTTTCGCATAAAGTAGCTCAAACTTGATTTGTTTTGCACGAAACTTGGCACACAACACTATTTGGTATATATTATTTTGTTGAAGTAATTATAATTCTAAATCATAGTCATATGCTAGAAATTATGTGTTAAGTTGCGGTTTTAAGTGTTTTTTAAGCGTTTTTGGCACTTTTGCGCATAAAGTAGCTCAAACTTGGTTTGTTTTGCACGCGAGTTTGTACAAAACTCTATTTTGTATATGTTTTTATTTTGAAGTGGTTATAATAGTAAATCATAGTCATATGCTAGAAACTACGTGCTAAGTTGCAATTTTAAGAGTTTTTAAGCGTTTTTGACACTTTTGCGCATAAGGTAGCTTAAACTTGGATTGTGTTGCACGAAACTTGGCAAACATCAATATTTGGTATAGATTATTGTGTTGAAGTGGTTAGAATTGTAAATCAAAGTTATATGCTACTAATTATGTGTTAATTTGCGGTTTTAAGGGTTTTTTAAGACTTTTCGGCACTTTTGCGCATAAAGTAGCTCAAACATAGTTTGTTATTGTGTTGAAGTGGTTAGAATTGTAAATCATAGTCATATGCTAGAAATTATGTGTTAAGTTGCGATTATGAGGGATTTAATTCATTTTTGGAACTTTTGCGCATAAATTAGCTCAAACATTGTTTGTTTTGCATGAAACTTGGCACACAACACTATATGGTATATACTATTGTGTTGAAGTGGTTAGAATTGTAAACCATAGTTATATGCTAGAAATTACGTGTTAAGTTGCAATTATAAGGGATTTAATTTGTTTTTGCACTTTTGCGCATAAAGTATTTCCAACTTTTTTTGTTTTGCACGAAACTTGGAACACAACACTATTATGTATATATTATTGTGTTAAAGTGGTTAGAATTGTGAATCATAGTCATATGCTATAAATTACGTGTTAAGTTGCGATTTAAAGGCTTTTTAAGCGTTTTTGGCACCTTTGCGCATAAAATAGCTCAAACTTGGTTCGTTTTGCATGAAACTTTGCACACAACACTATTTGGTATATATTATTGTGTTGAAGTGGTTAGAATTGTAAATCATAATCATATGCTAGAATTTACGTGTTAAGTTGCGATTTTAAGCGTTTTTTAAGCGTTTTTGGCACTTTTGCGCATAAAGTAGCTCAAACTTGGTTTGTTTTGCACGAAAATAGGCACAGAAATCTATTTTGTATATATTTTTGTTTTGAAGTGGTTATAATTGTAAATCAGAGTCATATGCAAGAAATTACGTGTTAAGTTGTGATTTTTAGAGTTTTTAAGCATTTTTGATACTTTTGCGCATAAAGTAGCTTAAACTTGGTTTGTTTTGCACGAAACTTGGCACACAACATTATTTGGTGTATATTATTGTGTTGAAGTGGTTAGAATTGCAATTCATAGTCATATGCTATAAAGTATGTGTTAAGTTGCGATTTTACGGGTTTTTATGCGTTTTTGGCATTTTTGCGCATAAAGTAGCTCAAACTTTGTTTGTTTTGCACGAAACTTGGCACAGAACACTATTTGGTATATATTATTGTGTTGATGTTGTTAGAATTGTAAATCATAGTCATATGCTAGAAATTACGTGTGTAGTTACGATTTTAAGGGTATTTTAAGCGTTTTTGGCACTTTTGCGCATAAAGTAGCTCAAACTTGGTTTGTTTTAAACGAAACATGGCACACAACACTATTTAGTATATATTATTTTCTTGTAGTGGTTATAATTATAAATCTTAGTAATATGCTAGAAATTACGTGTTAAGTTGCGATTTTAAGAGTTTTTAAGCGTTTTTGGCACTTTTGCGCATAAAGTAGCTCAAACTTGGTTTGTTTTGCACGAAACTAGGCACACAACACTATATGGTATATATTATTGTGTTGAAGTGGTTAGAATTGTAAATTATAGTTATGTGCTAGAAATTATGTGTTAAGTTGCGATGATAAAGGTTTTTCATTTTTGGCACTTTTGCGCATAAAGTAGCTCAAACTTGATTTGTTTTGCACGAAACATGGCACACAACACTATTTGGTATATATTATTTTGTTGAAGTGGTTATAATTGTAAATCATAGTCATATGCTAGAAATTATGTGTTAAGTTGCGGTTTTAAGTGTTTTTTAAGCGTTTTTGGCACTTTTGCGCGTAAAGTAGCTCAAACTTGGTTTGTTTTAAACGAAACTTGGCACACAACACTATTTGGTATATATTATTTTCTTGAAGTGGTTATAATTATAAATCCTAGTAATATGTTAGAACTTACGTGTTAAGTTGCGATAAGGGTTTTTATGCGTTTTTTACACTTTTGCACATAAAGTAGCTTACTTGGTTTATTTTGTACGAAACTTGGCACACAACACTATTTGGTATATATTATTGTGATTAAGTGGTTAGAATTGTAAATCATAGTCATATGCTAGAAATTACGTGTTAAGTTGCGATTTTAAGTGTTTTTTAAGCGTTTTTGGCACTTTTGTGCATAAAGTAGCTCAAACTTGGTTTGTTTTGCACGAAACTTGGCACACAACACTATATTGTATACATTATTGTGTTGAAGTGGTTAGAATCGTAAATCATAGTCATATGCTAGAAATTATGTGTTAAGTTGCGATTATAAGGGTTTAAATTTGTTTTTGTCACTTTTCCGCATAAAGTAGCTCAAACTTGATTTGTTTTGCACGAAACTTGGCACACAACACTATTTGGTATATATTATTTTGTTGAAGTAATTATAATTCTAAATCATAGTCATATGCTAGAAATTATGTGTTAAGTTGCGGTTTTAAGTGTTTTTTAAGCGTTTTTGGCACTTTTGCGCATAAAGTAGCTCAAACTTGGTTTGTTTTGCACGCGAGTTTGTACAAAACTCTATTTTGTATATGTTTTTATTTTGAAGTGGTTATAATAGTAAATCATAGTCATATGCTAGAAACTACGTGCTAAGTTGCGATTTTAAGAGTTTTTAAGCGTTTTTGACACTTTTGCGCATAAGGTAGCTTAAACTTGGTTTGTTTTGCACGAAACTTGGCAAACATCAATATTTGGTATAGATTATTGTGTTGAAGTGGTTAGAATTGTAAATCAAAGTTATATGCTACTAATTACGTGTTAATTTGCGGTTTTAAGGGTTTTTTAAGACTTTTCGGCACTTTTGCGCATAAAGTAGCTCAAACATAGTTTGTTATTGTGTTGAAGTGGTTAGAATATTAAATCATAGTCATATGCTAGAAATTATGTGTTAAGTTGCGGTTTTAAGTGTTTTTAAAGCGTTTTTGGCACTTTTGCGCGTAAAGTAGCTCAAACTTGGTTTGTTTTAAACGAAACTTGGCACACAACACTATTTGGTATATATTATTTTCTTGAAGTGGTTATAATTATAAATCCTAGTAATATGTTAGAACTTACGTGTTAAGTTGCGATTTTAAGGGTTTTTATGCGTTTTTTACACTTTTGCGCACAAAGTAGCTTACTTGGTTTATTTTGTACGAAACTTGGCACACAACACTATTTGGTATATATTATTGTGTTGCAGTGGTTAGAATTGTAAATCATAGTCATATGCTAGAAATTACGTGTTAAGTTGCGATTTTAAGTGTTTTTTAAGCGTTTTTGGCACTTTTGCGCATAAAGTAGCTCAAACTTGGTTTGTTTTGCACGAAACTTGGCACACAACACTATATTGTATACATTATTGTGTTGAAGTGGTTAGAATCGTAAATCATAGTCATATGCTAGAAATTATGTGTTAAGTTGCGATTATAAGGGTTTAAATTTGTTTTTGTCACTTTTCCGCATAAAGTAGCTCAAACTTGATTTGTTTTGCACGAAACTTGGCACACAACACTATTTGGTATATATTATTTTGTTGAAGTAATTATAATTCTAAATCATAGTCATATGCTAGAAATTATGTGTTAAGTTGCGGTTTTAAGTGTTTTTTAAGCGTTTTTGGCACTTTTGCGCATAAAGTAGCTCAAACTTGGTTTGTTTTGCACGAAACTAGGCACACAACACTATATGGTATATATTATTGTGTTGAAGTGGTTAGAATTGTAAATTATAGTTATGTGCTAGAAATTATGTGTTAAGTTGCGATGATAAAGGTTTTTCATTTTTGGCACTTTTGCGCATAAAGTAGCTCAAACTTGATTTGTTTTGCACGAAACATGGCACACAACACTATTTGGTATATATTATTTTGTTGAAGTGGTTATAATTGTAAATCATAGTCATATGCTAGAAATTATGTGTTAACTTGCGGTTTTAAGTGTTTTTTAAGCGTTTTTGGCACTTTTGCGCGTAAAGTAGCTCAAACTTGGTTTGTTTTAAACGAAACTTAGCACACAACACTATTTGGTATATATTATTTTCTTGAAGTGGTTATAATTATAAATCCTAGTAATATGTTAGAACTTACGTGTTAAGTTGCGATAAGGGTTTTTATGCGTTTTTTACACTTTTGCACATAAAGTAGCTTACTTGGTTTATTTTGTACGAAACTTGGCACACAACACTATTTGGTATATATTATTGTGATTAAGTGGTTAGAATTGTAAATCATAGTCATATGCTAGAAATTACGTGTTAAGTTGCGATTTTAAGTGTTTTTTAAGCGTTTTTGGCACTTTTGTGCATAAAGTAGCTCAAACTTGGTTTGTTTTGCACGAAACTTGGCACACAACACTATATTGTATACATTATTGTGTTGAAGTGGTTAGAATCGTAAATCATAGTCATATGCTAGAAATTATGTGTTAAGTTGCGATTATAAGGGTTTAAATTTGTTTTTGTCACTTTTCCGCATAAAGTAGCTCAAACTTGATTTGTTTTGCACGAAACTTGGCACACAACACTATTTGGTATATATTATTTTGTTGAAGTAATTATAATTCTAAATCATAGTCATATGCTAGAAATTATGTGTTAAGTTGCGGTTTTAAGTGTTTTTTAAGCGTTTTTGGCACTTTTGCGCATAAAGTAGCTCAAACTTGGTTTGTTTTGCACGTGAGTTTGTACAAAACTCTATTTTGTATATGTTTTTATTTTGAAGTGGTTATAATAGTAAATCATAGTCATATGCTAGAAACTACGTGCTAAGTTGCGATTTTAAGAGTTTTTAAGCGTTTTTGACACTTTTGCGCATAAGGTAGCTTAAACTTGGTTTGTTTTGCACGAAACTTGGCAAACATCAATATTTGGTATAGATTATTGTGTTGAAGTGGTTAGAATTGTAAATCAAAGTTATATGCTACTAATTATGTGTTAATTTGCGGTTTTAAGGGTTTTTTAAGACTTTTCGGCACTTTTGCGCATAAAGTAGCTCAAACATAGTTTGTTATTGTGTTGAAGTGGTTAGAATTGTAAATCATAGTCATATGCTAGAAATTATGTGTTAAGTTGCGATTATGAGGGATTTAATTCATTTTTGGAACTTTTGCGCATAAATTAGCTCAAACTTTGTTTGTTTTGCATGAAACTTGGCACACAACACTATATGGTATATACTATTGTGTTGAAGTGGTTAGAATTGTAAATCATAATCATATGCTAGAATTTACGTGTTAAGTTGCGATTTTAAGCGTTTTTTAAGCGTTTTTGGCACTTTTGCGCATAAAGTAGCTCAAACTTGGTTTGTTTTGCACGAAAATAGGCACAGAAATTTATTTTGTATATATTTTTGTTTTGAAGTGGTTATAATTGTAAATCAGAGTCATTTGCTAGAAATTACGTGTTAAGTTGTGATTTTTACAGTTTTTAAGCGTTTTTGATACTTTTGCGCATAAAGTAGCTTAAACTTGGTTTGTTTTGCACGAAACTTGGCACACAACATTATTTGGTGTATATTATTGTGTTGAAGTGGTTAGAATTGCAATTCATAGTCATATGCTATAAAGTATGTGTTAAGTTGCGATTTTACGGGTTTTTATGCGTTTTTGGCATTTTTGCGCATAAAGTAGCTCAAACTTTGTTTGTTTTGCACGAAACTTGGCACAGAACACTATTTGGTATATATTATTGTGTTGATGTTGTTAGAATTGTAAATCATAGTGATATGCTAGAAATTACGTGTGTAGTTACGATTTTAAGGGTATTTTAAGCGTTTTTGGCACTTTTGCGCATAAAGTAGCTCAAACTTGGTTTGTTTTAAACGAAACATGGCACACAACACTATTTATTATATATTATTTTCTTGAAGTGGTTATAATTATAAATCTCAGTAATATGCTAGAAATTACGTGTTAAGTTGCGATTTTAAGAGTTTTTAAGCGTTTTTGGCACTTTTGCGCATAAAGTAGCTCAAACTTGGTTTGTTTTGCACGAAACTAGGCACACAACACTATATGGTATATATTATTGTGTTGAAGTGGTTAGAATTGTAAATTATAGTTATGTGCTAGAAATTATGTGTTAAGTTGCGATGATAAAGGTTTTTCGTTTTTAGCACTTTTGCGCATAAAGTAGCTCAAACTTGATTTGTTTTGCACGAAACATGGCACACAACACTATTTGGTATATATTATTTTGTTGAAGTGGTTATAATTGTAAATCATAGTCATATGCTTGAAATTATGTGTTAAGTAGCAGTTTTAAGTGTTTTTTAAGCGTTTTTGGCACTTTTGCGCGTAAAGTAGCTCAAACTTGGTTTGTTTTAAACGAAACTTGGCACACAACACTATTTGGTATATATTATTTTCTTGAAGTGGTTATAATTATAAATCCTAGTAATATGTTAGAACTTACGTGTTAAGTTGCGAGTTTAAGGGTTTTTATGCGTTTTTTACACTTTTGCGCATAAAGTAGCTTACTTGTTTTATTTTGTACGAAACTTGGCACACAACACTATTTGGTATATATTATTGTGTTGAAGTGGTTAGAATTGTAAATCATAGTCATATGCTAGAAATTACGTGTTAAGTTGCGATTTTATGTGTTTTTTAAGCGTTTTTGGCACTTTTGCGCATAAAGTACCTCAAACTTGGTTTGTTTTGCACGAAACTTGGCACACAACACTATATTGTATACATTATTCTGTTGAAGTGGTTAGAATCGTAAATCATAGTCATATGCTAGAAATTATGTGTTAAGTTGCGATTATAAGGGTTTAAATTTGTTTTTGTCACTTTTTCGCATAAAGTAGCTCAAACTTGATTTGTTTTGCACGAAACTTGGCACACAACACTATTTGGTATATATTATTTTGTTGAAGTAATTATAATTCTAAATCATAGTCATATGCTAGAAATTATGTGTTAAGTTGCGATTTTAAGTGTTTTTTAAGCGTTTTTGGCACTTTTGCGCATAAAGTAGCTCAAACTTGGTTTGTTTTGCACGCGAGTTTGTACAAAACTCTATTTTGTATATGTTTTTATTTTGAAGTGGTTATAATAGTAAATCATAGTCATATGCTAGAAACTACGTGCTAAGTTGCGATTTTAAGAGTTTTTAAGCGTTTTTGACATTTTTGCGCATAAGGTAGCTTAAACTTGGTTTGTTTTGCACGAAACTTGGCAAACATCAATATTTGGTATAGATTATTGTGTTGAAGTGGTTAGAATTGTAAATCAAAGTTATATGCTACTAATTATGTGTTAATTTGCGGTTTTAAGGGTTTTTTAAGACTTTTCGGCACTTTTGCGCATAAAGTAGCTCAAACTTAGTTTGTTATTGTGTTGAAGAGGTTAGAATTGTAAATCATAGTCATATGCTAGAAATTATGTGTTAAGTTGCGATTATGAGGGATTTAATTCATTTTTGGAACTTTTGCGCATAAATTAGCTCAAACTTTGTTTGTTTTGCATGAAACTTGGCACACAACACTATATGGTATATACTATTGTGTTGAAGTGGTTAGAATTGTAAACCATAGTTATATGCTAGAAATTACGTGTTAAGTTGCAATTATAAGGGATTTAATTTGTTTTTGCACTTTTGCGCATAAAGTATTTCCAACTTTTTTTGTTTTGCACGAAACTTGGAACACAACACTATTATGTATATATTATTGTGTTAAAGTGGTTAGAATTGTGAATCATAGTCATATGCTATAAATTACGTGTTAAGTTGCGATTTAAAGGCTTTTTAAGCGTTTTTGGCACCTTTGCGCATAAAGTAGCTCAAACTTGGTTCGTTTTGCATGAAACTTTGCACACAACACTATTTGGTATATATTATTGTGTTGAAGTGGTTCCAATTTTAAATCATAATCATATGCTAGAATTTACGTGTTAAGTTGCGATTTTAAGCGTTTTTAAGCATTTTTGGCACTTTTGCACATAAAGTAGGTCAAACTTATTTTTGTTTTGCACGAAACTTGCCACACAAAACTATTTGGTATATATTATTTTGTTGATGTGGTTAGAATTGTAAATGATAGTCATATGCTAGAAATTACATGTTAAGTTGCGATTTTAAGGGTTTTTAATCGTTTTTGGCACTTTTGCGCATAAAGTAGCTAAAACTTGGTTTGTTTTGCACGAAAGTTGGCACACAAGACTATTTGGTATCTATTATTGTGTTGAAGTGGTTCGAATTGTAAATCATAATCATATGCTAGAAATTATGTGTTAATTTGCGATTTTAAGGGTTTTTAAGCGTTTTTGGCAATTTTGCGCATAAAGTAGCTCAAACTTGATTTGTTTTGCACGAAACTTGGCACACAACACTTTTTGGTATATATTATTTTTTTGAAGTGGTTAGAATTGTAAATCATAGTCATATGCTAGAACTTAAATGTTAAGTTGCGATTTTAAGGGTTTTTAGGGCATTTTAGGCACTCTTGTGTATAAAGTAGCTCAAACTTAGTTTGTTTTGCACGAAACTTGACACACAACACTATTTGGTATGTATTATTGTGTTAAAGTAGTTAGAAATGTAAATCATAGTCATATTATAGAAATTACGTGTTAAGTTTCGATTTAAACGGTTTTTAAGCTTTTTTGGCACCTTTACGCATAAAGTAGCTCAAACATGGTTTGTTTTGCATGAAACATGGCACAAAAGACTTTTTGGTAAATATTATTGTGTTGAAGTGGTTCAAATTGTAAATCATAATAATATGCTAGTAATTACGTGTTAAGTTGCGATTAAGGGTTTTTAAAGCGTTTTTGGCACTTTTGCGCATAAAGTAGCTCAAACTTATTTTTGTTTTGCACGAAACTTGGCACACAACACTATTTGGTATATATTAGTTTGTTGAAGTGGTTAAATTTGTAAATCATAGTGATATGCTAGAAATTACGTGTTAAGTTGCGATTTGAAGGGTTTTTTTAAGCGTTTTTGGCACTTTTGCGCATAAAGTAGCTCAAACTTGGTTTGTTTTAAACGAAACATGGCACACAACACTATTTAGTATATATTATTTTCTTGAAGTGGTTATAATTATAAATCTCAGTAATATGCTAGAAATTACGTGTTAAGTTGCGATTTTAAGAGTTTTTAAGCGTTTTTGGCACTTTTGCGCATAAAGTAGCTCAAACTTGGTTTGTTTTGCACGAAACTAGGCACACAACACTATATGGTATATATTATTGTGTTGAAGTGGTTAGAATTGTAAATTATAGTTATGTGCTAGAAATTATGTGTTAAGTTGCGATGATAAAGGTTTTTCGTTTTTAGCACTTTTGCGCATAAAGTAGCTCAAACTTGATTTGTTTTGCACGAAACATGGCACACAACACTATTTGGTATATATTATTTTGTTGAAGTGGTTATAATTGTAAATCATAGTCATATGCTTGAAATTATGTGTTAAGTTGCAGTTTTAAGTGTTTTTTAAGCGTTTTTGGCACTTTTGCGCGTAAAGTAGCTCAAACTTGGTTTGTTTTAAACGAAACTTGGCACACAACACTATTTGGTATATATTATTTTCTTGAAGTGGTTATAATTATAAATCCTAGTAATATGTTAGAACTTACGTGTTAAGTTGCGAGTTTAAGGGTTTTTATGCGTTTTTTACACTTTTGCGCATAAAGTAGCTTTCTTGTTTTATTTTGTACGAAACTTGGCACACAACACTATTTGGTATATATTATTGTGTTGAAGTGGTTAGAATTGTAAATCATAGTCATATGCTAGAAATTACGTGTTAAGTTGCGATTTTATGTGTTTTTTAAGCGTTTTTGGCACTTTTGCGCATAAAGTACCTCAAACTTGGTTTGTTTTGCACGAAACTTGGCACACAACACTATATTGTATACATTATTCTGTTGAAGTGGTTAGAATCGTAAATCATAGTCATATGCTAGAAATTATGTGTTAAGTTGCGATTATAAGGGTTTAAATTTGTTTTTGTCACTTTTTCGCATAAAGTAGCTCAAACTTGATTTGTTTTGCACGAAACTTGGCACACAACACTATTTGGTATATATTATTTTGTTGAAGTAATTATAATTCTAAATCATAGTCATATGCTAGAAATTATGTGTTAAGTTGCGATTTTAAGTGTTTTTTAAGCGTTTTTGGCACTTTTGCGCATAAAGTAGCTCAAACTTGGTTTGTTTTGCACGCGAGTTTGTACAAAACTCTATTTTGTATATGTTTTTATTTTGAAGTGGTTATAATAGTAAATCATAGTCATATGCTAGAAACTACGTGCTAAGTTGCGATTTTAAGAGTTTTTAAGCGTTTTTGACATTTTTGCGCATAAGGTAGCTTAAACTTGGTTTGTTTTGCACGAAACTTGGCAAACATCAATATTTGGTATAGATTATTGTGTTGAAGTGGTTAGAATTGTAAATCAAAGTTATATGCTACTAATTATGTGTTAATTTGCGGTTTTAAGGGTTTTTTAAGACTTTTCGGCACTTTTGCGCATAAAGTAGCTCAAACTTAGTTTGTTATTGTGTTGAAGAGGTTAGAATTGTAAATCATAGTCATATGCTAGAAATTATGTGTTAAGTTGCGATTATGAGGGATTTAATTCATTTTTGGAACTTTTGCGCATAAATTAGCTCAAACTTTGTTTGTTTTGCATGAAACTTGGCACACAACACTATATGGTATATACTATTGTGTTGAAGTGGTTAGAATTGTAAACCATAGTTATATGCTAGAAATTACGTGTTAAGTTGCAATTATAAGGGATTTAATTTGTTTTTGCACTTTTGCGCATAAAGTATTTCCAACTTTTTTTGTTTTGCACGAAACTTGGAACACAACACTATTATGTATATATTATTGTGTTAAAGTGGTTAGAATTGTGAATCATAGTCATATGCTATAAATTACGTGTTAAGTTGCGATTTAAAGGCTTTTTAAGCGTTTTTGGCACCTTTGCGCATAAAGTAGCTCAAACTTGGTTCGTTTTGCATGAAACTTTGCAAACAACACTATTTGGTATATATTATTGTGTTGAAGTGGTTCCAATTTTAAATCATAATCATATGCTAGAATTTACGTGTTAAGTTGCGATTTTAAGCGTTTTTAAGCATTTTTGGCACTTTTGCACATAAAGTAGGTCAAACTTATTTTTGTTTTGCACGAAACTTGCCACACAAAACTATTTGGTATATATTATTTTGTTGATGTGGTTAGAATTGTAAATGATAGTCATATGCTAGAAATTACATGTTAAGTTGCGATTTTAAGGGTTTTTAATCGTTTTTGGCACTTTTGCGCATAAAGTAGCTAAAACTTGGTTTGTTTTGCACGAAAGTTGGCACACAAGACTATTTGGTATCTATTATTGTGTTGAAGTGGTTCGAATTGTAAATCATAATCATATGCTAGAAATTATGTGTTAATTTGCGATTTTAAGGGTTTTTAAGCGTTTTTGGCAATTTTGCGCATAAAGTAGCTCAAACTTGATTTGTTTTGCACGAAACTTGGCACACAACACTTTTTGGTATATATTATTTTTTTGAAGTGGTTAGAATTGTAAATCATAGTCATATGCTAGAACTTACATGTTAAGTTGCGATTTTAAGGGTTTTTAGGGCATTTTAGGCACTCTTGTGTATAAAGTAGCTCAAACTTAGTTTGTTTTGCACGAAACTTGACACACAACACTATTTGGTATGTATTATTGTGTTAAAGTAGTTAGAAATGTAAATCATAGTCATATTATAGAAATTACGTGTTAAGTTGCGATTTAAACGGTTTTTAAGCTTTTTTGGCACCTTTACGCATAAAGTAGCTCAAACATGGTTTGTTTTGCATGAAACATGGCACAAAAGACTTTTTGGTAAATATTATTGTGTTGAAGTGGTTCAAATTGTAAATCATAATAATATGCTAGTAATTACGTGTTAAGTTGCGATTAAGGGTTTTTAAAGCGTTTTTGGCACTTTTGCGCATAAAGTAGCTCAAACTTATTTTTGTTTTGCACGAAACTTGGCACACAACACTATTTGGTATATATTAGTTTGTTGAAGTGGTTAAATTTGTAAATCATAGTGATATGCTAGAAATTACGTGTTAAGTTGCGATTTGAAGGGTTTTTTTAAGCGTTTTTGGCACTTTTGCGCATAAAGTAGCTCAAACTTGGTTTGTTTTAAACGAAACATGGCACACAACACTATTTAGTATATATTATTTTCTTGAAGTGGTTATAATTATAAATCTCAGTAATATGCTAGAAATTACGTGTTAAGTTGCGATTTTAAAAGTTTTTAAGCGTTTTTGGCACTTTTGCGCATAAAGTAGCTCAAACTTGGTTTGTTTTGCACGAAACTAGGCACACAACACTATATGGTATATATTATTGTGTTGAAGTGGTTAGAATTGTAAATTATAGTTATGTGCTAGAAATTATGTGTTAAGTTGCGATGATAAAGGTTTTTCGTTTTTAGCACTTTTGCGCATAAAGTAGCTCAAACTTGATTTGTTTTGCACGAAACATGGCACATAACACTATTTGGTATATATTATTTTGTTGAAGTGGTTATAATTGTAAATCATAGTCATATGCTTGAAATTATGTGTTAAGTTGCAGTTTTAAGTGTTTTTTTAAGCGTTTTTGGCACTTTTGCGCGTAAAGTAGCTCAAACTTGGTTTGTTTTAAACGAAACTTGGCACACAACACTATTTGGTATATATTATTTTCTTGAAGTGGTTATAATTATAAATCCTAGTAATATGTTAGAACTTACGTGTTAAGTTGCGAGTTTAAGGGTTTTTATGCGTTTTTTACACTTTTGCGCATAAAGTAGCTTTCTTGTTTTATTTTGTACGAAACTTGGCACACAACACTATTTGGTATATATTATTGTGTTGAAGTGGTTAGAATTGTAAATCATAGTCATATGCTAGAAATTACGTGTTAAGTTGCGATTTTATGTGTTTTTTAAGCGTTTTTGGCACTTTTGCGCATAAAGTACCTCAAACTTGGTTTGTTTTGCACGAAACTTGGCACACAACACTATATTGTATACATTATTCTGTTGAAGTGGTTAGAATCGTAAATCATAGTCATATGCTAGAAATTATGTGTTAAGTTGCGATTATAAGGGTTTAAATTTGTTTTTGTCACTTTTTCGCATAAAGTAGCTCAAACTTGATTTGTTTTGCACGAAACTTGGCACACAACACTATTTGGTATATATTATTTTGTTGAAGTAATTATAATTCTAAATCATAGTCATATGCTAGAAATTATGTGTTAAGTTGCGATTTTATGTGTTTTTTAAGCGTTTTTGGCACTTTTGCGCATAAAGTAGCTCAAACTTGGTTTGTTTTGTACGCGAGTTTGTACAAAACTCTATTTTGTATATGTTTTTATTTTGAAGTGGTTATAATAGTAAATCATAGTCATATGCTAGAAACTACGTGCTAAGTTGCGATTTTAAGAGTTTTTAAGCGTTTTTGACATTTTTGCGCATAAGGTAGCTTAAACTTGGTTTGTTTTGCACGAAACTTGGCAAACATCAATATTTGGTATACATTATTGTGTTGAAGTGGTTAGAATTGTAAATCAAAGTTATATGCTACTAATTATGTGTTAATTTGCGGTTTTAAGGGTTTTTTAAGACTTTTCGGCACTTTTGCGCATAAAGTAGCTCAAACTTAGTTTGTTATTGTGTTGAAGAGGTTAGAATTGTAAATCATAGTCATATGCTAGAAATTATGTGTTAAGTTGCGATTATGAGGGATTTAATTCATTTTTGGAACTTTTGCGCATAAATTAGCTCAAACTTTGTTTGTTTTGCATGAAACTTGGCACACAACACTATATGGTATATACTATTGTGTTGAAGTGGTTAGAATTGTAAACCATAGTTATATGCTAGAAATTACGTGTTAAGTTGCAATTATAAGGGATTTAATTTGTTTTTGCACTTTTGCGCATAAAGTATTTCCAACTTTTTTTGTTTTGCACGAAACTTGGAACACAACACTATTATGTATATATTATTGTGTTAAAGTGGTTAGAATTGTGAATCATAGTCATATGCTATAAATTACGTGTTAAGTTGCGATTTAAAGGCTTTTTAAGCGTTTTTGGCACCTTTGCGCATAAAGTAGCTCAAACTTGGTTCGTTTTGCATGAAACTTTGCAATTTGGTATATATTATTGTGTTGAAGTGGTTCCAATTTTAAATCATAATCATATGCTAGAATTTACGTGTTAAGTTGCGATTTTAAGCGTTTTTTAAGCATTTTTGGCACTTTTGCACATAAAGTAGGTCAAACTTATTTTTGTTTTGCACGAAACTTGCCACACAAAAACTATTTGGTATATATTATTTTGTTGATGTGGTTAGAATTGTAAATGATAGTCATATGCTAGAAATTACATGTTAAGTTGCGATTTTAAGGGTTTTTAATCGTTTTTGGCACTTTTGCGCATAAAGTAGCTAAAACTTGGTTTGTTTTGCACGAAAGTTGGCACACAAGACTATTTGGTATCTATTATTGTGTTGAAGTGGTTCGAATTGTAAATCATAATCATATGCTAGAAATTATGTGTTAATTTGCGATTTTAAGGGTTTTTAAGCGTTTTTTGGCAATTTTGCGCATAAAAGTAGCTCAAACTTGATTTGTTTTGCACGAAACTTGGCACACAACACTTTTTGGTATATATTATTTTTTTGAAGTGGTTAGAATTGTAAATCATAGTCATATGCTAGAACTTACATGTTAAGTTGCGATTTTAAGGGTTTTTAGGGCATTTTAGGCACTCTTGTGTATAAAGTAGCTCAAACTTAGTTTGTTTTGCACGAAACTTGACACACAACACTATTTGGTATGTATTATTGTGTTAAAGTAGTTAGAAATGTAAATCATAGTCATATTATAGAAATTACGTGTTAAGTTGCGATTTAAAACGGTTTTTAAGCTTTTTTGGCACCTTTACCGCATAAAGTAGCTCAAACATGGTTTGTTTTGCATGAAACATGGCACAAAAGACTTTTTGGTAAATATTATTGTGTTGAAGTGGTTCAAATTGTAAATCATAATAATATGCTAGTAATTACGTGTTAAGTTGCGATTAAGGGTTTTTAAAGCGTTTTTGGCACTTTTGCGCATAAAGTAGCTCAAACTTATTTTTGTTTTGCACGAAACTTGGCACCACAACACTATTTGGTATATATTAGTTTGTTGAAGTGGTTAAATTTGTAAATCATAGTGATATGCTAGAAATTACGTGTTAAGTTGCGATTTGAAGGGTTTTTTTAAGCGTTTTTTGGCACTTTTTGCGCATAAAGTAGCTCAAACTTGGTTTGTTTTAAACGAAACATGGCACACAACACTATTTAGTATATATTATTTTCTTGAAGTGGTTATAATTATAAATCTCAGTAATATGCTAGAAATTACGTGTTAAGTTGCGATTTTAAGAGTTTTTAAGCGTTTTTTGGCACTTTTTGCGCATAAAGTAGCTCAAACTTGGTTTGTTTTGCACGAAACTAGGCACACAACACTATATGGTATATATTATTGTGTTGAAGTGGTTAGAATTGTAAATTATAGTTATGTGCTAGAAATTATGTGTTAAGTTGCGATGATAAAGGTTTTTCGTTTTTAGCACTTTTGCGCATAAAGTAGCTCAAACTTGATTTGTTTTGCATGAAACATGGCACACAACACTATTTGGTATATATTATTTTGTTGAAGTGGTTATAATTGTAAATCATAGTCATATGCTTGAAATTATGTGTTAAGTTGCAGTTTTAAGTGTTTTTTTAAGCGTTTTTGGCACTTTTGCGCGTAAAGTAGCTCAAACTTGGTTTGTTTTAAAACGAAACTTGGCACACAACACTATTTGGTATATATTATTTTCTTGAAGTGGTTATAATTATAAATCCTAGTAATATGTTAGAACTTACGTGTTAAGTTGCGAGTTTAAGGGTTTTTTATGCGTTTTTTACACTTTTGCGCATAAAGTAGCTTACTTGTTTTATTTTGTACGAAACTTGGCACACAACACTATTTGGTATATATTATTGTGTTGAAGTGGTTAGAATTGTAAATCATAGTCATATGCTAGAAATTACGTGTTAAGTTGCGATTTTATGTGTTTTTTAAGCGTTTTTTGGCACTTTTGCGCATAAAGTACCTCAAACTTGGTTTGTTTTGCACGAAACTTGGCACACAACACTATATTGTATACATTATTCTGTTGAAGTGGTTAGAATCGTAAATCATAGTCATATGCTAGAAATTATGTGTTAAGTTGCGATTATAAGGGTTTAAATTTGTTTTTCGTCACTTTTTCGCATAAAGTAGCTCAAACTTGATTTGTTTTGCACGAAACTTGGCACACAACACTTTTTGGTATATATTATTTTTTTGAAGTGGTTAGAATTGTAAATCATAGTCATATGCTAGAACTTACATGTTAAGTTGCGATTTTAAGGGTTTTTAGGGCATTTTAGGCACTCTTGTGTATAAAGTAGCTCAAACTTAGTTTGTTTTGCACGAAACTTGACACACAACACTATTTGGTATGTATTATTGTGTTAAAGTAGTTAGAAATGTAAATCATAGTCATATTATAGAAATTACGTGTTAAGTTTCGATTTAAACGGTTTTTAAGCTTTTTTGGCACCTTTACGCATAAAGTAGCTCAAACATGGTTTGTTTTGCATGAAACATGGCACAAAAGACTTTTTGGTAAATATTATTGTGTTGAAGTGGTTCAAATTGTAAATCATAATAATATGCTAGTAATTACGTGTTAAGTTGCGATTAAGGGTTTTTAAAGCGTTTTTGGCACTTTTGCGCATAAAGTAGCTCAAACTTATTTTTGTTTTGCACGAAACTTGGCACACAACACTATTTGGTATATATTAGTTTGTTGAAGTGGTTAAATTTGTAAATCATAGTGATATGCTAGAAATTACGTGTTAAGTTGCGATTTGAAGGGTTTTTTTAAGCGTTTTTTGGCACTTTTGCGCATAAAGTAGCTGAAACTTGGTTTGTTTTAAACGAAACATGGCACACAACACTATTTAGTATATATTATTTTCTTGAAGTGGTTATAATTATAAATCTCAGTAATATGCTAGAAATTACGTGTTAAGTTGCGATTTTAAGAGTTTTTAAGCGTTTTTGGCACTTTTGCGCATAAAGTAGCTCAAACTTGGTTTGTTTTGCACGAAACTAGGCACACAACACTATATGGTATATATTATTGTGTTGAAGTGGTTAGAATTGTAAATTATAGTTTATGTGCTAGAAATTATGTGTTAAGTTGCGATGATAAAGGTTTTTCGTTTTTAGCACTTTTGCGCATAAAGTAGCTCAAACTTGATTTGTTTTGCACGAAACATGGCACACAACACTATTTGGTATATATTATTTTGTTGAAGTGGTTATAATTGTAAATCATAGTCATATGCTTGAAATTATGTGTTAAGTTGCAGTTTTAAGTGTTTTTTAAGCGTTTTTGGCACTTTTGCGCGTAAAGTAGCTCAAACTTGGTTTGTTTTAAACGAAACTTGGCACACAACACTATTTGGTATATATTATTTTCTTGAAGTGGTTATAATTATAAATCCTAGTAATATGTTAGAACTTACGTGTTAAGTTGCGAGTTTAAGGGTTTTTATGCGTTTTTTACACTTTTGCGCATAAAGTAGCTTTCTTGTTTATTTTTGTACGAAACTTGGCACACAACACTATTTGGTATATATTATTGTGTTGAAGTGGTTAGAATTGTAAATCATAGTCATATGCTAGAAATTACGTGTTAAGTTGCGATTTTATGTGTTTTTTAAGCGTTTTTGGCACTTTTGCGCATAAAGTACCTCAAACTTGGTTTGTTTTGCACGAAACTTGGCACACAACACTATATTGTATACATTATTCTGTTGAAGTGGTTAGAATCGTAAATCATAGTCATATGCTAGAAATTATGTGTTAAGTTGCGATTATAAGGGTTTAAATTTGTTTTTGTCACTTTTTCGCATAAAGTAGCTCAAACTTGATTTGTTTTGCACGAAACTTGGCACACAACACTATTTGGTATATATTATTTTGTTGAAGTAATTATAATTCTAAATCATAGTCATATGCTAGAAATTATGTGTTAAGTTGCGATTTTAAGTGTTTTTTTAAGCGTTTTTGGCACTTTTGCGCATAAAGTAGCTCAAACTTGGTTTGTTTTGCACGCGAGTTTGTACAAAACTCTATTTTGTATATGTTTTTATTTTGAAGTGGTTATAATAGTAAATCATAGTCATATGCTAGAAACTACGTGCTAAGTTGCGATTTTAAGAGTTTTTAAGCGTTTTTGACATTTTTGCGCATAAGGTAGCTTAAACTTGGTTTGTTTTGCACGAAACTTGGCAAACATCAATATTTGGTATAGATTATTGTGTTGAAGTGGTTAGAATTGTAAATCAAAGTTATATGCTACTAATTATGTGTTAATTTGCGGTTTTAAGGGTTTTTTAAGACTTTTCGGCACTTTTGCGCATAAAGTAGCTCAAACTTAGTTTGTTATTGTGTTGAAGAGGTTAGAATTGTAAATCATAGTCATATGCTAGAAATTATGTGTTATGTTGCGATTATGAGGGATTTAATTCATTTTTGGAACTTTTGCGCATAAATTAGCTCAAACTTTGTTTGTTTTGCATGAAACTTGGCACACAACACTATATGGTATATACTATTGTGTTGAAGTGGTTAGAATTGTAAACCATAGTTATATGCTAGAAATTACGTGTTAAGTTGCAATTATAAGGGATTTAATTTGTTTTTGCACTTTTGCGCATAAAGTATTTCCAACTTTTTTTGTTTTGCACGAAACTTGGAACACAACACTATTATGTATATATTATTGTGTTAAAGTGGTTAGAATTGTGAATCATAGTCATATGCTATAAATTACGTGTTAAGTTGCGATTTAAAGGCTTTTTAAGCGTTTTTGGCACCTTTGCGCATAAAGTAGCTCAAACTTGGTTCGTTTTGCATGAAACTTTGCAAACAACACTATTTGGTATATATTATTGTGTTGAAGTGGTTCCAATTTTAAATCATAATCATATGCTAGAATTTACGTGTTAAGTTGCGATTTTAAGCGTTTTTAAGCATTTTTGGCACTTTTGCACATAAAGTAGGTCAAACTTATTTTTGTTTTGCACGAAACTTGCCACACAAAACTATTTGGTATATATTATTTTGTTGATGTGGTTAGAATTGTAAATGATAGTCATATGCTAGAAAATTACATGTTAAGTTGCGATTTTAAGGGTTTTTTAATCGTTTTTGGCACTTTTGCGCATAAAGTAGCTAAAACTTGGTTTGTTTTGCACGAAAGTTGGCACACAAGACTATTTGGTATCTATTATTGTGTTGAAGTGGTTCGAATTGTAAATCATAATCATATGCTAGAAATTATGTGTTAATTTGCGATTTTAAGGGTTTTTAAGCGTTTTTGGCAATTTTGCGCATAAAGTAGCTCAAACTTGATTTGTTTTGCACGAAACTTGGCACACAACACTTTTTGGTATATATTATTTTTTTGAAGTGGTTAGAATTGTAAATCATAGTCATATGCTAGAACTTACATGTTAAGTTGCGATTTTAAGGGTTTTTAGGGCATTTTAGGCACTCTTGTGTATAAAGTAGCTCAAACTTAGTTTGTTTTGCACGAAACTTGACACACAACACTATTTGGTATGTATTATTGTGTTAAAGTAGTTAGAAATGTAAATCATAGTCATATTATAGAAATTACGTGTTAAGTTGCGATTTAAACGGTTTTTAAGCTTTTTTGGCACCTTTACGCATAAAGTAGCTCAAACATGGTTTGTTTTGCATGAAACATGGCACAAAAGACTTTTTGGTAAATATTATTGTGTTGAAGTGGTTCAAATTGTAAATCATAATAATATGCTAGTAATTACGTGTTAAGTTGCGATTAAGGGTTTTTAAAGCGTTTTTGGCACTTTTGCGCATAAAGTAGCTCAAACTTATTTTTGTTTTGCACGAAACTTGGCACACAACACTATTTGGTATATATTAGTTTGTTGAAGTGGTTAAATTTGTAAATCATAGTGATATGCTAGAAATTACGTGTTAAGTTGCGATTTGAAGGGTTTTTTTTAAGCGTTTTTGGCACTTTTGCGCATAAAGTAGCTCAAACTTGGTTTGTTTTAAACGAAACATGGCACACAACACTATTTAGTATATATTATTTTCTTGAAGTGGTTATAATTATAAATCTCAGTAATATGCTAGAAATTACGTGTTAAGTTGCGATTTTAAGAGTTTTTAAGCGTTTTTGGCACTTTTGCGCATAAAGTAGCTCAAACTTGGTTTGTTTTGCACGAAACTAGGCACACAACACTATATGGTATATATTATTGTGTTGAAGTGGTTAGAATTGTAAATTATAGTTATGTGCTAGAAATTATGTGTTAAGTTGCGATGATAAAGGTTTTTCGTTTTTAGCACTTTTGCGCATAAAGTAGCTCAAACTTGATTTGTTTTGCACGAAACATGGCACATAACACTATTTGGTATATATTATTTTGTTGAAGTGGTTATAATTGTAAATCATAGTCATATGCTTGAAATTATGTGTTAAGTTGCAGTTTTAAGTGTTTTTTAAGCGTTTTTGGCACTTTTGCGCGTAAAGTAGCTCAAACTTGGTTTGTTTTAAACGAAACTTGGCACACAACACTATTTGGTATATATTATTTTCTTGAAGTGGTTATAATTATAAATCCTAGTAATATGTTAGAACTTACGTGTTAAGTTGCGAGTTTAAGGGTTTTTATGCGTTTTTTACACTTTTGCGCATAAAGTAGCTTTCTTGTTTTATTTTGTACGAAACTTGGCACACAACACTATTTGGTATATATTATTGTGTTGAAGTGGTTAGAATTGTAAATCATAGTCATATGCTAGAAATTACGTGTTAAGTTGCGATTTTATGTGTTTTTTAAGCGTTTTTTGGCACTTTTGCGCATAAAGTACCTCAAACTTGGTTTGTTTTGCACGAAACTTGGCACACAACACTATATTGTATACATTATTCTGTTGAAGTGGTTAGAATCGTAAATCATAGTCATATGCTAGAAATTATGTGTTAAGTTGCGATTATAAGGGTTTAAATTTGTTTTTGTCACTTTTTTCGCATAAAGTAGCTCAAACTTGATTTGTTTTGCACGAAACTTGGCACACAACACTATTTGGTATATATTATTTTGTTGAAGTAATTATAATTCTAAATCATAGTCATATGCTAGAAATTATGTGTTAAGTTGCGATTTTAAGTGTTTTTTAAGCGTTTTTGGCACTTTTGCGCATAAAGTAGCTCAAACTTGGTTTGTTTTGCACGCGAGTTTGTACAAAACTCTATTTTGTATATGTTTTTATTTTGAAGTGGTTATAATAGTAAATCATAGTCATATGCTAGAAACTACGTGCTAAGTTGCGATTTTAAGAGTTTTTAAGCGTTTTTGACATTTTTGCGCATAAGGTAGCTTAAACTTGGTTTGTTTTGCACGAAACTTGGCAAACATCAATATTTGGTATAGATTATTGTGTTGAAGTGGTTAGAATTGTAAATCAAAGTTATATGCTACTAATTATGTGTTAATTTGCGGTTTTAAGGGTTTTTTAAGACTTTTCGGCACTTTTGCGCATAAAGTAGCTCAAACTTAGTTTGTTATTGTGTTGAAGAGGTTAGAATTGTAAATCATAGTCATATGCTAGAAATTATGTGTTAAGTTGCGATTATGAGGGATTTAATTCATTTTTGGAACTTTTGCGCATAAATTAGCTCAAACTTTGTTTGTTTTGCATGAAACTTGGCACACAACACTATATGGTATATACTATTGTGTTGAAGTGGTTAGAATTGTAAACCATAGTTATATGCTAGAAATTACGTGTTAAGTTGCAATTATAAGGGATTTAATTTGTTTTTTGCACTTTTGCGCATAAAGTATTTCCAACTTTTTTTGTTTTGCACGAAACTTGGAACACAACACTATTATGTATATATTATTGTGTTAAAGTGGTTAGAATTGTGAATCATAGTCATATGCTATAAATTACGTGTTAAGTTGCGATTTAAAGGCTTTTTAAGCGTTTTTGGCACCTTTGCGCATAAAGTAGCTCAAACTTGGTTCGTTTTGCATGAAACTTTGCACACAACACTATTTGGTATATATTATTGTGTTGAAGTGGTTCCAATTTTAAATCATAATCATATGCTAGAATTTACGTGTTAAGTTGCGATTTTAAGCGTTTTTAAGCATTTTTGGCACTTTTGCACATAAAGTAGGTCAAACTTATTTTTGTTTTGCACGAAACTTGCCACACAAAACTATTTGGTATATATTATTTTGTTGATGTGGTTAGAATTGTAAATGATATTCATATGCTAGAAATTACATGTTAAGTTGCGATTTTAAGGGTTTTTAATCGTTTTTGGCACTTTTGCGCATAAAGTAGCTAAAACTTGGTTTGTTTTGCACGAAAGTTGGCACACAAGACTATTTGGTATCTATTATTGTGTTGAAGTGGTTCGAATTGTAAATCATAATCATATGCTAGAAATTATGTGTTAATTTGCGATTTTAAGGGTTTTTAAGCGTTTTTGGCAATTTTGCGCATAAAGTAGCTCAAACTTGATTTGTTTTGCACGAAACTTGGCACACAACACTTTTTGGTATATATTATTTTTTTGAAGTGGTTAGAATTGTAAATCATAGTCATATGCTAGAACTTACATGTTAAGTTGCGATTTTAAGGGTTTTTAGGGCATTTTAGGCACTCTTGTGTATAAAGTAGCTCAAACTTAGTTTGTTTTGCATGAAACTTGACACACAACACTATTTGGTATGTATTATTGTGTTAAAGTTGTTAGAAATGTAAATCATAGTCATATTATAGAAATTACGTGTTAAGTTGCGATTTAAACGGTTTTTAAGCTTTTTTGGCACCTTTACGCATAAAGTAGCTCAAACATGGTTTGTTTTGCATGAAACATGGCACAAAAGACTTTTTGGTAAATATTATTGTGTTGAAGGGGTTCAAATTGTAAATCATAATAATATGCTAGTAATTACGTGTTAAGTTGCGATTAAGGGTTTTTAAAGCGTTTTTGGCACTTTTGCGCATAAAGTAGCTCAAACTTATTTTTGTTTTGCACGAAACTTGGCACACAACACTATTTGGTATATATTAGTTTGTTGAAGTGGTTAAATTTGTAAATCATAGTGATATGCTAGAAATTACGTGTTAAGTTGCGATTTGAAGGGTTTTTTTAAGCGTTTTTGGCACTTTTGCGCATAAAGTAACACAAACTGGGTATGTTTTGCACGAATCGTGGCACACAACACTATTTGGTATAAATTATTGTGTTGTAGTGGTTAGAATTGTAAATCATAGTCATATGCTAGAAATTATGTGTTAAGTTTCGGTTTTAAGGGTTTTCAAAGCGTTTTTGGCACTTTTGCGCATAATGTAGCTCAAACTTAGTTTGTATTGCTCGAAACTTGGCACACAACACTATTTGGTATGTATTATTGTGTTAAAGTGGTTAGAATTGTAAATCATAGTCATATGTTAGAAATTACGTGTTAAGTTGCGATTTTAAGGGTTTTATACGCATTCTTTGCACTTTTGCGCATAAAGAAGCTTAAACTTTGTTTGTTTTTCACGAAACTTGGCATACAACATTATTTGGTATATATTATTGTGTAGAAGTGGTTAGAATTGTAAATCATAGTCATATGCTAAAAATTATGTGTTAAGTTGCGATTTTACGGGTTTTTTACGCGTTTTTGGCATTTTTACGTATAAAGTTGCTCAAACTTGGTTTGTTTTGCACGAAACTTGGCACACTATTTCGTATATATTATTGTGTTGATGTTGTTAGAATTTTAAATAATAGTCTTATGCTAGAAATTACGTGTTAAGTTGCGATTTTAAGGGTTTTTAAGTGTTTTTGGCTCTTTTGCGCATAAAGTAGCTCAAACTTGGTTCGTTTTAAACGAAACACGGCACACAACACTATTTGGTATATATTATTTTCTTGAAGTGGTTATAATTATAAATCCTAGTAATATGCTAGAAATTACGTGTTAAGTTGCGATTTTAAGAGTTTTTAAGCGTTTTGGGCACTTTTGCGCATAAAGTAGCTCAAACTTGGTTTGTTTTGCACGAAACTTGGCACACAACACTATATGGTATATATTATTTTGTTGAAGTGGTTAGAATTTTAAATTATAGTTATATGCTTGAAATTATGTGTTAAGTTGCGATTATAAAGGTTTTTCGTTTTAGGCACTTTTGCGCATAAATTAGCTCAAACTTGATTTGTTTTGCACGAAACTTGGCACACAAAACTATTTGGTATATATTATTTTCTTGAATTGGTTATAATTGTAAATCATAGTCATATGCTAGATATTATGTGTTAAGTTGCGGTTTTAAGTATTTATTAAGCGTTTTTGGCACTTTTGCGCATAAAGTAGCTTAAACTTGGTTTGTTTTGCACGAAACTTGGCACACAACACTATTTGGTAAATATTATTGTGTTGATGTTGTTAGAATTGTAAATCATAGTCATATGCTAGAAATTACGTATTAAGTTGCGATTTTAAGGGTTTTTTAAGTGTTTTTTGGCACTTTTGCGCATAAAGTAGCTCACACTTGGTTTGTTTTAAACGAAACATGGCACACAACACTATTTGGTATATATTATTTTCTTGAAATGGTTATAATTATAAATCCTAGTAATATGCTAGAAATTACGTGTTAAGTTGCGATTTTAAGGATTTTTAAGCGTTTTTGGCACTTTTGCGCCTAAAGTAGCTCAAACTTGGTTTGTTTTGCACGAAACTTGGCACACAACACTATATTGTATACATTATTGTGTTGAAGTGGTTAGAAATGTAAATCATAGTCATATGCTAAAAATTACGTGTTAAGTTGCGATATTACGGGTTTTTATTCGTTTTTGGCATTTTTGCGCATAAAGTAGTTCAAACTTGGTTTGTTTTGCACGAAACTTGGCACACAACACTATTTGGTAAATATTATTGTGTTGATGTTGTTAGAATTGTAAATCATAGTCATATGCTAGAAATTACGTATTAAGTTGCGATTTTAAGGGTTTTTTAAGTGTTTTTTGGCACTTTTGCGCATAAAGTAGCTCACACTTGGTTTGTTTTAAACGAAACATGGCACACAACACTATTTGGTATATATTATTTTCTTGAAATGGTTATAATTATAAATCCTAGTAATATGCTAGAAATTACGTGTTAAGTTGCGATTTTAAGGATTTTTAAGCGTTTTTTGGCACTTTTGCGCCTAAAGTAGCTCAAACTTAGTTTGTTTTGCACGAAACTTGGCACACAACACTATATTGTATACATTATTGTGTTGAAGTGGTTAGAATTGTAAATCATAGTCATATGCTAGAAATTATGTGTTAATTTGCGATTATAAGGGTTTAAATTTGTTTTTGGCACTTTTGCGCATAAAGTAGCTCAAACTTGATTTGTTTTGCACGAAACATGGCACACAACACTATTTGGTATATAGTATTTTGTTGAAGTGGTTATAATTGTAAATCATAGTTAATGCTAGAAACTATGTGTTAAGTTGCGGTCTTAATTGTTTTTTTAGTGTTTTTGGCACTTTTGCGCATAAACTAGCTCAAACTTGGTTTGTTTTGCACGAGAATTTGTACACAACTCTATTTCGTATATATTTTTATTTTGAAGTGGTTATAATAGTAAATCATAGTCATATGCTAGAAACTACGTGCTAAGTTGCGATTTTAAGAGTTTTTTAAGCGTTTTTGACACTTTTGCGCATAAAGTAGCTTAAACTTGGTTTGTTCTCACGAAACTTTGCACACAACACTATTTGGTATATATTATTGTGCTGAAGTGGTTAGAATTGTAAATCATAGTCATATGCTAGAAATTATGTGTTAAGTTGCGATTGTGAGGGATTTCATTCGTTTTTGGCACTTTTGCGCATAAAGTAGCTCAAACTTTGTTTGTTTTGCACGAAACTTTCCACACAACACTATATGGTATATACTATTGTGTTGAAGTGGTTAGAATTGTAAATCATAGTTATATTCTAGAAATTACGTGTTAAGTTGAAATTATAAAAGATTTAATTCGTTTTTGGCACTGTTGCGCATAAAGTAGCTCAAACTTTGTTTGTTTTGCACGAAACTTGGAACACAACACTATTAAGTATATATTATTATGTTAAAGTGGTTACAATTGTGAATCATAGTCATATGCTATAAATTACGTGTTAAGTTGCGATTTAAAGGCTTTTTAAGCATTTTTGTCACCTTTGAGCATAAAGTAGCTCAAACTTGGTTTGTTTTGCATGAAACTTTGGACACAACACTATTTGGTATATATTATTGTGTAGAAGTGGTTCAAATTGTAATTGATAGTCATATGCTAGAAATTACGTGTTAAGTTTCGATGTTAAGGGTTTTTAAGCACTTTTGGCACTTTTGCGCATAATCTAGCTTAAACTTGGTTTGTTTTGCACGAAACATGGCACACCACACTATTTGGTATATATTATTGTCTTGAAGTGGTTAGAATTGTAAATCATAATCATATGCTAGAAATTCCGTGTTAAGTTACTTGTTAAGTTGCGATTTTAAGCGTTTTTAAGCATTTTTGGCGCTTTTGCGCGTAAAGTAGGTCAAACTTATTTTTGTTTCGCACGAAACTTGGCACACAACACTATTTGGTATATATTATTTTGTTGAAGTGGTTTTAATTGTAAATAATAGTCATATGCTCGAAATTACGTGTTAAGTTTCGATTTTAAGGGTTTTTAAGCAGTTTTGGCACTTTTGCGCATAATCTAACTTAAACTTGGTTTGTTTTGCACGAAACTTGGCACACCACACTATTTGATATATATTATTGACTTGAACTGGTTAGAATTTTGTTAAAGTGGTTAGAATTGTAAATCATAGTCATATGCTAGAAATTATGTGTTAAGTTGCGGTTTTAAGTGTTTTTTAAGCGTTTTTGGCACTTTTGCGCATAAAGTAACTCAAACTTATTTTTGTTTTGCACGAAACTTGGCACACAACTCTATTTGGTATATATTGTTGTTTTGAAGTGGTTAGAATTGTAAATCATAGTCATATGCAAGCAAATACGTGTTAAGTTGCGATTTTAAAAGTTTTTAAGCGTTTTTGCCACTTTTGCACATAAAGTAGCTTAAATTTGGTTTGTTTTGCACGAAACTTGGCAAACATCACTATTTGGTATAGATTATTGTGTTGAAGTGGTTAGAATTGTAAATCAAAGTTATATGCTAGAAATTATGTGTTAAGTTGCGGTTTTAAGGGTTTTTTAAGCGTTTTTGGCACTTTTGCGCATAAAGTAGCTCAAACTTGGTTTGTTTTGCACGAAACTCGGCACACAACAATATTTGGTATATATTATTTTTTTGAAGTGGTTAGAATTGTAAATCATAGTCATATGCTAGAAATTATGTGTTAAGTTGCGGTTTTAAGTGTTTTTTAAGCGTTTTTGGCACTTTTGCGCATAAAGTAGCTCAAACTTGGTTTGTTTTGAACGAAACTTGGCACATAACTCTACTTGGTATATATTTTTGATTTGAAGTGGTTAGAATTGTAAGTCATAGTCATATGCTAGAAATTACGTGTTAAGTTGCGATTTTATGAGTTTTTAAGCGTTTTTGACATTTTTGCGCATAAAGTAGCTTAAACTTGGTTTGTTTTGCACAAAACTTGACACACAACACTATTTGGTATATATTATTGTGTTAAATTGGTTAAAATTGTAAATCATAGTCATATGCTAGAAATTATGTGTTTAGTTGCGATTTTAAGGGTTTTTAAAAGCGTTTTTGGCACTTTTGCGCATAAAGTAGCACAAACTTAGTTTGTTTTGCACGAAACTTGGCACTCAACACTATTTGGTATGTATTATTGTGTTAAAGTAGTTAGAATTTTAAATCATAGTCATATGATAGAAATTACGTGTTAAGTTGCGATTTTAAGGGTTTTATACGCGTTTTTGGCACTTTTGCGCATAACGTAGCTTAAACTTGGTTTGTTTTTCACGAAACTTGACACACAACACTATTTGGTATATATTATTGTGTTGATGTTGTTAGAATTTTAAATCATAGTCATATGCTATAAATTACGTGTTAAGTTGCGATTTTAAGGGTTTTTAAGCGTTTTTGGCACTTTTGTGCATAAAGTAGCTAACACTTGGTTTGTTTTGCACGAAACTTGGCGCACAACACTATTTGGTATATATTATTTTCTTGAAGTGGTTATAATTATAAATCATAGTCATATGCTAGAAAGTACATGTGAACTTCCGATTTTAAAGGTTTTTAAGCGTTTTTGGCACTTTTGCGCATAAAATAGCTCAAGCTTGGTTTGTTTTGCACGAAACTTGGCACACAACACTATATGGTATATATTATTTTGTTGAAGTGGTTAGAATTTTAAATCATAGTCATATGCTAGAAATTACGTGTTAAGTTGCGATTTAAAGGTGTTTTAAGCGTTTTTGGCACCTTTGCGCATAAAGTAGTTCAATCTTGGCTTGTTTTGCATGAAACTTGGCACACAACACTATTTAGTATATATTATTGTGTGGAAGTGGTTCGAATTATAAATCATGATCATAAGCTAGAAATTACGTGTTAAGTTTCAATATTAAGAGTTTTTAAGCGTTTTTGGCACTTTTGCGCATAAAGTAGCTAAAAGTTTTTTTTTTTGCACGAAACTAGGCACACAAGACTATTTGGTATATATTATTTTGTTTAAGTGGTTAGAATTTTAAATCATAGTCATATGTTGGAAATTACGTGTTAAGTTGCGATTTTAAGGGTTTTATAAGCGTTTTAGGCATTTTTGCGCATAAAGTAGCTCAAACTTGGTTTGTTTTGCACGAAACTTGGCACACAACACTATTTGGTATATATTATTGTGTTGAAGTGGTTAGAAATTTAAATCATAGTCATATGTTAGAAATTACTTTTTAAATTGCGATTTTAAGGGTTTTTAAGCATGTTTGGTACTTTTGCGCATAAAGTAGCTCAAACCTGGTTTGTTTTGCACGAAACTTGGCACACAACACTATTTGGTATATGTTATTGTCTTGAATTAGTTATAATTCTAAATCCTAGTCATATGCTAGAAATTACGTGTTAAGTTGCGATTTTAAGGGTTTTTAAGCGGTTTTGGCACTTTTGCGCATAACGCAGCTCAAACTTGGTTTGTTTTGCACGAAACTTGGTACACAACACTATATTGTATATATTAATTTTCTGAAGTGGTTAGAATTGTAAATCATATTCATATGCTAGAAATTACGTGTTAAGTAGCGATTTTAAGTGTTTTAATTCATTTTTGGCACTTTTATGCTTATAGTTGTTCAAACTTTGTTTGCTTTGCACGGAACTTTGCACACAACACTATTAAGTATATATTATAGTGTTAAAGTGGTTAGAATTTTAAATCATAGTCATATACTAGAATTACGTGTTAAGTTGCGACTGAAATTTTTTTTAAGCGTTTTTGGCACCTTTGCGCATAAAGTAGCTCAAACTTATTTTTGTTTTGCACGAAACTTGGCACACAACACTATTTGGTATATATTATTTTGTTGAAGTGGTTAGAATTGTAAATCATAGTCATATGCTAGAAATTATGTGTTAAGTTGCGGTTTAAAGTGTTTTTTAAGCGTTTTTGGCACTTTTGCGCATAAAGTAGCTCAAACTTATTTTTGTTTTGCACGAAACTTGGCACACAACTCTATTTGGTATATATTGTTGTTTTAAAGTGGTTAGATTTGTAAATCATAGTCATATGCAAGCAATTACGTGTTAAGTTGCGATTTTAAGAGTTTTTAAGCGTTTTTACAACTTTGCGCATAAAGTAGCTTAAATTTGGTTTGTTTTGCACGAAACTTGGCAAACATCACTATTTGGTATAGATTTTTGTGTTGAAGTGGTTAGAATTGTAAATCAAAGTTATATGCTCGAAATTATGTGTTAAGTTGCGGTTTTTAAGGGTTTTTTTAAGTGTTTTTGGCACTTTGCGCATAAAGTAGCTCAAACTTAGTTTGTTTTGCACGAAACTTGGCACACAACACTATTTGGTAGGTATTATTTTTTTAAAGTGCTAACAATTTTAAATCATAGTCATATGTTAGAAATTACGTGTTAAGTTGCGATTTTAAGAGTTTTATAAGCGTTTTTGCCACTTTTGCACATCAAGTAGCTCAATATTGGTTTTTTTTTTTTTAGCGAAACTTTGCACACAAATCTATTTGGTATATATCATTGTGTTGAAGTGGTTAGCATTGTAAATCATAGTCATATGCTAAAAACTACGTGTTTAGTTGCGATTTTACGGGTTTTTATACGTTTTGGCATTTTTGCGCATATAATAGCTCCAACTTGGTTTGTTTTGCACGAAAATTGGCACACAACACTATTTGGTATATATTATTGTGTTGAAGTGGTTGGAATTATAATTCATAGTCATATGATAGAAATTACGTGTTAAGTTGCGATTTTAAGGTTTTAATTCGTTTTTGGCACTTTTGCGCATAAAGTAGTTCAAACTTTGTTTGTTTTGCACGAAACTCGGCACACAACAGTATTTGGTATATATTATTTTTTTGAAGGGGTTAGA
>NC_080055.1:12284791-12322267 GCF_026212465.1 Amaranthus tricolor
TACATTTCTAACCACTTCAACACAATAATATATACCAAATAGTGTTGTGTGCCAAATTTCGTGCAAAACAAACAAGGTTTGAGCTACTTTATGCGCAAAAGTGCCAAAAACGCTAAAAAACCTTTAAATCGCAACTTAACACGTAACTTCTAACATATGACTATGATTTATAATTCTAACCACTTCAAATGAATAATATCTTCCAAATAGTGTTGTGTGCCATGTTTTGTGCAAAACAAACCAAGTTTGAGCTACTTTGTGCGCAAAAGTGCAATAAACGCTTAAAAACCCTTAAAATCGAAACCTAACACGTAATTTCTAGTATATGACTATTATTTACAATTCTAACCACCTCAACACAATAATATATACCAAATAGTGTTGTGTTCCATGCTTTGTGCAAAACAAACCAAGTTTAAGCTACTATATGCGCAAAAGTGCCAAACACGCTTAAAAACCTTTAAAATCAAAACTTAGCACGTAATTTCTTGTTTATGACTATTATTTAGAATTCTAACCAGCTCAACACAAAAATATTTACCAAATAGTGTTGAGTTTCATGTTTCGTGCAAAACAAACAAAGTTTGAGCTATTTATGCGCTAAAGTAGCTAAAACTCTTAAAAACCCTTAAAATCGCTACTTAACACGTAATTTCTACTATATGACTGATATACAATTCTAACCACTTCAACACAATAAAATATACCAATCAGTGTTGTTTGCCAAGTTTCGTGCAAAACAAACTAAGTTTGAGCTACTTTATGCGCAAAAGTGCCATAAACGCTTAAAAACTCTTAAAATCGCAACTTAACATGTAATTTCTTGCATATGATTATGATTTATAATTCTAACCACTTCAACACAATAATTTATACCAAATAGTGTTGTGTGCCAAGTTTCGTGAAAAACAAACCAAGTTTAAGCTACTTTATGCGCAAAAGGGCCAAAAACGCTTAAAAACCCTTAAAATCGAAACTTAACACGTAATTTCTAGTTTAAGACTATTATTTACAATTGTCACCAGCTCAACGTAAAAATATTTACCAAATAGTGTTGTCGTGTCAAGTTTCGTGAAAAACAAACAAAGTTTGAGCTACTTTTTGCGCTAAAGTGGCAAAAATGCTTAAAAACCCTTAAAATCGTAACTTAACACGTAATTTCTACTATATAAACTATGATATACAATTCTAACCACTTGAACACAATAATATATACCAATTAGTGTTGATTGCCAAGTTTCAACAACGATTAAAAACCCTTAAAATCGCAACTTAACACGTAATTTCTAGCATATAAAGATGATTTACATTTCTAACCACTTCAACACAATAATATATACCAAATAGTGTTGTGTGCCAAATTTCGTGCAAAACAAACAAGGTTTGAGCTACTTTATGCGCAAAAGTGGCAAAAACGCTAAAAAACCCTTAAAATCGCAACTTAACACGTGACTTCTAACATATGACTATGATTTATAATTCTAACCACTTCAACAGAATAATATATTCCAAATAGTGTTGTGTGCCATGTTTTGTGCAAAACAAACCAAGTTTGAGCTACTTTGTGCGCAAAAGTGCAGTAAACGCTTAAAAACCCTTAAAATCGAAACCTAACACGTACTTTCTAGTATATGACTATTATAAACAATTCTAACCACCTCAACACAATAATATATACCAAATAGTGTTATGTTCCGAGCTTTGTGCAAAACAAACAAAGTTTACGCTACTCTATGCGCAAAAGTGCCATAAAAGCTTAAAAACCATTAAAATCAAAACTTAGCACGTAATTTCCAGTTTATGACTATTATTTACATTCTAACCAGCTCAACACAAAAATATTTACCAAATAGTGTTGAGTTTCATGTTTCGTGCAAAACAAACAAAGTTTGAGCTATTTATGCGCTAAAGTAGCAAAAACGCTTAAAAACCCTTAAAATCGCTACTTAACACGTAATTTCTACTATATGACTGATATACAATTCTAACAACTTCAACACAATAAAATATACGAAATAGTATTGTTTGCCAAGTTTCGTGCAAAAGAAACTAAGTTTGAGCTACTTTAGGCGCAAAAGGGCCAAAAACTCTTAAAAACCCTTAAAATCGAAACTTAACACGTAATGTCTAGTTTAAGACTATTATTTACAATTCTAACCAGCTCAACGTAAAAATATTTACCAAATAGTGTTGTGTGTCAAGTTTCGTGCAAAACAAACAAAGTTTGAGCCACTTTTTGCGCTAAAGTGGCAAAAATGCTTAAAAACCCTTAAAATCGCAACTTAACACGTAATTTCTACTATATAACTATGATATACAATTCTAACCACTTGAACACAATAATATATACCAATTAGTGTTGTTTGCCAAGCTTCGTGCAATACAAACCAAGTTTAAGCTACTCTATGCGCAAAAGTGTCAAAAACGCTTAAAAACCCTTAAAATCGCAACTTTAAATGTAATTTCTTGCATATGACTTTAAAATTCTAACCACTTCAACACAATAATATATACCAAATAGTGTTGTGTGCCAAGTTTCGTGCAAGATAAATCAAGTTTGAGCAACTTTATCCGCAAAAGTTCCAAAAACGCTTAAAAACCCTTAAAATCGCAACTTAAGACGTAATTTCCTAGCATATGACGATGATTTACATTTCTAACCACTTCAACACAATAATATATACCAAATAGTGTTGTGTGCCAAATTTCGTGCAAAACAAACAAGGTCTGAGCTACTTTATGCGCAAAAGTGCCAAAAACGCTAAAAAACCCTTAAAATCGCAACTTAACACGTAACTTCTAACATATGACTATGATTTATAATTCTAACGACTTCAACACAATAATATATTCCAAATAGAATTCTGTGCCATGTTTTGTGCAAAACAAACCAAGTTTGAGCTATTTTGTGCGCAAAAGTGCAATAAACGCTTAAAAACCCTTAAAATCGAAACCTAACACGTAATTTCTAGTATATGACTATTATTTACAATTCTAACCACCTCACACAATAATATATACCAAATAGTGTTGTGTTCCAAGTTTTGTGCAAAACAAACCAAGTTTAAGCTACTATATGCGCAAAAGTGCCAAAAACGCTTAAAAACCTTTAAAATCAAAACTTAGCACGTAATTTCTAGTTTATGACTATTATTTAGAATTCTAACCAGCTCAACACAAAAATATTTACCAAATAGTGTTGAGTTTCATGTCTCGTGGAAAACAAACAAAGTTTGAACTATTTATGAGCTAAAGTAGCAAAAACGCTTAAAAACCCTTAAAATCACTACTTAACACGTAATTTCTACTATATAACTGATATACAATTCTAACAACTTCAACACAATAAAATATACGAAATAGTGTTGTTTGCCAAGTTTCGTGCAAAACAAACTAAGTTTGAGCTACTTTATGCGCAAAAGTGCCAAAAACGCTTAAAAAAACCCTTAAAATCGCAACGTAACACGTAATTTCTATTATATGACTATGATATACAATTCTAACCACTTCAACACAATAAAATATACCAATCAGTGTTGTTTGCTAAGTTTCGTGCAAAACAAACTAAGTTTGAGCTACTTTATACGCAAAAGTGCCATAAACGCTTAAAAACTCTTAAAATCGCAACTTAACATGTAATTTCTTGCATATTACTATGATTTATAATACTAACCACTTCAACACAATAATTTATACCAAATAGTGTTGTATGCCAAGTTTCGTGCAAAACAAACCAAGTTTAAGCTACTTTATGCGCAAAATGGCCAAAAACGCTTAAAAACCCTTAAAATCGAAACTTAACGCGTAATTTCTAGTTTAAGACTATTATTTACAATTCTAACCAGCTCAATATAAAAATATTTACCAAATAGTGTTGTGTGTCAAGTTTCGTGCAAAACAAACAAAGTTTGAGCTACTTTTTGCGCTAAAGTGGCAAAAATGCTTAAAAACCCTTAAAATCGCAACTTAACACGTAATTTCTACTATATAACTATGATATACAATTCTAACCACTTCAACACAATAATATATACCAAATAGTGTTGTGTGCCAAGTTTCGTGCAAAATAAACCAAGTTTGAGCTACTTTATTCGCAAAAGTTCCAAAAACGCTTAAAAACCCTTAAAATCGCAACTTAACACGTAATTTCTAGCATATGATGATGATTTACATTTCTAACCACTTCAACACAATAATATATACCAAATAGTGTTATGTGCCAAATTTCGTGCAAAACAAACAAGGTTTGAGCTACTTTATGCGCAAAAGTGCCAAAAACGCTAAAAAACCCTTAAAATTGCAACTTAACACGTAACTTCTAAGATATGACTATGATTTATAATTCTAACCACTTCAACACAATAATATATTCCAAATAGAGTTGTGTGCCATGTTTTGTGCAAAACAAACCAAGTTTAAGCTACTATATGCGCAAAAGTGCCAAAAACGCTTAAAAACCTTTAAAATAAAAACTTAGCACGTAATTTCTAGTTTATGACTATTATTTAGAATTCTAACCAGCTCAACACAAAAATATTTACCAAATAGTGTTGTGTGTCATGTTTCGTGCAAAACAAACAAAGTTTGAGCTATTGATGCGCTAAAGTAGCTAAAACGCTTAAAAACCCTTAAAATCGCTACTTAACACGTAATTTCTACTATATGACTGATATACAATTCTAACAACTTCAACACAATAAAATATACGAAATAGTGTTGTTTGCCAAGTTTCGTGCAAAACAAACTAAGTTTGAGCTACTTTATGCGCAAAAGTGCCAAAAACGCTAAAAAACCCTTAAAATCACAACGTAATACGTAATTTATATTATATGACTATGTTATACAATTCTAACCACTTCAACACAATAAAATATACCAATCAGTGTTGTTTGCCAAGTTTCGTGCAAAACAAACTAAGTTTGAGCTACTTTATGCGCAAAAGTGCCATAAACGCTTAAAAACTCTTAAAATCGCAACATAACATGTAATTTCTTGTATATGACTATGATTTATATTTCTAACCACTTCAACACAATAATTTATACCAAATAATGTGGTGTCCCAAGTTTCGTGCAAAACAAACCAAGTTTAAGCTACTTTATGCGCAAAAGGGCCAAAAACGCTTCAAAACCCTTAAAATCGAAACTTAACA
This sequence comes from Amaranthus tricolor, assembly GCF_026212465.1. Classification (NCBI taxonomy): domain Eukaryota; kingdom Viridiplantae; phylum Streptophyta; class Magnoliopsida; order Caryophyllales; family Amaranthaceae; genus Amaranthus; species Amaranthus tricolor. The sequence continues at coordinate 12,289,944 of NC_080055.1, forward strand.
CGTAATTTCTAGTTTAAGACTATTACTTACAATTCTAACCAGCTCAACGTAAAAATATTTACCAAATAGTGTTGTGTGTCAAGCTTCGTGCAAAACAAACAAAGTTTGAGCTACTTTTTGCGCTAAAGTGGCAAAAATGCTTAAAAACCCTTAAAATCGCAACATAACACGTAATTTCTACTATATGACTATGATATAAAATTCTAACCACTTGAACACAATAATATAGACCAATTAGTGTTGTTTGCCAAGTTTCGCGCAAAAAAAACCAAGTTTTAAGCTACTCTATGCGCAAAAGTTCCAAAAACGCTTAAAAACCCTTAAAATCGCAACTTAACACGTAATTTCTAGCATATGACGATGATTTACATTGCTAACCACTTTAACACAATAGTATATACCAAATAGTGCTGTGTGCCTAATTTCTTGCAAAACAAACATGGTTTGAGCTACTTTATGCGCAAAAGTGCCAAAAACGCTAACCTTAAAATCGCAACTTATGACTTTGATTTATAATTCTAACCACTTCAACAGAATAATATATTCCAAATAGTGTTGTGTGCCATGTTTTGTGCAAAACAAACCAAGTTTGAGCTACTTTGTGCGCAAAAGTGCAACAAACGCTTAAAAACCCTTAAAATCGAAACCTAACACGTAATTTCTAGTATATGACTATTATTTACAATTCTAACCACCTCAACACAATAATATATACCAAATAGTGTTGTGTTCCAAGCTTTGTGCAAAACAAACCAAGTTTAAGTTACTATATGCGCAAAAGTGCAAAAAACGCTTAAAAACCATTAAACTCAAAACTTAGCACGTAATTTCTAGTTTATGAATATTATTTAAATTCTAACCAGCTCAACACAAAAATATTTACCAAATAGTGATGAGTTTCATGTTTCGTGGAAAACAAACAAAGTTTGAGCTATTTATGCGCTAAAGTAGCAAACACGCTTAAAAACCCTTAAAATCGCTACTTAACACGTAATTTCTACTATATGACTAATATACAATTCTAACAACTTCAACACAATAAAATATACGAAATAGTGTTGTTTGCCAAGTTTCGTGCAAAACAAACTAAGTTTGAGCTACTTTATGCGCAAAAGTGCCAAAAACGCTTAAAAACCCTTAAAATCACAACGTAACACGTAATTTCTATTATATGACTATGATATACAATTCTAACCACTTCAACACAATAAAATATACCAATCAGTGTTGTTTGCCAAGTTTCGTGCAAAGCAAACTAAGTTTGAGCTACTTTATGCGCAAAAGTTCCATAAACGCTTAAAAACTCTTAAAATCTCTACTTAACATGTAATTTCTTGCATATGACTATGATTTATAATTCTAACCACTTCAACACAATAATTTATACCAAAAAGTGTTGTGTGCCAAGTTTCGTGCAAAAGAAACCAAGTTTAAGCTACTTTACCCGCAAAAGGGCCAAAAATGCTTAAAAACCCTTAAAATCGAAACTTAACACGTAATTTCTAGTTTAAGACTATTATTTCCAATTCTAACCAGCTCAACATAAAGATATTTACCAAATAGTGTTGTGTGTCAAGTTTCGTGCAAAACAAACAAAGTTTGAGCTACTTTTTGCGCTAAAGTGGCAAAAATGCTTGAAAACCCTTAAAATCGCAACTTAACACGTAATGTCTACTATATGACTATGATATACAATTCTAACCACTTGAACACAATCATATATACCAATTAGTGTTGTTTGCCAAGTTTCGTGCAAAACAAACCAAGTTTAAGCTACTCTATGCGCAAAAGTGCCAAAAACGCTTAAAAACCCTTTAAATCGCAACTAAACACGTAATTTCTAGTATATGACTATTATTTAAATTCTAACCACCTCAACACTATAATATATACCATATAGTGTTGTGTGTCAAGTTTCGTGCATAACAAACAAAGTTTGCGCTACTTTACGCGCTAAAGTGCCAAAAATGATTAATAACCCTTAAAATCGCAAATTAACACGTAATTCCTACTTTATGACTATTATTTACAATTCTAACCACTTCAACACAATAAAATATACCAAATAGTGGTTTTTGCCAAGTTTCGTGCAAAACAAGCCAAGTTTGAGCTACTTTATGCGCAAAAGTGCCAAAAACGCCTAAAAACACATAAAATCGCAACTTTACATGTAATTTCTAGCATATGACTTTAAAATTCTAACCACTTCAACACAATAATATATACCAAATAGTGTTATGTGCCAAGTTTCGTGCAAAATAAACCAAGTTTGAGCTACTTTATCCGCAAAAGTTCCAAAAACGCTAAAAAAACCCTTAAAATCGCAACTTAACACGTAATTTCTAACATATGACGATGATTTACATTCCTAACCACTTCAACACAATAACATATTCCAAATAGAGTTGTGTACCATGTTTTGTGAAAAACAAACTAAGTTTGAGCTACTTTGTGCGCAAAAGTGCAAAAAACGCTTAAAAACCCTTAAAATCGAAACCTAACACGTAATTTCTAGTATATGACTATTATTTACAATTCTAACCACCTCAACACAATAATATATACCAAATAGTGTTGTGTTCCAAGTTTTGTGCAAAACAAACCAAGTTTAAGCTACTATATGCGCAAAAGTGCCAAAAACGCTTAAAAACCTTTAAAATCAAAACTTAGCACGTAATTTCTAGTTTATGACTATTATTTAGAATTCTAACATGCTCAACACAAAAATATTTACCAAATAATATTGAGTTTCATGTTTCTTGGAAAACAAACAAAGTTTGAGCTATTTATGCGCTAAAGTAGCAAAAACGATTAAAAACCCTTAAAATCGCTACTTAACACGTAATTTCTACTATATGACTGATATACAATTCTAACAACTTCAACAAAACAAAATATATGAAATAGTGTTGTTTGCCAAGTTTCGTGCAAAACAAACTAAGTTTGAGCTACCTTATGCGCAAAAGTGCCAAAAACGCTAAAAAACCCTTAAAATCGCAACGTAACACGTAATTTCTATTATATGACTATGTTATACAATTCTAACCACTTCAACACAATAAAATATACCAATCAGTGTTGTTTGCCAAGTTTCGTGCAAAACAAACTAGGTTTGAGCTACTTTATACGCAAAAGTGCCAAAAATGCTTAAAAACCCTTAAAATCGCAACGTAACACGTAATTTCTATTATATGACTATGTTATACAAATCTAACCACTTCAACACAATAAAATATACCAATCAGTGTTGTTTGCCAAGTTTCGTGCAAAACAAACTAAGTTTGAGCTACTTTATGCGCAAAAGTGCCATAAACGCTTAAAAACTCTTAAAATCACAACATAACATGTAATTTCTTGTATATGACTATGATTTATATTTCTAACCACTTCAACACAATAATTTATACCAAATAATGTGGTGTCCCAAGTTTCGTGCAAAACAAACCAAGTTTAAGCTACTTTATGTGCAAAAGGGCCAAAAACGCTTAAAAACCCTTAAAATCGAAACTCAACACGTAATTTCTAGTTTAAGACTATTACTTACAGTTCTAACCAGCTCAACATAAAAATATTTACAAAATAGTGTTGTGTGTCAAGTTTCGTGCAAAACAAACAAAGTTTGAGCTACTTTTTGCGCTAAAGTGGCAAAAATGCTTAAAAACCCTTAAAATCGCAACATAACACGTAATTTCTACTATATGACTATGATATACAATTCTAACCACTTGAACACAATAATATCGACCAATTAGTGTTGTTTGCCAAGTTTCGCGCAAAAAAAAACCAAGTTTTAAGCTACTCTATGCGCAAAAGTGCCAAAAACGCTTAAAAACCCTTTAAATCGCAACTAAACACGTAATTTCTAGTATATGACTATTATTTAAAATTATAACCACCTCAACACAATAATATATACCATATAGTGTTGTGTGTCAAGTTTCGTGCAAAACAAACAAAGTTTGAGCTACTTTATGCGCTAAAGTGGCAAAAACTCTTAATATCCCTTAAAATCGCAAATTAACACGTAATTCCTACTTTATGACTATTATTTACAATTCTAACCACTTCAACACAATAATATACCAAATAGTTTTGTTTGCCAAGTTTCGTGCAAAACAAACCAAGTTTGAGCTACTTTATGCGCAAAAGTGATAAAAACGCTTAAAAACTCTTAAAATCGCAACTTTACATGTAATTTCTAGCTTATCACTTTAAAATTCTAACCACTTCAACACAATAATATATGCCAAATAGTGTTGTGTGCCAAGTTTCGTGCAAAATAAACCAATTTTGAGCTACTTTATCCGCAAAAGTTCCAAAAACGCTTAAAAACCCTTAAAATCGCAACTTAACACGTAATTTCTAGCATATGACGATGATTTACATTGCTAACCACTTCAACACAATAATATATACCAAATAGTGCTGTGTGCCAAATTTCGTGCAAAACAAACAAGGTTTGAGCTACTTTGTGCGCAAAAGTGCAATAAACGCTTAAAAACCCTTAAAATCGAAACCTAACACGTACTTTCTAGTATATGACTATTATTTACAATTCTAACCACCTTAACACAATAATATATACCAAATAGTGTTGTGTTCCAAGCTTTGTGCAAAACAAACCAAGTTTAAGTTACTATATGCGCAAAAGTGCAAAAAACGCTTAAAAACCATTAAAATCAAAACTTAGCACGTAATTTCTAGTTTATGAATATTATTTAAATTCTAACCAGCTCAACACAAAAATATTTACCAAATAGTGATGAGTTTCATGTTTCGTGGAAAACAAACAAAGTTTGAGCTATTTATGCGCTAAAGTAGCAAAAACGCTTAAAAACCCTTAAAATCGCTACTTAACACGTAATTTCTACTATATGACTAATATACAATTCTAACAACTTCAACACAATAAAATATACGAAATAGTGTTGTTTGCCAAGTTTCGTGCAAAACAAACTAAGTTTGAGCTACTTTATGCGCAAAAGTGCCAAAAACGCTTAAAAACCCTTAAAATCACAACGTAACACGTAATTTCTATTATATGACAATGATATACAATTCTAACCACTTCAACACAATAAAATATACCAATCAGTGTTGTTTGCCAAGTTTCGTGCAAAATAAACTAAGTTTGAGCTACTTTATGCGCAAAAGTTCCATAAACGCTTAAAAACTCTTAAAATCACTACTTAACATGTAATTTCTTGCATATGACTATGATTTATAATTCTAACCACTTCAACACAATAATTTATACCAAAAAGTGTTGTGTGCCAAGTTTCGTGCAAAAGAAACCAAGTTTAAGCTACTTTACCCGCAAAAGGGCCAAAAACGCTTAAAAACCCTTAAAATCGAAACTTAACACGTAATTTCTCGTTTAAGACTATTATTTCCAATTCTAACCAGCTCAACATAAAGATATTTACCAAATAGTGTTCTGTGTCAAGTTTCGTGCAAAACAAACAAAGTTTGAGCTACTTTTTGCGCTAAAGTGGCAAAAATGCTTGAAAACCCTTGAAATCGCAACTTAACACGTAATGTCTACTATATGACTATGATATACAATGCTAACCACTTGAACACAATCATATATACCAATTAGTGTTGTTTGCCAAGTTTCGTGCAAAACAAACCAAGTTTAAGCTACTCTATGCGCAAAAGTGCCAAAAACGCTTAAAAACCCTTTAAATCGGAACTAAACACGTAATTTCTAGTATATGACTATTATTTAAATTCTAACCACCTCAACACTATAATATATACCATATAGTGTTGTGTGTCAAGTTTCGTGCATAACAAACAAAGTTTGCGCTACTTTACGCGCTAAAGTGCAAAAAATGATTAATAACCCTTAAAATCGCAAATTAACACGTAATTCCTACTTTATGACTATTATTTACAATTCTAACCACTTCAACACAATAAAATATACCAAATAGTGTTGTTTGCCAAGTTTCGTGCAAAACAAGCCAAGTTTGAGCTACTTTATGCGCAAAAGTGCCAAAAACGCCTAAAAACACTTAAAATCGCAACTTGACATGTAATTTCTAGCATATGACTTTAAAATTCTAACCACTTCAACAAAATAATATATACCAAATAGTGTTGTGTGCCAAGTTTCGTGCAAAATAAACAAGGTTTGAGCTACTTTATGCGCAAAAGTGCCAAAAACGCTAAAACACCCTTAAAATCGCCACTTAAGACGTAACTTCTAACATATGACAATGATTTATAATTCTAACCACTTCAACACAATAATATATTCCAAATAGAGTTGTGTACCATGTTTTGTGCAAAACAAACCAAGTTTGAGCTAATTTGTGCGCAAAAGTGAAAAAAACTCTTAAAAACCCTTAAAATCGAAACCTAACACGTAATTTCTAGTGTATGACTATTATTTACAATTCTAACCACCTCAACACAATAATATATACCAAATAGTCTTGTGTTCCAAGTTTTGTGCAAAACAAACCAAGTTTAAGCTACTATATGCGCAAAAGTGCCAAAAACGCTTAAAAACCTTTAAAATCAAAACTTAGCACGTAATTTCTAGTTTATGACTATTATTTAGAATTCTAACATGCTCAACAAAAAAATATTTACCAAATAGTATTGAGTTTCATGTTTCGTGGAAAACAAACAAAGTTTGAGCTATCTATGCGCTAAAGTAGCAAAAATGATTAAAAACCCTTAAAATCGCTACTTAACACGTAATTTCTACTATATGACTGATATACAATTCTAACAACTTCAACACAATAAAATATACGAAATAGTGTTGTTTGCAAAGTTTCGTGCAAAACAAACTAAGTTTGAGGTACTTTATGCGCAAAAGTGCCAAAAACGCTTAAAAACCCTTAAAATCGCAACTTTACATGTAATTTCTAGCATTTGACTTTAAAATTCTAACCACTTCAACACAATAATATATACCAAAAAGTATTGTGTGCCAAGTTTCGTGCAAAACAAAACAAGTTTGAGCTACTTTATTCGCAAAAGAAAAACGCTTAAAAACCCTTAAAATCGCAACTTAACACTTAATTTCTAGCATATGACGATGATTTACATTTCTAACCACTTCAACACAATAATATATACCCAATAGTGTTGTGTGCCAAATTTCGTGTAAAACAAACAAGGTTTGAGCTACTTTATGCGCAAAAGTGCCAAAAACGCTAAAACACCCTTAAAATCGCAACTTAACACGTAACTTCTAACATATGACTATGATTTATAATTCTAACCACTTCAACACAATAATATATTCCAAATAGAGTTGTGTGCCATCTTTTGTGCAAAACAAACCAAGTTTGAATTACTTTGTGCGCAAAAGTGCAAAAAACACTTAAAAACCCTTAAAATCGAAACCTAACACGTAATTTCTAGTATATGACTATTATTTACAATTCTAACCACCTCAACACAATAATATATACCAAATAGTGTTGTGTTCCAAGTTTTGTGCAAAACAAACCAAGTTTAAGCTACTATATGCGCAAAAGTGCCAAAAACGCTTAAAAACCTTTAAAATCAAAACTTAGCACGTAATTTCTAGTTTATGACTATTATTTAGAATTCTAACCAGCTCAACATAAAAATAATTACCAAATAGTGTTGAGTTTAATGTTTCGTGGAAAATAAACAAAGTTTGAGCTATTGATGCGCTAAAGTAGCAAAAACGCTTAAAAACCCTTAAAATCGCTACTTAACACGTAATTTCTACTATATGACTGATATACAATTCTAACAACTTCAACACGATAAAATATACGAAATAGTGTTGTTTGCCAAGTATTGTGCAAAACAAACTAAGTTTGAGCTACTTTATGCGCAAAAGTGCCAAAAACGCTTAAAAACCCTTAAAATCGCAACGTAACACGTAATTTCTATTATATGACTATGATATACAATTCTAACCACTTCAACACAATAAAATATACCAATCAGTGTTGTTTGCCAAGTTTCGTGCAAAACAAACTAAGTTTGAGCTACTTTATGCGCAAAAGTTCCACAAACGCTTCAAAACTCTTAAAATCTCAACATAACATGTAATTTCTTGCATTTGACTATGATTTATAATTATAACCACTTCAACACAATAATTTATACCAAATAGTGTTGTGTGCCAAGTTTCGTGCAAAACAAACCAAGTTTAAACTACTTTACGCGCAAAAGGGCCAAAAACGCTTAAAAACCCTTAAAATCGAAACTTAACACGTAATTTCTAGTTTAAGACTATTATTTTCAATTCTAACAAGTTCAACATAAAAATATTTACAAAATAGTGTTGTGTGTCAAGTTTCGTGCAAAACAAACAAAGTACTTTTTGCGCTAAAGTGGCAAAAATGCTTGAAAACCCTTAAAATCGCAACTTAACACGTAATTTCTACTATATGACTATGATATACAATTCTAACCACTTGAACACAATCATATATACCAATTAGTGTTGTTTGCGAAGTTTCGTGCAAAACAAACCAAGTTTGAGCTACTTTATGCGCAAAAGTGCCAAAAACGCTTAAAAACCCTTAAAATCGCAACTTTACATGTAATTTCTAGCATATGACTTTAAAATTCTAACCACTTCAACACAATAATATATACCAAATAGTGTTGTGTGCCAAGTTTCGTGCAAAATAAACCAAGTTTGAGCTACTTTATCCGCAAAAGTTCCAAAAACGCTTAAAAACCTTTAAAATCGCAACTTAACACGTAATTTCTAACATATGACGATGATTTACATTTCTAACCACTTCAACACAATAATATATACCAAATAGTGTTGTGTGCCAAATTTCGTGTAAAACAAACAAGGTTTGAGCTACTTTATGCGCAAAAGTGCCAAAAACGCTAAAACACCCTTAAAATCGCAACTTAACACGTAACTTCTAACATATGACTATGATTTATAATTCTAACCACTTCAACACAATAATATATTCCAAATAGAGTTGTGTGCCATGTTTTGTGCGAAACAAACCAAGTTTGAATTACTTTGTGCGCAAAAGTGCAAAAAACACTTAAAAACCCTTAAAATCGAAACCTAACACGTAATTTCTAGTATATGACTATTATTTACAATTCTAACCACCTCAACAAATTAATATATACCAAATAGTGTTGTGTTCCAAGTTTTGTGCAAAACAAACCAAGTTTAAGCTACTATATGCGCAAAAGTGCCAAAAACGCTTAAAAACCTTTAAAATCAAAACTTAGCACGTAATTTCTAGTTTATGACTATTATTTAGAATTCTAACCAGCTCAACATAAAAATATTTACCAAATAGTGTTGAGTTTCATGTTTCGTGGAAAATAAACAAAGTTTGAGCTATTGATGCGCTAAAGTAGCAAAAACGCTTAAAAACCATTAAAATCGCTACTTAACACGTAATTTCTACTATATGACTGATATACAATTCTAACAACTTCAACACAATAAAATATACGAAGTAGTGTTGTTTGCCGAGTTTCGTGCAAAACAAACTAAGGTTGAGCTACTTTATGCGCAAAAGTGCCAAAAACGCTAAAAAAACCCTTAAAATCGCAACGTAACACGTAATTTCTATTATATGACTATGATATACAATTCTAACCACTTCAACACAATAAAATATACCAATCAGTGTTGTTTGCCAAGTTTCGTGCAAAACAAACTATGTTTGAGCTACTTTATGCGCAAAAGTTCCATAAACGCTTCAAAACTCTTAAAATCTCAACTTAACATGTAATTTCTTGCATATGACTATGATTTATAATTATAACCACTTCAACACAATAATTTATACCAAATAGTGTTGTGTGCCAAGTTTCGTGCAAAACAAACCAAGTTTAAGCTTCTTTACGCGCAAAAGGGCCAAAAACGTTTAAAAACCCTTAAAATCGAAACTTAACACGTAATTTCTAGTTTAAGACTATTATTTACAATTCTAACAAGTTCAACATAAAAATATTTACAAAATAGTGTTGTGTGTCAAGTTTTGTGCAAAACAAACAAAGTACTTTTTGCGCTAAAGCGGCAAAAATGCTTGAAAACCCTTAAAATCGCATCTTAACACGTAATTTCTACTATATGACTATGATATACAATTCTAACCACTTGAACACAATCATATATACCAATTAGTGTTGTTTGCCAAGTTTCGTGCAAAACAAACCAAGTTTAAGCTACTCTATGCTCAAAAGTGCCAAAAACGCTTAAAAACCCTTTAAATCGCAACTAAATACGTAAATTCTAGTATATGACTATTATTTAAATTCTAACCACCTCAACACTATAATATATACCATATAGTGTTGTGTGTCACGTTTCGTGCAAAACAAAAAAAATTTGAGCTACTTCATGCGCTAAAGTGCCAAAAATGCTTAATAACCCTTAAAATCGCAAATTAACACGTAATTCCTACTTTATGACTATTATTTACAATTCTAACCACTTCAACACAATAAAATATACCAAATAGTGTTGTTTGCCAAGTTTCGTGCAAAACAAACCAAGTTTGAGTTACTTTATGCGCAAAAGTGCCAAAAAACGCTTAACAACCCTTAAAATCGCAACTTTACATGTAATTTCTAGCATATGATTTTAAAATTCTAACCACTTCAACACAATAATATATACCAAATAGTGTTGTGTGCCAAGTTTCATGCAAAATAAACCAAGTTTGAGCTCATTTATCCGAAAAAGTTCCAAAAACGCTTAAAAACCCTTAAAATCGCAACTTAACACGTAATTTCTAGCATATGACGATGATTTACATTTCTAACCACTTCAACACAATAATATATACCAAATAGTGTTGTGTGCCAAATTTCGTGCAAAACAAACATGGTTTGAGCTACTTTATGCGCAAAAGTGCCAAAAACGCTAAAAAACCCTTAAAATCGCAACTTAACACGTAATTTCTACTATAATTCTAACCACTTCAACACAATAATATATTCCAAATAGAGTTGTGTGCCATGTTTTGTGCAAAACAAACCAAGTTTGAGCTACTTTTTGCGCAAAAGTGCAATAAACACATAAAAACCATTAAAATCAAAACTTAGCACGTAATTTCTAGTTTATGACTATTATTTAAATTCTAACCAGCTCAACACAAAAATATTTACCAAATAGTGTTGAGTTTCATGTTTCGTGGAAAACAAACAAAGTTTGAGCTATTTATGCGCTAAAGTAGCAAAAACGCTTAAAAACCCTTAAAATCGCTACATAACACGTAATTTCTACTATATGACTTATATACAATTCTAACAACTTCAACACAATATAATATACGAAGTAGTGTTGTTTGCCAAGTTTCGTGCAAAACAAACTAAGTTTGAGCTACTTTATGCGCAAAAAGTGCCAAAAGCGCTTAAAAACCATTAAAATCGCAACGTAACACGTAATTTCTATTATATGACTCTGATATACAATTCTAACCACTTTAACACAATAAAATATACCAATCTGTGTTGTTTGCCAAGTTTCGTGCAAAACAAACTAAGTTTGAGCTACTTTATGCGCAAAAGTGCCATAAACGCTTAAAAACTCTTAAAATCACAACTTAACATGTAATTTCTTGCATATGACTATGATTTATATTTCTAACCACTTCAACTCAATAATTTATACCAAATAGTTTTGTGTGCTAAGTTTCGTGCAAAACAAACCAAGTTTAAGCTACTTTATGCGCAAAAGGGCCAAAAACGCTTAAAAACACTTAAAATCGAAACTTAACACGTAATTTCTAGTTTAAGACTATTATTTACAATTCTCACCAGCCCAACATAAAAATATTTACCAAATAGTGTTCTGTGTCATGTTTCGTGCAAAACAAACAAAGTTTGAGCTACTTTTTGCGCTAAAGTGGCAAAAATGGTTAAAAACCCTTAAATTCGCAACTTAACACGTAATTTCTATTATATGACTATGATATACAATTCTAACCACTTCAACACAATAATATATACCAATTAGTGTTGTTTGCCAAGTTTCGTGCAAAACAAACCAAGTTTAAGCTACTCTATGCGCAAAAGTGCCAAAAACGCTTAAAAACCCTTTAAATCACAACTAAACACGTAATTTCTAGTATATGACTATTATTTAAAATTCTAACCACCTCAACACTATAATATACGCCATATAGTGTTGTGTGTCAAGTTTCGTGCAAAACAAACAAAGTTTGAGCTACTTTATGCGCTAAAGTGGCAAAAACGCTTAATTACCCTTAAAATCGTAAATTAACACGTAATTCTTACTTTATGACTATTATTTACAATTCTAACCACTTCAACACAATAAAATATACCAATCAGTGTTGTTTGCCAAGTTTCGTGCAAAACAAACCAAGCTTGAGCTACTTTATGCGCAAAAGTGCCAAAAACGCTTAAAAACCCTTAAAATAGCAACTTTACATGTAATTTCTAGCATATGACTTTAAAATTCTAACCAATTCAACACAATAATATATAACAAATAGTGTTGTGTGCCAAGTTTCATGACAAATAAACCAAGTTTGAGCTACTTTATCCGCAAAAGTTCCAAAAACGCTTAAAAACCCTTAAAATCGCAACTTAACACGTAATTTCAAGCGTATGACGATGATTTACATTTCTAACCACTTCAACACAATAATATATACCAAATAGTGTTGTGTGCCAAATTTCGTGCAAAATAAACAAGGTTTGAGCTACTTTATGCGCAAAAGTGCCAAAAACGCTAAAAAACCCTTAAAATCGCAACTTAACACGTAACTTCTAACATATGACTATGATTTATACATCTATCCACTTCAACACAATAATATATTCCAAATAGAGTTGTGTTCCATGTTTCGTGCGAAACAAACAAGGTTTAAGCTACTTTGTGCGCAAAAGTGCAATAAACGCTTAAAAACCCTTAAATTCGAAACCTAACACGTAATTTCTAGTATATGACTATTATTTACAATTCTAACCACCTCAACACAATAATATATACCAAATAGTGTTGTGTTCCAAGTTTTGTGCAAAACAAACCAAGTTTAAGCTACTTTATGCGCAAAAGTGCCAAAAACGCTTAAAAACCTTTAAAATCAAAACTTAGCACGTAATTTCTAATTTATGACTATTATTTAGAATTCTATCCAGCTCAACACAAAAATATTTACCAAATAGTGTTGAGTTTCATGTTTCGTGGAAAACAAACAAAGTTTAAGATATTTATGCGCTAAAGTAGCGAAAACGCTTAAAAACCCTTAAAATCGCTACTTAACACGTAATTTCTACTATATGACTGATGTACAATTCTAACAACTTCAACACAATAAATTATACGAAATAGTGTTGTTTGCCAAGTTTCGTGCAAAACAAACTAAGTTTGAGCTACTTTATGCGCAAAAGTGACAAAAACACTTAAAAACCCTTAAAATCGCAACGTAACATGTAATTTCTATTATATGACTATGATATACAATTCTAACCACTTCAACACAAAAAAAATATTCCACATAGTGTTGTTTGCCAAAGTTTCGTGTATATGAAGTAAAGTGTTTGCTACTTTATGCGCAAAAGTGACAAAAACGCTTAAAAACCCTTAAAATGGAAACTTAACACGTAATTTCTAGCATATGACTATGATTTACAATTCTAACCACTTTGACACAATAACATATACCAAATAGTGTTGTGTGCCAAGTTTCGTGCAAAACACACCAAGTTTAAGCTACTTTATGCGCAAAAGTGCCAAAAAAACAGTTAAAAACCCTTAAAATCGCAACTAAAGATGTAATATCTAGTATATGACTATTATTTAAAAATCTAACCACCTCAACACTATAATATATACGAAATAGTGTTGTGTGTCAAGTTTCGTGCAAAACAAACAAAGTTTGAGCTACTTTATGCGCTAAAGTGGCAAAAACGCTTAATAACCCTTAAAATCGCAAATTTACACGTAATTTCTACTATATGACTATTATTTACTATTCTAACCACATCAATACAATAAAATATACGAAATACTGTTGTTTTCCATGTTTCGTGCAAAACAAACCAAGTTTGAGCTACATTATGCGCTAAAGTGGAAGAAACGCTTAAAAACCCTTAAAATCGCAACATAACACGTAATTTCTACTATATGACTATGAGTTACAATTCTAACCACTTCAACACAATAAATATATACCAAATAGTGTTGTTTAACAAGTTTCGTGCAAAACAAACCAAGTCTACTTTATGCGCAAAAGTGCCACTTTAAAACCCTTAAAATCGCAACTTAACACGTAATTTCTTGCATATGACTATGATTTACTCTTCTAACAACTTCAACACCATAATATGTACCAAATAGTGTTGTGTGCCAAGTTTCGTGCAAAACAAACCAATTTTAAGCTACTTTATGCACAAAAGTGCCAAAAACGCTTAAAAACCCTAAAAATCGCAACTTAACATGTAATTTCTCGTATATGACTATTATTTACAATTCACACCACCTCAACACAATGATTTATACCAAATGGTGTTGTGTGTCAAGTGTCATGCTAAACAAACAAAGATTAAGCTATTTTATGCGCAAAAGTGGCAAAAACGCTTAAAAACCCTAAAAATCGCATCTTAACACGTAATTTCTACTATATGACTATGAAATAAAATTCTAACCACTTCAACACAATAAAATATTCCAAATAGTGTTGTTTGTCATGTTTCGTGTAAAACAAATAAAGTTTGAGCTACTTTATGCGCAAAAGTGCCCAAAACGTTTAAAAACCCTTAAAATCGCAACTAAACATGTAATATCTAGTATATGACTATCATTTATAAATTTAAACCTCAATACTATAATATATACGAAATAGTGTTGTGTGTCAAGTTTCGTGCAAAACAAACAAAGTTTGAGCTACTTTATGCGCTAAAGTGGCAAAAACGCTTAATAACCCTTAAAATCGCAAATTAACACGTAATTTCTACTATATGACTATTATTTACAATTCTAACCACTTCAATACAATAAAATATACGAAATAGTGTTGTTTGCCAAGTTTCGTGCAAAACAAAACCAATCTACTTTATGCGCAAAAGTGCCACTTAAAAACTCTTAAAATCGCAGCTTAACACGTAATTTCTAGCATATTACTATGATTTACAATTCTAACCACTTCAACACAATAAAATATACCAAATAGTGTTGTTTGCCAAGTTTCGTGCAAAACCAACCAAGTTTGAGCTACTTTATGCGCAAAAGTGTAAAAAACGCTTAAAAACCCATAAAATCACAACTTAACACGTAATTTCTTGCATATGACTATGATTTACAATTCTAACCACTTCAACACCATAATATGTACCAAATAGTGTTGTGTGCCAAGTTTCGTGCAAAACAAACCAAGTTTAAGCTACTTTATGCACAAAAGTGCCAAAAACGCTTAAAAGCCATTAAAATCGTAACTTAGCATGTAATTTCAAGTATATGACTATTATTTACAATTCTAACCACCTCAACACAATAATTTATACCAAATAGTGTTGTGTGTCAAGTTTCGTGCAAAAAAAACAAAGTTTAAGCTACTTTATGCGCTAAAGTTGCAAAAACGCTTAAAAACCCTTAAAATAGAAACTTAACACGTAATTTCTACAATATGACTATGATATACAATTCTACAACTTCAACACAATTAAATATTCCAAATAGAGTTGTTTGCCAAGTTTCGTGCAGAACAAACAAAGTTTGAGCTACTTTATGCGCAAAAGAGACAAAAACGCTTAAAAACCCTTAAAATCGAAACTTAACACGTAATTTCTAGCATATGACTATGATTTACAATTTTAACCACTTCAACACAACAATATATACCAAATAGTAATGTGTGCCAAGTTTCGTGCAAAATAAACCAAGTTTAAGCTACTTTATGCCCAAAAGTACCTAAAACGCTTAGAAACCCTTAAAATCGCAACTAAACGTGTAATATCTATTATATGACTATTATTTAAAAATCTAACCACCTCAACACTATAATATATGCGAAATAGTGTTGTGTGTCAAGTTTTGTGCAAAACATAGAATGTTTGGGCTACTTTATGCGCTAAAGTGCCAAAAACGCTTAATAACCCTTAAAATCGCAAATTAACACGTAATTTCTACTATATGACTATTATTTCAAATTCTAACCACTTCAACCACAATAAAATATACCAAATAGTGTTATTTGCCATGTTTCGTGCAAAACAAACCAAGTCTACTTTATGCGCAAACGTGCCACTTAAAAACCCTTAAAATTGCAACTTAACACGTAATTTCTAGCATATGGACTATGATTTACAATTCTAACCACTTCTACACAATAAAATATACCAAATAGTGTTGTTTGCCAAGTTTCGTGCAAAACATACCAAGCTTGAGCTACTTTATGCGCGAAAGTACAAAAAACGTTTTTAAAAACCCTTAAAATCGCAACTTAACACGTAATTTCTTGCATTTGACTATGATTTACAATTCTAACAACTGCAACACCATAATATGTACCAAATAGTGTTGTGTGCCAAGTTTCGTGCAAAAAAAACCAAGTTGAAGCTACTTTATGCACAAAAGTGCCCAAAAACGCTTAAAAACGCTTTAAATCGCAACTAAACACGTAATTTCTAGTTTATGACTATTATTTAAAATTCTATCCACCTCAACACTATAATATATACTATAGAGTGTTGTGTGTCAAGTTTCGTGCAAAAGAAACAAAGTTAGAGCTACTTTATGCGCTAAAGTGGCAAAAACGCTTAATAACCCTTAAATCGCAAATTAACACGTAATTCCTACATTATGACTATTATTTATAATTCTAACCACTTTAACACAATAAAATATACCAAATAGTATTTTTTGCCATGTTTCGTGCAAAGCAAACCAAGTTTGAGCTAGGTTATGCGCAAAAGTGCCAAAAACGCTTAAAAATCCTTAACATCGCAACTTAACACGTAATTTCTAGCATATATACATGATTTATAATTCCAACCACTTCAAAACAATAATATATACCAAATAGTGTTGTGTGCCATGTTTCGTGCAAAAGTGCAATAAACGCTTAAAAACCCTTAACATCGAAACTTAACACGTTAATTTCTATTATATGAGTATGATATAAAATCTAACCACCTCAACACAATAATATATACCAAATAGTGATGTGTTCCATGTTTCATGCAAAACAAACCAAGTTTAAGTTACTTTATGCGAAAAAAGTGCAAAAAACGCTTAAAAATCTTTAAAATCGAAACTTAACACGTAATTTCTAATTTAAGACTATTATTTACAATTCTAATCAGCTCAACATAAAAATATTTACCAAATAGTGTTGTGTGTGAAGTTTCGTGCAAAACAAACAAAGTTTGGAGCTACTTTTTGCGCTAAAGTGGCAAAAATGCTTAAAAACCCTTAAAATCGCAACTTAACACGTAATTTCTACTATATGACAATGACATACAATTCTAACCACTTCAACACAATAAAATATACCAAATAGTGTTGTTTTGCCAAGTTTCGTGCAAAACAAACCAAGTTTGAGCTACTTTATGCACAAAAGTGCCAAAAACGCTTAAAAACCTTTAAAATCGCAAATTTACACGTAATTTCTAGCATATGACATTAAAATTCTAACAACTTCAACAAAATAATATATACCAAATACTGTTGTGTGCCAAGTTTCGTGCAAAATAAACCAAGTTTGAGCTACTTTAATGCGCAAAAGTGCCAAAAACGCTTAAAAACCCTTAAAATCGCAACTTAACACGTAATTTCTAGCATATGACTCTATGATTTACATTTCTAACCACTTCAACACAATAATATATACCAAATAGTGTTGTGTGCCAAATTTCGTGCAAAACAAACAAGGTTTGAGCTACTTTATGCGCAAAAGTGCCAAAAAGGCTAAAAAACCCTTAAAATTGCACCTTAAAACACGTAACTTCTAAGATATGACTATGATTTATAATTCTAACCACTTCAACACAATAATATATTCCAAATAGAGTTGTGTGCCATGTTTCGTGCAAAACAAACCAAGTTAGAGCTACTTTATGCGCAAAAGTGCCAAAAAGGTTAAAAACCCTTAAAATCGCAACTTAACACGTAACTTCTAACATATGGCTATGATTTATAATTCTAACCACTTCAACACAATTCTATATTCCAAATAGAGTTGTGTGCCATGTTTCGTGCAAAACAAACCAAGTTTGAGCTACTTTGTGCGCAAAAGTGCAATAAACGCTTAAAAAACCCTTAAAATCGAACTTAACACGTAATTTCTAGTATATGACTATTATTTACAATTCTAACCACCTCAACACAATAATATATACCAAATAGTGTTGTGTTCCAAGTTTTGTGCAAAACAAACAAAGTTTAAGCTACTTTGTGCTCAAAAGTGCCAAAAACGCTTAAAAACCTTTAAAATCGAAACGTAGCTCGTAATTTCTAGTTTATGACTATTATTTACAATGCTAACCAGCTCAACACAAAAATATTTACCAAAAAGTGTTGAGTTTCATGTTTCGTGGAAAACAAACAAAGTTTGAGCTATTTATGCGCAAAAGTGCCAAAAACGCTTAAAAACCCTTAAAATCTTAACTTAACACGTAATTTCTACTATATGACTGATATACAATTCTAACAACTTTTGCGCCAAGTTGCGTGCAAAACAAACTATGTTTGAGCTACTTTATGCGCATAAGTGCCAAAAAACGCTTAAAAACCCTTAAAATCGCAACGTAACACGTAATTTCTATTATATGACTATGATATAAATTTGTAACCACTTTAACACAATAAAATATATTAATTAGTGTTGTTTGCCAAGTTTCGTGCAAAACAAACTAAGTTTTAGCCACTTTATGCGCAAAAGTGCCAAAAAAGCTTAAAAACTCTTAAAATCGCAACTTAACATGTAATTTCTTGCATATGACTATAATTTATAATTCTAACCAGTTCAACACAATAATTTATACCAAATAGTGTTGTGTGCTAAGTTTCGTGCAAAACAAATCAAGTTTGAGCTACTTTATGCGCAAAAGTGCCAAAACGCTTAAAAAACCCTTAAAATCACAACTTAACACGTAATTTCTAGCATATGACTATGATTTATAATTCTAACCACTTCAACACAATAATATATACCAATAGTGTTGTGTGCTATATTTCGTGCAAAACAAACCAAGTTTGAGCTACTTTGTGCGCATTAGTGCAATAAACGCTTAAAAACACTTAAAATCGAAACTTAACACGTAATTTCTAGTATTTCACTATTATTTACAATTCTAACCACATCAACACCATAATATATACCAAATAGTGTTGTGTGTAAAGTTTCGGGCAAAAAAATAAAATTTGAGCTACTTTATGCGCTAAAGTGGCAAAAACGCTTAAAAACCCTTAAAATCGCAACTTAACACGTATTTTCTATTATATGAGTATGATATACAATTCTAACCACTTCAACCCAATAAAGTATGCAAAACAAACTACGTTTGAGCTACTTTATGCGCAAAAGTACGAAAAACGCTTAAAAACCCTTAAAATCGCAAATTAACACGTAATTTCAAGCATATGACTATAATTTTTAATTCTAACCACTTCAACACAATAATATATACAAAATCGTGTTGTGTGCCATGTTTCGTGCAAAACAAACCAACTTTGAGCTACATTGTGCGCATTAGTGCAATAAACGCTTAAAAACCTTTTAAATTGAAACTTAACACGTAATTTCTAGTATTTGACTATTATTTACAATTCTAACCACATCAACACCATAATATAAACCAAAGTTTGAGCTACTTTATGCGCTAAAGTGGCAAAAACGCTTAAAAACTCTTAAAATCGCAACTTGACACGTAATTTCTACTATATGACTATGATATACCAATTCTAACCACTTTAACACAATAAAATATCCCAAACAGTGTTGTTTGTCAAGTTTTGTGCAAATCACACTAAGTTCGAGCTACTTTATGCGCAAAAGTGCAAAAAAATCTTAAAACCCTTAAAATCGCAACTTAACACGTAATTTCTAGCATATGACTATGATTTATAATTTTAACCACTTCAACACTATAATATATACCAAATAGTGTTGTGTGCCATGTTTCGTGCAAAACAAACCAAGTTTGAGCTTTTTTGTGCACAAAAGTGCAACAAACGCTTAAAAATCCTTAAATCGAAAATTAACGCGTAATTTCTAGTATATGACTATTATTTACAATTCTAACCACCTCAACACAATAATATATACCAAATAGTGTTGTGTGTCCAGTTTCGGGCAATACAAACCAAGTTTGAGCTACTTTATGCGCTAAAGTGGCAAAAACGTTTAAAAAAAACCCTTAAAATCGCAACTTAACACGTAATTTCTACTATATGACTATGATTTAAAATTCTAACCACTTCAACACAATGAAATATAGCAAATAGTGTTGTTTGCCAAGTTTCGTACAAAACAAACTAAGTTTGAGATACTTTATGCGCAAACGTGTCAAAAACGCTTAAAAATCCTTAACATTGCAACTTAACACGTAATTTCTAGCATATAACTATGATTTATCATTCCAACCACTTCAACACAATAATATATACCAAATAGTGTTGTGTGCGATGTTTCGTGCAAGAAAAACCAAGTTTGAGCTACTTTGTGCGCAAAGGTGCAATAAACGCTTAAAAACCCTTAAAATCGCAACTTAACACGTAGTTTCTAGTATATGACTATTATTTACAATTCTAAAAACCTCAACACAATAATATATACCAAATACTGTTGTGTTCCAAGTTTCGTGCAAAACAAACCAACTTTAAGCAACTTTATGCGTAAAAGTGCCAAAAATGCTTTAAAACCCTTAAAATCGCAACTTAACACGTAATTTCTTGCATATGTCTATGATTTATAATTCTAACCACTTCAACACAATAATATTTACCAAATAGTGTTGTTTGCCATGTTTCGCGCAAAACAAACCAAGTTTGAGTTACTTTTTTGCACAAAAGTGCAATAAACACTTAAAAAACCCTTAAAATCGAAACTTAACACGTAATTTCTTGTATATGACTATTATTTAAAATTCTAAACTAGCTCAACACCATAATATATACGAAATAGTGTTGTGTGTCAAGTTCGTGCAAAACAAACAAAGTTTGAGCTAGTTTATGTGCTAAAGTGGCGAAACGCTTAAAAACTCTTAAAATCACAACTTAACACGTAATTTCTACTATATGATTATGATATACAATTCTAACCACTTTGACACAATAAAAAATCCTAATCAGTGGTTTTTGCCAAGTTTTGTGCAAAACAAACTAAGTTTCGAGCTACTTTATGCGCAAAAGTGCAAAAAACGCTTAAAAACCCTTAAAATCGCAACTTAACACACGTAATTTCTAACATATGACTATGATTTATAATTCTAAACCGCTTCAACACAATAATATATACCAAATAGTGTTGTGTGCCATGTTTCGTGCAAAACAAACCAAGTTTGAGCTACTTTGTGCACAAAAGTGCAACAAACTCCTAAAAACCCTTAAAATAGAAACTTAACGCGTAATTTCTAGTATAGGACTATTATTTACAATTCTAACCACCTCAACACAATAATTTATACCAAATAATGTTGTGTGTCATGTTTCGGGCAATACAAAACAAAGTTTGAGCTACTTTATGCGATAAAGTGGCAAAAACGTTTAAAAACCCTTAAAATCGCAACTTAACATGTAATTTCTACTATATGACTAGGATTTACAATTCTAACCATTTCAACACAATAAATTATACCAAATAGTGTTGTTTGCCAAGTTTCGTGCAAACAAAACTATGTTTGAGCTACTTTATGCGCAAAAGTGCCGAAAACACTTAAAAACCCTTAAAATCGCAACTTAACACCGTAATTTCTAGTAGAAGACTATTATTTACGATTCGAACCACCTCAAAACAATAATATATACCAAATAGTGTTGTGTGTAAAGTTTCGTGCAAAACAAACAAAGTTTGAGCTACTTTATGCGCTAAAGTGGCAAAAACGCTTAAAAACTCTTAAAATCGCAAATTAACACGTAATTTCTACAATATGACTATGATATACAATTCTAAACCACTGTAACACAATAAAATATCCCAAACAGTGGTTTTTGCCAAGTTTTGTGCAAAACAAACTAAGTTCGAGCTACTTTATGCGCAAAAAGTGCAAAAAATGCTTAAATCCCTTAAAATCGCAACTTAACACGTAATTTCTAGCATATGACTATGATTAATAATTCTAACCACTTCAACACAATAATATATACCAAACAGTGTTGTTTGTAAAGTTTTGTGTAAAACAAACTAAATTTGAGCTACTTTGTGCACAAAAGTGCATCAAACGCTTAAAAACCCTTAAAATCGTAACTTAACGCCGTAATTTCTTGTATATGACTATTGTTTTCAATTCTAACTACCTCAACACAATAATATATACCATATAGTGTTGTGTGTCAAATTTCGGGCGATACAAACAAAGTTTGAGCTACTTTATGCGCTAAAGTGGCAAAACCGTTAAAAAACCCTTAAATCGCAACTTAACAAGCAATTTCTACTATATGACTATGATTTACAATTCTAACCACTTCAACACAATAAAATATACTAAATACTGTTGTTTGCCAAGTTTCGTGCAAAACAAACTAAGTTCTAGCTACTTTATGCGCAAAAGTGCCAAACACACTTAAAACCCTTAAAATCGCAACTTCACACGTAATTTCTACTATATGACTATAATTTACGATTCTTACAACTTCAAAACAATAATATATACCAAATAGTGTTGTGTGTCAAGTTTCGTGCAAAACAAACTAAGTTTGAGCTACTTTATGCGCTAAAGTGGCAAAAACGCTTAAAAACTCTTAAAATCGCAACTTGACACGTAATTTCTACTATATGACTATGATATACAATTCTAACCACTTTAACACAATAAAATATCCCAAACAGTGTTGTTTGTCAAGTTTTGTGCAAATCACACTAAGTTCGAGCTACTTTAAGCGCAAAAGTGCAAAAAAAATCTTAAAACCCCTTAAAATCGCAACTTAACACGTAATTTCTAGCATATGACTATGATTTATAATTTTAACCACTTCAACACTATAATATATACCAAATAGTGTTGTGTGCCATGTTTCGTGCAAAACAAACCAAGTTTGAGCTTCTTTGTGCACAAAAGTGCAACAAACGCTTAAAAATCCTTAAAATCGAAACTTAAACGCGTAATTTCTAGTATATGACTATTATTTTACAACTCTAACCACCTCAACACAATAATATATACCAAATAGTGTTGTGTGTCCAGTTTCGGGCAATACAAACCAAGTTGAGCTACTTTATGCGCTAAAGTGGCAAAAACGTTTAAAAACCCTTAAAATCGCAACTTAAACACGTAATTTCTACTATATGACTATGATTTTAAAATTCTAACCACTTCAACACAATGAAATATAGCAAATAGTGTTGTTTGCCAAGTTTCGTACAAAACAAACTAAGTTTGAGATACTTTATGCGCAAACGTGTCAAAAACGCTTAAAAATCCTTAACATTGCAACTTAACACGTAATTTCTAGCATATAACTATGATTTATCATTCCAACCACTTCAACACAATAATATATACCAAATAGTGTTGTGTGCGATGTTTCGTGCAAGAAAAACCAAGTTTGAGCTACTTTGTGCGCAAAGGTGCAATAAACGCTTAAAAACCCTTAAAATCGCAACTTAACACGTAGTTTCTAGTATATGACTATTATTTACAATTCTAAAAACCTCAACATACTGTTGTGTTCCAAGTTTCGTGCAAAACAAACCAACTTTAAGCAACTTTATGCGTAAAAGTGCCAAAAATGCTTTAAAACCCTTAAAATCGCAACTTAACACGTAATTTCTTGCATATGTCTATGATTTATAATTCTAACCACTTCAACACAATAATATTTACCAAATAGTGTTGTTTGCCATGTTTCGCGCAAAACAAACCAAGTTTGAGCTACTTTTTGCACAAAAGTGCAATAAACACTTAAAAACCCTTAAAATCGAAACTTAACACGTAATTTCTTGTATATGACTATTATTTAAAATTCTAACTAGCTCAACACCATAATATATACGAAATAGTGTTGTGTGTCAAGTTTCGTGCAAAACAAACAAAGTTTGAGCTAGTTTATGTGCTAAAGTGGCGAAACGCTTAAAAACTCTTAAAATCACAACTTAACACGTAATTTCTACTATATGATTATGATATACAATTCTAACCACTTTGACACAATAAAAAATCCTAATCAGTGGTTTTTGCCAAGTTTTGTGCAAAACAAACTAAGTTCGAGCTACTTTATGCGCAAAAGTGCAAAAAACGCTTAAAAACCCTTAAAATCGCAACTTAACACGTAATTTCTAACATATGACTATGATTTATAATTCTAACCGCTTCAACACAATAATATATACCAAATAGTGTTGTGTGCCATGTTTCGTGCAAAACAAACCAAGTTTGAGCTACTTTGTGCACAAAAGTGCAACAAACTCCTAAAAACCCTTAAAATAGAAACTTAACGCGTAATTTCTAGTATAGGACTATTATTTACAATTCTAACCACCTCAACACAATAATTTATACCAAATAATGTTGTGTGTCATGTTTCGGGCAATACAAACAAAGTTTGAGCTACTTTATGCGATAAAGTGGCAAAAAACGCTTAAAAACCCTTAAAATCGCAACTTAACATGTAATTTCTACTATATGACTATGATTTACAATTCTAACCACTTCAACACAATAAATTATACCAAATAGTGTTGTTTGCCAAGTTTCGTGCAAAACAAACTATGTTTGAGCTACTTTATCCGCAAAAGTGCCGAAAACACTTAAAAACCCTTAAAATCGCATCTTAACACGTAATTTCTAGTATATGACTATTATTTACGATTCTAACCACCTCAAAACAATAATATATACCAAATAGTGTTGTGTGTAAAGTTTCGTGCAAAACAAACAAAGTTTGAGCTACTTTATGCGCTAAAGTGGCAAAAACGCTTAAAAACTCTTAAAATCGCAACTTAACACGTAATTTCTACAATATGACTATGATATACAATTCTAACCACTTTAACACAATAAAATATCCCAAACAGTGGTTTTTGCCAAGTTTTGTGCAAAACAAACTAAGTTCGAGCTACTTTATGCGCAAAAGTGCAAAAAATGCTTAAATCCCTTAAAATCGCAACTTAACACGTAATTTCTAGCATATGACTATGATTAATAATTCTAACCACTTCAACACAATAATATATACCAAACAGTGTTGTTTGTAAAGTTTTGTGTAAAACAAACTAAATTTGAGCTACTTTGTGCACAAAAGTGCATCAAACGCTTAAAAACCCTTAAAATCGTAACTTAACGCGTAATTTCTTGTATATGACTATTGTTTTCAATTCTAACTACCTCAACACAATAATATATACCATATAGTGTTGTGTGTCAAATTTCGGGCAATACAAACAAAGTTTGAGCTACTTTATGCGCTAAAGTGGCAAAACCGTTAAAAAACCCTTAAAATCGCAACTTAACAAGCAATTTCTACTATATGACTATGATTTATAATTCTAACCACTTCAACACAATAAAATATACTAAATACTGTTGTTTGCCAAGTTTCGTGCAAAACAAACTAAGTTCTAGCTACTTTATGCGCAAAAGTGCCAAACACACTTAAAACCCTTAAAATCGCAACTTCACACGTAATTTCTACTATATGACTATAATTTACGATTCTTACAACTTCAAAACAATAATATATACCAAATAGTGTTGTGTGTCAAGTTTCGTGCAAAACAAACTAAGTTTGAGCTACTTTATGCGCTAAAGTGGCAAAAACGCTTAAAAACTCTTAAAATCGCAACTTGACACGTAATTTCTACTATATGACTATGATATACAATTCTAACCACTTTAACACAATAAAATATCCCAAACAGTGTTGTTTGTCAAGTTTTGTGCAAATCACACTAAGTTCGAGCTACTTTATGCGCAAAAGTGCAAAAAAATCTTAAAACCCTTAAAATCGCAACTTAACACGTAATTTCTAGCATATGACTATGATTTATAATTTTAACCACTTCAACACTATAATATATACCAAATAGTGTTGTGTGCCATGTTTCGTGCAAAACAAACCAAGTTTGAGCTTTTTTGTGCACAAAAGTGCAACAAACGCTTAAAAATCCTTAAAATCGAAAATTAACGCGTAATTTCTAGTATATGACTATTATTTACAATTCTAACCACCTCAACACAATAATATATACCAAATAGTGTTGTGTGTCCAGTTTCGGGCAATACAAACCAAGTTTGAGCTACTTTATGCGCTAAAGTGGCAAAAACGTTTAAAAACCCTTAAAATCGCAACTTAACACGTAATTTCTACTATATGACTATGATTTAAAATTCTAACCACTTCAACACAATGAAATATAGCAAATAGTGTTGTTTGCCAAGTTTCGTACAAAACAAACTAAGTTTGAGATACTTTATGCGCAAACGTGTCAAAAACGCTTAAAAATCCTTAACATTGCAACTTAACACGTAATTTCTAGCATATAACTATGATTTATCATTCCAACCACTTCAACACAATAATATATACCAAATAGTGTTGTGTGCGATGTTTCGTGCAAGAAAAACCAAGTTTGAGCTACTTTGTGCGCAAAGGTGCAATAAACGCTTAAAAACCCTTAAAATCGCAACTTAACACGTAGTTTCTAGTATATGACTATTATTTACAATTCTAAAAACCTCAACACAATAATATATACCAAATACTGTTGTGTTCCAAGTTTCGTGCAAAACAAACCAACTTTAAGCAACTTTATGCGTAAAAGTGCCAAAAATGCTTTAAAACCCTTAAAATCGCAACTTAACACGTAATTTCTTGCATATGTCTATGATTTATAATTCTAACCACTTCAACACAATAATATTTACCAAATAGTGTTGTTTGCCATGTTTCGCGCAAAACAAACCAAGTTTGAGCTACTTTTTTCACAAAAGTGCAATAAACACTTAAAAACCCTTAAAATCGAAACTTAACACGTAATTTCTTGTATATGACTATTATTTAAAATTCTAACTAGCTCAACACCATAATATATACGAAATAGTGTTGTGTGTCAAGTTTCGTGCAAAACAAACAAAGTTTGAGCTAGTTTATGTGCTAAAGTGGCGAAACGCTTAAAAACTCTTAAAATCACAACTTAACACGTAATTTCTACTATATGATTATGATATACAATTCTAACCACTTTGACACAATAAAAAATCCTAATCAGTGGTTTTTGCCAAGTTTTGTGCAAAACAAACTAAGTTCGAGCTACTTTATGCGCAAAAGTGCAAAAAACGCTTAAAAACCCTTAAAATCGCAACTTAACACGTAATTTCTAACATATGACTATGATTTATAATTCTAACCGCTTCAACACAATAATATATACCAAATAGTGTTGTGTGCCATGTTTCGTGCAAAACAAACCAAGTTTGAGCTACTTTGTGCACAAAAGTGCAACAAACTCCTAAAAACCCTTAAAATAGAAACTTAACGCGTAATTTCTAGTATAGGACTATTATTTACAATTCTAACCACCTCAACACAATAATTTATACCAAATAATGTTGTGTGTCATGTTTCGGGCAATACAAACAAAGTTTGAGCTACTTTATGCGATAAAGTGGCAAAAACGTTTAAAAACCCTTAAAATCGCAACTTAACATGTAATTTCTACTATATGACTAGGATTTACAATTCTAACCATTTCAACACAATAAATTATACCAAATAGTGTTGTTTGCCAAGTTTCGTGCAAAACAAACTATGTTTGAGCTACTTTATGCGCAAAAGTGCCGAAAACACTTAAAAACCCTTAAAATCGCAACTTAACACGTAATTTCTAGTAGAAGACTATTATTTACGATTCGAACCACCTCAAAACAATAATATATACCAAATAGTGTTGTGTGTAAAGTTTCGTGCAAAACAAACAAAGTTTGAGCTACTTTATGCGCTAAAGTGGCAAAAACGCTTAAAAACTCTTAAAATCGCAAATTAACACGTAATTTCTACAAT
Organism: Amaranthus tricolor; assembly: GCF_026212465.1. NCBI lineage: Eukaryota > Viridiplantae > Streptophyta > Magnoliopsida > Caryophyllales > Amaranthaceae > Amaranthus > Amaranthus tricolor. Next base: position 12,318,070 of record NC_080055.1, read on the forward strand.
ATGACTATGATATACAATTCTAACCACTGTAACACAATAAAATATCCCAAACAGTGGTTTTTGCCAAGTTTTGTGCAAAACAAACTAAGTTCGAGCTACTTTATGCGCAAAAGTGCAAAAAATGCTTAAATCCCTTAAAATCGCAACTTAACACGTAATTTCTAGCATATGACTATGATTAATAATTCTAACCACTTCAACACAATAATATATACCAAACAGTGTTGTTTGTAAAGTTTTGTGTAAAACAAACTAAATTTGAGCTACTTTGTGCACAAAAGTGCATCAAACGCTTAAAAACCCTTAAAATCGTAACTTAACGCGTAATTTCTTGTATATGACTATTGTTTTCAATTCTAACTACCTCAACACAATAATATATACCATATAGTGTTGTGTGTCAAATTTCGGGCGATACAAACAAAGTTTGAGCTACTTTATGCGCTAAAGTGGCAAAACCGTTAAAAAACCCTTAAAATCGCAACTTAACAAGCAATTTCTACTATATGACTATGATTTACAATTCTAACCACTTCAACACAATAAAATATACTAAATACTGTTGTTTGCCAAGTTTCGTGCAAAACAAACTAAGTTCTAGCTACTTTATGCGCAAAAGTGCCAAACACACTTAAAACCCTTAAAATCGCAACTTCACACGTAATTTCTACTATATGACTATAATTTACGATTCTTACAACTTCAAAACAATAATATATACCAAATAGTGTTGTGTGTCAAGTTTCGTGCAAAACAAACTAAGTTTGAGCTACTTTATGCGCTAAAGTGGCAAAAACGCTTAAAAACTCTTAAAATCGCAACTTGACACGTAATTTCTACTATATGACTATGATATACAATTCTAACCACTTTAACACAATAAAATATCCCAAACAGTGTTGTTTGTCAAGTTTTGTGCAAATCACACTAAGTTCGAGCTACTTTAAGCGCAAAAGTGCAAAAAAATCTTAAAACCCTTAAAATCGCAACTTAACACGTAATTTCTAGCATATGACTATGATTTATAATTTTAACCACTTCAACACTATAATATATACCAAATAGTGTTGTGTGCCATGTTTCGTGCAAAACAAACCAAGTTTGAGCTTCTTTGTGCACAAAAGTGCAACAAACGCTTAAAAATCCTTAAAATCGAAACTTAACGCGTAATTTCTAGTATATGACTATTATTTACAATTCTAACCACCTCAACACAATAATATATACCAAATAGTGTTGTGTGTCCAGTTTCGGGCAATACAAACCAAGTTTGAGCTACTTTATGCGCTAAAGTGGCAAAAACGTTTAAAAACCCTTAAAATCGCAACTTAACACGTAATTTCTACTATATGACTATGATTTAAAATTCTAACCACTTCAACACAATGAAATATAGCAAATAGTGTTGTTTGCCAAGTTTCGTACAAAACAAACTAAGTTTGAGATACTTTATGCGCAAACGTGTCAAAAACGCTTAAAAATCCTTAACATTGCAACTTAACACGTAATTTCTAGCATATAACTATGATTTATCATTCCAACCACTTCAACACAATAATATATACCAAATAGTGTTGTGTGCGATGTTTCGTGCAAGAAAAACCAAGTTTGAGCTACTTTGTGCGCAAAGGTGCAATAAACGCTTAAAAACCCTTAAAATCGCAACTTAACACGTAGTTTCTAGTATATGACTATTATTTACAATTCTAAAAACCTCAACACAATAATATATACCAAATACTGTTGTGTTCCAAGTTTCGTGCAAAACAAACCAACTTTAAGCAACTTTATGCGTAAAAGTGCCAAAAATGCTTTAAAACCCTTAAAATCGCAACTTAACACGTAATTTCTTGCATATGTCTATGATTTATAATTCTAACCACTTCAACACAATAATATTTACCAAATAGTGTTGTTTGCCATGTTTCGCGCAAAACAAACCAAGTTTGAGCTACTTTTTGCACAAAAGTGCAATAAACACTTAAAAACCCTTAAAATCGAAACTTAACACATAATTTCTTGTATATGACTATTATTTAAAATTCTAACTAGCTCAACACCATAATATATACGAAATAGTGTTGTGTGTCAAGTTTCGTGCAAAACAAACAAAGTTTGAGCTAGTTTATGTGCTAAAGTGGCGAAACGCTTAAAAACTCTTAAAATCACAACTTAACACGTAATTTCTACTATATGATTATGATATACAATTCTAACCACTTTGACACAATAAAAAATCCTAATCAGTGGTTTTTGCCAAGTTTTGTGCAAAACAAACTAAGTTCGAGCTACTTTATGCGCAAAAGTGCAAAAAACGCTTAAAAACCCTTAAAATCGCAACTTAACACGTAATTTCTAACATATGACTATGATTTATAATTCTAACCGCTTCAACACAATAATATATACCAAATAGTGTTGTGTGCCATGTTTCGTGCAAAACAAACCAAGTTTGAGCTACTTTGTGCACAAAAGTGCAACAAACTCCTAAAAACCCTTAAAATAGAAACTTAACGCGTAATTTCTAGTATAGGACTATTATTTACAATTCTAACCACCTCAACACAATAATTTATACCAAATAATGTTGTGTGTCATGTTTCGGGCAATACAAACAAAGTTTGAGCTACTTTATGCGATAAAGTGGCAAAAACGTTTAAAAACCCTTAAAATCGCAACTTAACATGTAATTTCTACTATATGACTAGGATTTACAATTCTAACCATTTCAACACAATAAATTATACCAAATAGTGTTGTTTGCCAAGTTTCGTGCAAAACAAACTATGTTTGAGCTACTTTATGCGCAAAAGTGCCGAAAACACTTAAAAACCCTTAAAATCGCAACTTAACACGTAATTTCTAGTAGATGACTATTATTTACGATTCGAACCACCTCAAAACAATAATATATACCAAATAGTGTTGTGTGTAAAGTTTCGTGCAAAACAAACAAAGTTTGAGCTACTTTATGCGCTAAAGTGGCAAAAACGCTTAAAAACTCTTAAAATCGCAAATTAACACGTAATTTCTACAATATGACTATGATATACAATTCTAACCACTGTAACACAATAAAATATCCCAAACAGTGGTTTTTTGCCAAGTTTTGTGCAAAACAAACTAAGTTCGAGCTACTTTATGCGCAAAAGTGCAAAAAAATGCTTAAATCCCTTAAAATCGCAACTTAACACGTAATTTCTAGCATATGACTATGATTAATAATTCTAACCACTTCAACACAATAATATATACCAAACAGTGTTGTTTGTAAAGTTTTGTGTAAAACAAACTAAATTTGAGCTACTTTGTGCACAAAAGTGCATCAAACGCTAAAAAACCCTTAAAATCGTAACTTAACGCGTAATTTCTTGTATATGACTATTGTTTTCAATTCTAACTACCTCAACACAATAATATATACCATATATTGTTGTGTGTCAAATTTCGGGCAATACAAACAAAGTTTGAGCTACTTTATGCGCTAAAGTGGCAAAACCGTTAAAAAACCCTTAAAATCGCAACTTAACAAGCAATTTCTACTATATGACTATGATTTACAATTCTAACCACTTCAACACAATAAAATATACTAAATACTGTTGTTTGCCAAGTTTCGTGCAAAACAAACTAAGTTCTAGCTACTTTATGCGCAAAAGTGCCAAACACACTTAAAACCCTTAAAATCGCAACTTCACACGTAATTTCTACTATATGACTATAATTTACGATTCTTACAACTTCAAAACAATAATATATACCAAATAGTGTTGTGTGTCAAGTTTCGTGCAAAACAAACTAAGTTTGAGCTACTTTATGCGCTAAAGTGGCAAAAACGCTTAAAAACTCTTAAAATCGCAACTTGACACGTAATTTCTACTATATGACTATGATATACAATTCTAACCACTTTAACACAATAAAATATCCCAAACAGTGTTGTTTGTCAAGTTTTGTGCAAATCACACTAAGTTCGAGCTACTTTATGCGCAAAAGTGCAAAAAAATCTTAAAACCCTTAAAATCGCAACTTAACACGTAATTTCTAGCATATGACTATGATTTATAATTTTAACCACTTCAACACTATAATATATACCAAATAGTGTTGTGTGCCATGTTTCGTGCAAAACAAACCAAGTTTGAGCTTCTTTGTGCACAAAAGTGCAACAAACGCTTAAAAATCCTTAAAATCGAAA